>NC_141878.1:548239357-548542388 GCF_056163025.1 Triticum urartu | reverse complement strand
CGAGGCAATTATTATTGCGTGGGAACGGTTCCGCTGTGCACGAGCACTGTTCACCCCTGCTGCGGTCTGCTGCACGCTGGTCCGCCCCCTCGTGCTGCCTCTCAGCCTGAGTGCATCTACCGTCTACGTGATGCGTCCTGCACTAGCCCCACCGTCCCACTCGCGCTCCACTCGATCGAGCTCCCTCGTCCTATCGCACGGACTCGCCGGGGCGCAGTGTCCCCTGCTCGTGCGCACCGGCTACGGCGGAGCACGTACAGCCTCCGATCCGATCGTCACGTTGCTTCTCGTTCCACGCGGCATCCAAGTGATCCTCAGCCGACCCAGTGGCGCGCGGCCACGGACAGAGCAAGTTTAGTTGGCTGGAAGGTCCGTAAAATCCCCGTAATGAGTCCGTCGATGCATGTAGCATTTTTGCGGGGATGTGTAGTATCAAGCAAGCGAACCTGAAGTAGCAAAGCCGTCCTTGCAAGTTCCAGGTAGTACCAACCAGGGCATCTAGCATTCACTGCTGACAGCTCCGGCGCCCGCACCACGCCGGCCGTTGCTCCTGCCGCAGCACTGCGGCGTCAGTGGACGGCCGGGCATGGTTTAGAGCATGCATGCATGCATGCCTGGCCGCAGGGAGCGGGCAGCCCCGTGCACGCTGCCGCACTGGGGCGTCACAGGCAGGCACAGATCAGGGTACGTATCGACACAGAAGCTAGCTAGGGGCCATCGTACTCCTCCATATATGCCATGCATCTCTGGATCTGACTGACGGGAAGCGGGAAGCCGGCCTCGCTCCGCATTTACGTTGCCTGTACGTGCCACCTGCGCCGTACCTGACGCGCTGCCTGTTCTGTGCTGACCCCGTCTTTGACTCATCATGCATGCAGATGCAGCGGCGAGCGAGGTCTGGAGCCTGGACACACGTACGCTCCACCCTACTCACGCTTGCTCGCGTCGGGGACACGGCATGTGCCGCTCATCAGTGCGCGCTCCTGGCTTCTGTCCTGGCCGGCACTCATCGGTGAGGAGGATAATGGCGCTGCGCTGAGCTCGTTCTTCTGCTCGTGGGTGTCACAGTGGTCTGTGGGAGAGGGAGATTACTGGCAGGCAACAAAGCTTGGGAGGAGCAAAGTGTAGGGTTGCAGGCAGGCAGAGGAGGCGGTAGATTTGATGACGAGTTTGTGATTTCCTGACATGGGGGAGATAGTTTTTCCAGAAGAGCAAAGAGTAGTGGCTGCTTCTGGCCGGCGCCTTGCATGATGCAACGAGGCATGCCCGAATCATGTGGTACAGGAAAAAAAAATAGGTACACACGTACGCTCTAGTTAAACAAGCTGTATATCACAATGTACGTACGTATAGCTGGTTTGTTTTCGTTCAAAAATGGACCTAGTATATACATTGCATGGAGCTTCTACAGACTAGACGTGAACATACTTCCCTGGAGCTGTCCAGTCTACTTATGATATTGCATGCATGCTCCCCAACTATACGAAAACCAAAAATAACCGCTTGTTTTATCGTAAGATAAAGATCAAACCTGAGCGTCTATAAAGCATGACAAATGGTCAAAGCAGCAGAGAAGACTGGGACCGGGAGAAACCTTGTACTTACGATTACAGAGCTGCACTGGAGCCTCTGAAAGAGTGCTTTGCACGTCTCAATCCGAGCATACATATCCCTGACCGCCCTGCCCTGTCACAGCCAAAAGACAGGAGGAGGAGGACTCGTCAGTCCTCACCTCACCTCTTTTCCTCCCTGCACTGGAGCCGCTCTTTTCCTGCTGAAAAGAGACAAGAAAAGTCATGTGCATTGGAGGCCCAAACACAAACAAGTTTACTAGAAAAAAAAAGAGCTCAGTTTTGACAAGCTTCTGGATGAGCTCCCAACACGCGCCGGCGAGAAAAGATAACCTAAAAATAACCAATTCTTTTCTGCCGATGAGTCAAGCCCAGATCACCATCATCATCATCACAAGGAGAAGGAGGCGGTCACTCACTCACCAGTAGCATTTTGTTTTTTGAGGATTACTCAGTATGCTGCTGTCCGTTCGATAGCCATTGAACACCCAGTCAGTGGGTTGGCTTATCTGAGCCCCCATGGGCCGGCCCACGCGGCAGGCGGGCCTGCGCACCTGGGGCCCAGGTGTTGGCGTCAGTGGGCACTCCGCGCCCTACTTTGACCGAACAAGTACCGTCCGGGGCGCAGGCGCGCTTGATGGCTAATTATTGCGGTTAACCCCTCTGCACGTATGGCGCAGTAGCAGAGCTTCCTAGATCGCGGTATCTGGGTCCTTTTGGCGCCTCATAATGATGTTGCTTAAGCTTATAGTTATCCAAAAAAGATATGTGATCTTTTTCGTAATGGCGATGCTCCGGCCCACACCACACAAGGACTAGTCCACCGGCCCCTGAGATTTTTTGTACAGTGCCACCTTTTTGTGAGTATGAGCAAAGCAAATGCAAGGCATGGGTGTCACGTCAGAACTCTGGAAAAACAACGGTACCCGGCATTGGTTTGGTTGTTTCGGTTCTGGTCCAACACAAACATAGTACTATACTGGTAGAGTGCATGCACCATGCACATGCAGGCTCCCGAAAGCGTGTACGCGTGTGCGACAGGCTAACGGTGCCACTAATGGTAATCTTTCTCTGAATGAGGAGCAGGATGAGGAGGGAAGAAAATAAAACATGTGCGTGTCAAAAGAGGAAGTAGGAGAAGAAACCCGGCGCACGCAAGGTGGATGGGAACACATGGAGCGGAGTGGCAGGCGGCATGCACGAACAGTGCCCAAAAGCCTGCGCGCGCGTACGGTGCAAGTTGCTGCCGGCCTCGTCGTCTTTACGTCTTCTCTCTCTGTCTATCCTCTGCAGGCCAGCCGCTGAGTCACTTGACCGCCAGTGGCGGTCAGGCGCACGCATACAGGCGCATATGATCCTCTGCTGTCTCCGTCTCAGCTTTGGCTTTTCTCAATCGAAATCGAACGGACGCACATGTGTGCGCACAGTGACTGACCCAACGCCAACGAACGGCGTCGGAGATGGAGACGGAGACGGAGACGGAGCACATTTGTTTATGAGTTTCCGTAAAGAAAGCTGGCCGGCGGTCAGAGGCGGCAGCAACCAAAAGGCAGAAGAGCACAGCAGCCATGCTGCAGACTTCGGAGATGGGCGCTGTCCCCCACCCCTACCATAGCCCCAGCCATAGCTACACCCACTCTACCACCCGGGACTAGAGAGAGAAAGAAATGAATCTGTCAAATATGTTCTCCTCTCTCTCTCCCTCGCAGTAGTATTATTACTGGCACGACGAGCTGTTTTTCAGTTGAGGTTCAGTTCGGGTACCCATCGTTTTCGTGTTGGACGCAGTACTCCAACTTGGGAGTACTCTCGTGTACCTGCTGTACGCATGTAATGAGGCGGCGTACGTGCGTGTGGCCGAACAGTACATGCACGGACGCACTGTGCTCTGTTCTGTGCAGTCCTCGGCGTCTCCTCTCGTCTGCTGAATGGAGCCAGTTTTTTACACGATGGGCAGCACGTATCTCGTCTCGCGTGACTGGTGAGCAACAGTACAAATATCTACCGCTCTACCGGCAAGTATTAACCACTGCACGCGTACTATACACTCGTATAGTACGTACGATGGCGAGTGTGAAGAGAGGTGGAGTGGGTGGTTGCAGGCTATCTGCGTGGGGTGTCAGAGCCTGCCTGTCTCCCCCGCTCTCTCTCTCTCCGTCCGCTGCCACCTGCATGCAGCCTGCACCGTTTGCAGTCAATAATAATCTTAACAAGTGAGGTGCTACTAATATTCAGAGGTAGGGCCACTGCACACCTGGGGGCGCCATGGCAGCGTCCACCGGCTGACACCACCCAGCATTGCCACATTAAACTAGGAACCTCAAGGCCACCCCCCCTCTGCTACCTGCACCAGCTACCGTTTCACGCACCAAGCATACTGCCTGCAACAGTGCGTGTGTGTCGCACTGTTGCCACCATGCTCCACATTTGTCTGCACAAAATATCACTCTCCAGAGACAAGAGACCACGTTAATATATGTCTGTTTGTACAGGTGTGAGAACACACCTCTGTCGACAGCTGAAAATAAAGCCTTGTAGCTGCCTGCAAAACAGGCCATCACCATACTCCCATGTTACTAGGATTGCAACGGCAGTGTCAGCGTTGCTGCCGAGTGGAGCGAGAATCCATTTCCCAGTGACTTCAAAGGCTAGCAAAGGCATCAGGCAAGCAAGCGCTGGGAACGCATCGGCCGTCGCTTTTACCCCGGGGCCGGGCAGAAAGTAACCGGCAAGTTTTCGTTGTGACTTGCACGGCTCCAGCGAGCGGCAGCGGGCGGGCAGTGCGATCAGTGGGAGAAGACTGAGCGCGGGCTGCAGAGGTCGCGCGCAGGCACAGCAGATTCTGCAGCGCGCACGCGGCATCTTGACTGAATGTGACCCATCCTCTGTACTACTACTACCTCACCTTAAATTATGGAGTAGCCACCTAAAGCAATCAGACTAGCCGCCTATTTTGCTTCGCTCACACGTACGGTACCGCGGTACGTGCACTCTCTCGCAGTCGTAGGGCATGGTTCTCGCAATATGAACAGACACTGCTCGCTAAGGGCAGCTTCAACGTCAACCCACATAAACCCTTCCGCATCCGTTCACAGATACAGATACGAGAGGTCACCATCCAACGCTAATTGTATATATTTTCATAACAACTCAAACCAACCGAATGAGATTCACGCAAACAAGTGCGGATTTCATACAAGCATGACGGATTTCGTACAAACCGGACGCAAGCGGTTACATTTTGGAAATATTTCAACTAAAAAGTTAAAACTATATGCACGTATGGTCGCATGGAGCTTCATTTCCATGAGACGGATACATTACACTAGTCTATTGCCGGCCGCGGCGGATCCCTTCGTCACCGGACTGGGAGTCTCGGAGGCATATTTTCCCCCGTATGGCGAAAAGGGAGCTTCAACCGGAGGGAAATGGTGCTTCCGTGGACGCCCAGACCAGGGTGGTCTAAGATAAAGAAGAAATCGGGCACGTAACCGGCTGTACAGGCCGGCGACGCGCCGACAGTGGCCTTCCGGGGACCCAAGCGGCGACGGCCTCCCGTGTTCTACTTTCCCTCGAAGTTGCCAGCGGACGTGGACGCGGATGCGCTGGCCACCGACTCGCCGATCTCCTCCGCGCACCCGCCTTCTTTCTCTGTCTGCATGGCACGGCTACGCGCGCATTGACGACGGATGACGCAGTCGTAGGCACTGAAGGGGCAGGATGACGCGTCGTCGTCCATGCCCGTGTCGGCCTGGAGCAACTCGCCACTCCACCACGAGCCGGCTTGGAGCGGCGAGTTGCTGAACCACGCGTCGGATTGGGGCGGCAACTTGCTCCAACCGCCTAGGGGAGGGAGGTGGAGTAGCAAGTTGCCTCGCTCGTATCCACCGGGCTCATTGGGCCACCAAGCTGGCTTTTATGCCAGAGAACTCCTCTTCCTGCCCGTCGGATGCCATCGAAACGGTGGAGAAAATGGTGAAGGAGGAGATGGGGGGAGCGACGTGAAGGAAATATGACCTAGAGGCAATAATAAAGTTGTTATTTATATTTCCTTATATCATGATAAATGTTTATTATTCATGCTAGAATTGTATTAACCGGAAACTTAATACATGTGTGAATACATAGACAAACTGAGTGTCACTAGTATGCCTCTACTTGACTAGCTCGTTAATCAAAGATGGTTAGGTTCCTAACCATTGATATGAGTTGTCATTTGATTAACGGGATCACATCATTAGAGAATGAGGTGATTGACTTGACCTATCCGTTAGCTTAGCACGGTGATCGTTTAGTTTGTTGCTATTGCTTTGTTCATAACTTATACATGTTCCTATGACTATGAGATTATGCAACTCCCGAATACCGGAGGAACACGTAGTGTGCTATCAAACGTCAAAACGTAACTGAATGACTATAAAGATGCTCTACAGGTCTCTCCGATGGTGTTTGTTGAGTTGACATAGATCGAGATTAGGATTTGTCACTCTGTGTATCGGAGAGGTATCTCTGGGCCCTCTCGGTAATGCACATCACTATAAGCCTTGCAAACAATGTGACTAATGAGTTAGTTACAGGATGTTGCATTACGGAACGAGTAAAGAGACTTGCCGGTAACGAGATTGAACTAGGTATTGAGATATCACGATCGAATCTCGGGCAAGTAACATACCGATCACAAAAGGAACAACGTATGTTGTTATGCGGTTTGACCGATAAAGATCTTCGTAGAATATGTAGGAACCAATATGAGCATCCAGGTTCCGCTATTGGTTATTGACCGGAGATGAGTCTCGGTCATGTCTACATAGTCTTCGAACCCGTAGGGTCCGCACGCTTAACGTTCGATGACGATCGATATTATGAGTTTATGTGTTTTGATGTACCGAAGGTAGTTCAGAATCCCGGATGTGATCACGGACATGACGAGGAGTGTCGAAATGGTCGAGACATAAAGATCGATATATTGGAAGGCTATGTTTGGACATCGGAATGGTTTCAGATGAGTTCGGGCATTTACCCGTGTACCGGGGGGTTACCGGAACCCCCCGGGGAGTCAATGGGCCTTATTGGGCCTTAGTGGGAGAGAGGAGGAGGCGGCTGAGGGAGTCCTGGATTAGGGGGTCCTTGGACAGCCGGACTATATACTTTGGTCGGACTGTCGGACTATGAAGATACAAGATTGAAGGCTTTGTGCCGTGTCTGGGTGGGACTCTCCTTTGCGTGGAAAGCAAGCTTGGCGATTCAGATATGTAGATCTCCTTTGTAACCGACTCTGTGTAACCCTAGCCCCCTCTGGTGTCTATATAAACCGGAGGGTTTAGTCCGTAGGTTAACAACAATCATAATCATAGGCTAGCTTCTAGGGTTTAGCCTCTACGATCTCGTGGTAGATCAACTCTTGTAATACTTATATCATCAAGATCAACCAAGCAGGAAGCAGGGTATTACCTCCATCGAGAGGGCCCGAACCTGGGTAAACATTGTGTCCCCCGCCTCCTGTTACCATCAGCCTTAGACGCACAGTTCGGGACCCCCTACCCGAGACCCGCTGGTTTTGACACCGACATTGGTGCTTTCATTGAGAGTTCCACTGTGTCGTCACATAAAGGCTTGATGGCTCCTTCGATCATCGACAACGATGCGATCCAGGGTGAGGTTTTTCTCCCTGGACAGATCTTCGTATTCGGCGGCTTCGTACCGCGGGCCAACTTGCTTGGCCATCTAGAGCAGATCGATAGCTACGCCCCTGGCCATCAGGTCAGATTTGGAAGTTTGAACTACACTACCGATATCCGCGGAGACTTGATCTTCGATAGATTCGAGCTCATGTCAGGCGCGCCGCACAGTCTCGACGAGCATGACTTAGCTCTGCCATCAGACGGTGTTTGGGAGATCGTACCTGCGGTTACTCCGGCCCTTAATCCGGAGCAAATCGTGCCATCCGAGGACGGGTGGATGGACCCCGCCACGGAGGCCGCACACTCAGCGGCGATAGAGCCGAATACTGACTTCACCTCCTATGAGACCTGTGTTACCGGACCCTTGGATTCGTCCCCGGCCACAGGCCCCGAACCGCCTGCGTCCGTGCCTATCCAACCTGATTGGGCACCGATCATGGGGTTTACCTCCGCGGATATTTTTCAGCACTCGCCCTTGGGTGATGTGCTAGATTCATTGAGGTCTTTCTCCTTGTTAGGAGACCCTCGGCCGAACTATGTCCGGATAGAGTGGGAAGCGGACGACGAAGGAATTCGTTCCCCACCCACCACCCACTTAATAGCCATTGTCGACGACTTAACCGGCATGCTTGATTTCGACTCCGAAGACATTGACGATATGGACGACGATGCAGGAGAGAAACAGGAATCAGCGCCCGCAGGGCGCTGGACAACCACTTCATCACACGATATATACATGGTGGATACACCCAAAGAAAACAACGACGAGGAACGG
Organism: Triticum urartu; assembly: GCF_056163025.1. Classification (NCBI taxonomy): domain Eukaryota; kingdom Viridiplantae; phylum Streptophyta; class Magnoliopsida; order Poales; family Poaceae; genus Triticum; species Triticum urartu. The sequence continues at coordinate 548,534,361 of NC_141878.1, read as the reverse complement.
GAGGATGCAGCGAAGGATAGTCCCCTCAAGAAGCAACCAAAGCGACGATGTAGGCGCCGCTCCAAATCCCGCCTCAGCAAAAACAGCGATAACAGCGCAAGAAAGAATAATACCCCGGTCAACTTCAAAGGAAACGACGACCACATGGACCCAGCGATGGAGCAGGATGAGCCAGCGGACGGCGAACATAGTACAGAGCCACTGTCCGATCACGGCGACGCCGAGGGTAAAACTCATCAACTTGTCTCCGGAGAGGAGAACAGTCCGGATGACGATGCACACATCATCCCGGAAAGGCACTTGGAACAAGAGAACCTCCATAGAAGGCTTATCGCCACCGCGAGGAGCCTGAAGAAGCAGAAGCAAAGGCTTAAAGCCGCGCAGAATACGCTTAACAACAGATGGAACAAAGTGCTTGACACTGAAGAAAAGTACGGCGGCAGTCGCCACACAAAGAGCTATCCAAGCGCAAGCTGCTGCCCGAATTCGACGACGAGGCTTTAGAGCCGATTCAGCCGAAAAATAAAATGGCCGATCAGCCGATCGACCACCCAGTGGCCGCTACAGGGCGGCTAACGACGTTGCACACAAGCCAGCGCACGATTTACGCGAAGACCTGCACAAAAAAGCCGGTATGGCCAGGTCCATCTACGGATCCAGGAAGCGCGCTCCGGCACAGAATCATGGCTGCCCAAACGACTATACTGACCGAATAACAGCTCGGAATCAAAACCAAATGCTACAACCATCCGAAGAATGCCATGACACGTCCAAATACAGGGGTGCCGCGCACCCCCTATGCTTCACCGATGAGGTGCTGGACCATGAATTTCCAGAGGGATTCAAACCCGTGAACATAGAGGCATACGACGGAATGATGAGGACTTTATCCTCCACATCCACATGGCTCGCGGAGATGATCTCCACACCATCAAATACCTGCCCTCAAGTTGAAAGGACCAGCTCGGCACTGGCTGAAAAGCCTCCCCGAAAACTCAATTGGAAGCTGGGAAGAGCTTGAGAATGCTTTTAGGGCCAATTTTCAAGGGACCTATGTCCAACCTCCGGACGCAGACGATTTAAGTCACATAATTCAACAGCCCAGAGAGTCAGCCCGAAAGCTTTGGAACAGATTTCTCACGAAGAAGAATCAAATCGTTGACTGCCCGGATGCCGAAGCCTTAGCGGCTTTCAAGCATAGTGTCCGGGACGAATGGCTTGCCAAACACCTCAGCCAGGAAAAACCGAGGACATTGACAGCCCTAACAAGCCTTATGACCCGCTTTTGCGCGGGCGAAGATAGTTGGCTGGTCCGTAGCGGCACCAGCAACCCAGGCACATCCGAAGTCAGGGATGGCAACGGGAAACCACGATGCAACAAAAACAAGCGTCGAAACAACGAAGACAGCCCAGACAACACGGCAGTAAACGCCGGATTCAGGGGCTCTCGACCCGGTCAACGGAAAAAGCCATTTAAAGGCAGCAGAGATGGACCGTCCAGCCTAAACAAGATTCTAGACAGATTATGTCAGATTCATGGCACCTCCGACAAACCTGCAAATCACACCAACAGAGAATGCTGGGTCTTCAAGCAGGCCGACAAGCTAAACGCCGAACACAAGGGGAGGGAGACACCAAGCGAAGACGAGGATGAGCCTCACCAGCCGAATACTTGGGGACAGAAAAAATTCCCACCAGGGGTCAAAACAGTGAACATGATTTACGCAACTCACATACCAAAGAGGAGGCGCCAGCGCGCACCCCGAGACGTATACGCCGTGGAGCCCGTCACCCCCAAGTTCAACCCTTGGTCGGCCTGCCCGATCACTTTTGATCGCAGGGATCACCCGACTAGTATCCGGCACGGAGGATCGGCCGCCTTGGTGATAGACCCAATAATTGACGGATACTATCTCACCCGAGTCCTTATGGACGGCGGCAGTAGTCTTAATCTGATATATCAGGACACCGTCCGCAAAATGGGGATAGACCCGACAAGAATTAGCCAAAGCAATACTACCTTTAAAGGAGTAATACCAGGCCCAGAGGCCCGCTGCACGGGCTCTCTAGTACTAGAGGTTGTATTTGGTTCTCCCGACAACTTCCAAAGCGAAGAATTAACCTTCGACATCTCTCCATTCCGAAGCGGCCATCACACACTACTCGGAAGAATGTCCTTCGCTCGTTTTAATGCAGTACCGCATTATGCTTATCTTAAGCTTAAGATGCCCGGTCCACGTGGTATCATCATAGTTAGCGGAAACACAGAGCGTTCCTCACGTACGGATGAATATGTGGCGGCTCTAGCAGCCAATCACTGAACGGCCTCTCGAACAAAAGAAATGATCGGTCGTCAAGACCACGGACATGGTTAGATGAGTCCGGCGCACCACTAACTGTAACAGCTCAGATAAACCTGAAATTGGGTCGATGGATATACCCTCATAGGTGGTGCTAGGGGCTTCCCGCATGTAAAAAGGGCTACAGTTCGGCTTGACCCTATTTAGATTGCATTTTAATGGTTCATTAAGAATAACCAATTTTTCGCACGAAGACTTTCACCTACGTTTTTCTCTTTTACAGATGATCATCATGCTACACCCTTCCAGGATACGGCACAACGGAGACACAGGCACAGACGTGCAGTAGGGCCCCGCTCAAAGGCTTCTTTTTACATTAAGACCCTATGTAAACCTTTTTTACTGTCTCTTGTTGCTTCACTCCCTCCGGATACTCAACACAACCGAAAGGGATGCTGGCGTTATTTGTCATTTCGTCACGTTAGACTAATGCAAGTACCTGGAAAATCAGGGCTCATTGTCGAGGGCGTTACTCAGCCCAGTATATGTTGTAAAGTTCGAATACCTTAGGGAGTGTTCGGCGTCGCGAGTTTGGCCTTATATGCGTCAGCTCCGAATCATGTCTTCGGTCAATAGTTGGGTTTGCCCGGCTCCTGTGTTTTGCTACCTTACGTTCCGCTCTATCAGCTAAGGTGGCGCCGGGAGAACTACTGCGATTGTGCCCTGGTTCATCCGGATGAGCACCTCAGTAGAGAAAGCCAAAAACTGACTGTCATGATAAAGCGCGAGACTGGTCAACCACTCGACGACTCAGCGGAATCTTCGCGAGTCCTCCGCATTAACGAAGGACCGGTTTCCCGGTCATGTATGTACGCGCACCATATTCGGATGAGCGCGGAAGTACCAGGGGCTATATAGTAGCCCCACTGTCAAACTCCTATGGCTAAGTGAAAGTGTTAAAGCTATATAGACCGATTGCCTTGTTCGCCGCGCTATAACCTCTTTAATGAACCAAGACGTTGGATCAAGTGTGAATACACGCTTTTCCGAACACCCCCGCATTATGTGCATGGGGGCTGAAGCCGACGACTGCAAACTTTCAGGTTATATACATACATAAACGGTCGCACAGGAGGCATCATAATACTTTTAGGCAAAAGTATAAACACAACCTTTATAATCCAAATAGCATTGTTTTTACAATTGGGATACATGTCACTCGAACATGATACTCTTCGAGCACTGAGCCTCTATTAAACGAGCGCCTTCTAGGACTTCTTCAAAATAGTGCTCAGCCGAGACCTGGCCTACGGACTGATCCCGGGTTGCAATAGCGGTGGCCTCCATCTCTGCCTAGTATGTCTTAACACGAGCAAGAGCCATCCGCGCACCCTCTATGCACGCTGACCTCTTTACAGCGTCGATATGCGGCACAACACCAAGGAATCGTTGCACTAAACCAAAATAACTATTCGGCCTTGGTCCCTTCGGCCAAAGATGATCCACGACAGACCTCATGGCAAGTCCGGACAACCTATGGAGCTTGGCCCACTCGGCCATTTGTTCATTTAACAGCAGCGGACGCGTTGTAGCACTGAACTGCGACCAGAACAATCTTTCCACTTCATGATCTTTCTGATCTTTGAAAAACTCAGTCGCATCAGCAGCACTCATTGCCAAGTCCAAGTACACGTCTGCAGCACTCCATAATTTATCCAGAGGGGCATACTTCGGATCTCCGAACTTCATCCGCAACAAAAAGGGCTTCCCAGCCGTGATATATCCGGCTTGACGGAGCTCCTCCTTCGCCGCTTTGATTTGAGAGCGGGTTTCCTTGGCTGCTTCCACGGCTTTCTTTAGGTCATCCGCTTTCGCTTGGATTTCCTTTTCAAGAAGCTCATATCGGCCGGCGACATCTTTCAGCTCAACATCCATCTTGGCTATTTTATCTTTGCTTTGGTGATGAGCAGCCTGTTCGTCTCTTAAGTCTTCAGCCGCCTTTAGGGCAGCCACATCACTTCTCCTGGCTTGTTCCTTGGCTCGGGCAAGTTCCGCCCAAAGGGTCTCCACGGCGGCAGCTCCATCTGCAGTCATAGCATATTATAGATACTAGCATCATGCTCCTCTTAATATTTGTTGAACACCCGTAAATACATACCCTGTGCCTTGTCAAGCCGCTTGTTCACAAGCGCAATGTCGGCATCTGCCGTGTCAAGTTGCCACCTCAGTCCGGCAAACTTAGCAGTCCGGCCAGCCACCGGACCCTCAGCCGCCTGCACATGAAAGCAGTGCGATCATTACCTGGGACTACGATCCTCTGTTTGCCGCCTCTCAACAGCAACCAGAGTCTCAGGGGCTACTATCTGTATAGAGCACACCTAGCATGTGCGGTACCGTCCAAAAATTTATATATTACTTTGTGTACCTCAAAGCCTCTTAGCAGGCTTGTAAAAGCCTAATGCAACCCACTTTTGGCGGATGAAATCCTCTCAACCACCGTACCCATTAAAGTACGATGCGCCTCTGAGATAGCCGCTTGCTCCAAAAGACCCATCAGTGCGTCCGGTTGTGCACCGGACAATCCCAGACTCTTTCTGTTGCTCTCCTTAGGAGCCGAATTCTTCGGACTTCGGGTGGCCGAAGGGTTACCTTCTGGCCTTGGCGGATCAGGAGAAATCCTTCGTGATGACACCTCAGGGTCGTCCGCCCCAGGAGGCGGGGAGACAGGAGGAGGCGTTTCGCTCTCCATCATCTCCGGAAGAAGATCCCCAGAAGATGAACTCTGTCGAGAAGGGCTATGAGTCGGACTGCAAGATATATGTCCCGGTTATTGTCCTCGGAGATAAAGCAGGATATATTTACCAAAAGTACTCTTGTTCACTTACAGCTCGGTGGAGGGCTGGCCCCCTTGCGGGCACTGTGCAGTAAGGACGCCCTCCGGGGCAGGGCCCCCTGGCGAAGGTTTCTTCCCTCGTTTGGAAACCTTCGTTTCCAAGTCTTCAGAGGTGGTCCTTTTCCTTCCTTGGGGAGAGGGGATTCTAGATTCTTCTCCCTGATTATCCTCCTTCGCGGAGACACTAATTCCCCCGGTTTGGATGAGTAATGCGTGAAGCCCGCTTTCGGCTTCTTTATTCCTCCCTTTATCTTCCCCCGATGGCACTTGATAAGGTGCGTGCTCAAGCATCCTGGCTAGTACAGGATCCGGTGAGCCTTCGGGAAGGGGGGCCGAACACCTGATCATCTCCGCCTTTCTTATCCAGTCCTGGCCGAGAGCGATTTTTTCAGAATGCTGTTGTGACAAATAAAAAGACAGCATGTTCGGCCGCAGAATTACTTACGTGGGTATCTAAACGGTTGCAGTTGAGACCCGCATCATCGGTGGTGTCCGGACACTTTATTCGTGATCCGAAGAACAATCCATACATCTCTTCGAGCGTCATGCCGAAGAATTGCTGAATAGTTCGCGGTCCTTCCGGGTTGAACTCCCACATACGGAGAAATCGACGTTGGCATGGCAGGACCCGACGAACTAGCATAACTTGCATTACCTTGACAAGACTGGCATCCCTCTTGAGGAGATCTCGGATGCAACTTTGCAATGTCAGCGCGTCATTAACTGGCCCCCAGTCCAGCCCCTTGTTGACCCATGACGCCAGTTGCGGCGGGGGGCCTGAGCGGAAGGCGGGGGTAGCTGCCCACTTTGTACCTCTGGGAGCTATGATGTAAAACCACTCCCGCCGCCATAAGTTGGACACCTCCGGGAAGGAACCCTTTGGCCATAGAGCATTGGCGCCTTTGCTTATTATGGCACCTCCGCATTCTGCGTGTTGCCCATCGATCGTCTTCGGCTTCACATTGAAGGTCTTGAGCCAGAAGCCGAAGTGTGGGGTGATGCGGAGGAAGGCCTCACACACAACGATAAACGATGAGATGTGAAGGATGGAATCTGGAGCTAGATCATGGAAATTGAGCCCGTAATAGAACATAAGCCCTCTTACAAAGGGATCAAGACTAAAGCCTAGCCCTCAGAGGAAGTGGGAAACAAATACGACACTCCCGTTGGGTTCGGGAGTGGGGATAACCTGCCCTTGAGTAGGCAACCCGTGCGAGATTTCGGCGGTTAGATACCTGGCTTCCCTTAGCTTCTTGATGTCCTCCTCTGTGACAGAGGAGGCCATCCACCGACCTTGAAAGTTGGATCCGGACATGGTTGAAGGTCCGAAGTGCTTAGCCTGAGCCTTGGGTGTTGGAACTCGAGGTGGGGGAAGGGAAGGATCGAGCGCAAGAAAAAAAGGACATGCCTTGGCCCCTTTATAAAAATTGTGAATACCAAGCGTCCTCCGCGTGGCCGTTTGGAACTTGCCTAAAATCGAGGACTCATACTAACAAGCACGATTGGGTTACCCACACCAGTATTGACGAGAATCCCGTGATAAGGGGAACACGATCTCTTCTTCGACAAGACGTGCCAATAAAACCGCCTCGCAACACGTGTAGTGGCAGGCTCGGAAAAACGGTTCGTAATGACCGGACCACGGCAGGATGTCACGTTATCAAAAGTTGTTAACATATTAGATTTGTGGAATATTATACTCTCTACGATGGTATGTGGAATTTGTTTTACAGAGACGGACACAATCCTTGTGTTCAAAATCTTCTATGGAGTATTCGGAGAAGGAACCCGCCTTGCAATGCCGAAGACAATCTGCACGCCGGACTCATCGTCATTAAAGCCTGGTTCAGGGGCTACTGAGCGAGTCCTGGATTAGGGGGTCCTCGGACAGCCGGACTATATAGTTTGGCCGGACTATTGGACTATGAAGATACAAGATTCAAGGCTTCGTCCCGTGTCCGGGTGGGACTCTCCTTTGCGTGGAAGGCAAGCCCGGCGATTCGGATATGTAGATCTCCTTCGCTGTAACCGACTCTGTGTAACTCTAGCCCCCTCCGGTGTCTATATAAACCGGAGGGTTTAGTCCGTAGGTCAACAACAATCATAATCATAGGCTAGCTTCTAGGGTTTAGCCTCTACGATCTCGTGGTAGATCAACTCTTGTAATACTCATATCATCAAGATCAATCAAGCAGGAAGTAGGGTATTACCTCCATCGAGAGGGCCCGAACCGGGGTAAACATTGTGTCCCCCGTCTCCTGTTACCATCAACCTTAGATGCATAGTTCGGGACCCCCTACCCGAGATCCGCCGGTTTTGACACCGACAACGGCCAAGGTGGAGGGCGCGCCCCCAAGCCCAATCCGAATTGGGTGGGGGGCTGGCCCCCCTTTCCTTTCTCTCCTACTCCAACTAGGGAAGGGGGAATCCTACTCCCACTAGGAGTAGGACTCCCCCCTTGGGCGTGCCATGAGAGGGCCGGCCCTCCCCTCCACCACTCCTTTAATATACGGGGGATGGGGCACCCCATAGACACACAAGTTGATTGTTTAGCCGTGTGCGGTGCCCCCCTCAACAGATTTCCACCTCGGTCATATCGTTGTAGAGCTTAGGCGAAGCACTGCGTCAGTAACTTCATCATCACCGTCATCACACCGTCGTGCTGAAGAAACTCTCCCTCGATCTCAGCTGGATCTAGAGTTCGTGGGACGTCACTGAGCTGAACATGTGCAGATCACGGAGGTGCCGTACCTTCAGTGCTAGGATCGATCGAATCGTGAAGACGCACGACTACATCAACTGCGTTGTCATAATGCTTCCGCTTACGGTCTACGAGGGTACGTGGACAACACTCTCCCCTCTCATTGCTATGCATCACCTAGATGGATCTTGTGTGTGCGTAGGATTTTTTTGAAATTACTGCGTTCCCCAACACGACAGAGGGGCTGTGATTCTTGCCCGACGCCTGGTATCGTTTAAATAGAGGACAGACGGGAGGAGCTCGACTGGTGCGACGTTTAATGCCGGGTCGCACCTTAATGGATGTGTGACCGAAATAGGTTTCTCGACTTCCACATGGGGTTAATGGAGGTGTATGAATATGACGAGGAGGCATGTTCAGCCGAGCGTGCAGCGGGAAGCACCCTCGGCCGACGCACCGCTTCAATAGCGGAGGCAGTGAGAGGTCACATCCACCCTGAGCCGTCTTCAATGCGGAGCGGCACGCTCTACAGCAGCATGTATGCGGGCAGTGGCTCCGGGCAGGAGCGCGCATGGGAGGGGGAAGGTTTTTTTGTGGCACGCAAGGGCAGTCCAAGACAGGCTTGGAGCGGTTCAGACTCCCGCAAACCTCCCCCACTTTCGTCTCTAGTTTGCGGTAGAAATCGCGGTCGGACTGCTCTGCGGACCGATATAGGTCGGTGTTGGATGGCTTCCGCGGTCCGAACAGCGCAGTCCGGATGGTTGTGGCAAGTTTACGGGTCCGCCTTGGAGATGCCCTGGGCATCTTCGATCCATAAATTTCCTCATGCATTCATCCGCGGACAGGGGAATAGTCCGTAGACACCGGACGTAGTTGGTCATCATCCAACCGCAGTCGCATATATTCAAAACATAGGCTAAACATTTGGCTAAACGAACCTTCCGCCAGATCTAAACCAGGCTAATAAACCTTACATGCAATGGTGGAAGCCAACTTTCTGCCAAATGATATGAGCACCTTCCACTAAATGACTGACTAATCTGCTTAATAAAAATAATATCAATTCGCACCTTCCACCAATTGAAATATACTATTCTGTACTAAATTCCGCAAAAAATGCTAGCTATCCACTGAATTAGCACATTGCATTTCGCTAAATACTAGCCATCACATGCGGACGCAGAGTATAGACGATATGTGGCGGCTTTTTGTTGGTCATGCATGTTGGGTAACGTAGCATGCAATTTCAAAAAAATTCCTACGACCATGCCAGATCTATCTAGGAGATGCATAGCAATGAGAGGGGGAGAGTGTGTCCACGTACCCTCATAGACCAAAAGCGGAAGCGTTAGGTTAACGCGGTTGATGTCGTCGAACGTCTTCACGATCCAACCGATCCAAGTACCGAACGTACGACAGCTCCGTGTTCAGCTTGATGACGTACCTCGAACTCTTGATCCAGGAGAGGGTCAAGGGAGAGTTCCGTCAACACGACGGCATGGTCATGGTGATGGTGATGTGCTCTGCGCAGGGCTTCGCCTAAGCACTATGTCGCTATGACCGGAGGAGTAAACTCTGGAGGGGGGCACCACACACAGCTAAGAGAACAATTGGTGTGCCTTTGGGGTGCCCCCGACCTCGTATATAAAGGAGGGGAGGAGGAGGTGGCCGGCCATAGGGGTGGCGTGCCATGGGGGGGGTCCTGCTAGGACTCCACTCCTAGTAGGATTCGCCCCCTTCCTTCCAACGGAGAGGGGAAAGGGGAAATAGGGGAGAGGGAGAAGGAAAGGGGGGCGCGCCCCCACCCCTTGTCCAATTCAGATTGGGTAGGGGGAGGCGCACGCCACCTCTTGTGGCCTTCCTCCCTCTCTCCACTATGGCCCATGAGGCCCATTAACTTTCCCGGGGGGTTTCGGTAACCACCCGGTACTCCGAAAAATCCTCGAACCTTTTCGGAACCATTCCGATGTCCGTATATAACCTTTCAATATATGAATCTTTACCGCTCGACCATTTCGAGACTCCTCGTCATGTATGTGATCTCATCCGGGACTCCGAACAAACTTCGGTCACCAAAACACACAACTCATAATACAAATCATCATCGAACGTTAAGCGTGCGAACCCTACGGGTTCGAGAACTATGTAGACATGACCGAGACACTTCTCCAGTCAATAACCAATAGCAGAACCTAGATGCTCATATTGGTTCCTACATATTCTACGAAGATCTTTATTGGTCAAACCGCATAACAACAAAAGTCGTTCCCTTTTGTCATCGGTATGTTACTTGCCTGAGATTTGATCATCGGTATCATCATACCTAGTTCAATCTTGTTACCGGCAAGTCTCTTTACTCGATCCGTCATACATCATCCTGCAACTAACTCATTAGTCACATTGCTTGCAAGGCTTACAGTGATGTGCATTACCGAGAGGGCCTAGAGATACCTCTCCGATACTCAGAGTGACAAATCCTAATCTCGATCTATGCCAACCCAACAAACACCTTCGGAGACACCTATGGTGCATCTTTATAATCACCCAGTTACGTTGTGGCGTTTGATAGCACACAAGGTGTTCCTCCGGTATTCGGGAGTTGCATAATCTCATAGTCAGAGGAATATGTATAAGTCATGAATAAAGCAATAGCAATAAATCTAAATGATCATAATGCTAAGCTAACGGATGGGTCTTGTCCATCACATCATTCTGTAATGATGTGACCCTGTTCATCAAATGACAACACATGTCTATGGTCAGGAAACTTAACCATCTTTGATTAACGAGCTAGTCAAGTAGATGCATACTAGGGACACTCTGTTTTGGCTATGTATTCACACATGTACTAAGTTTCTGGTTAATACAGTTCTAGCATGAATAATAAACATTTATCATGATATAAGGAAATATAAATAACAACTTTATTATTGCCTCTAGGGCATATTTCGATCAGTCTCCCACTTGCACTAGAGTCAATAATCTAGATTACATAGTAATTATTCTAACACCCATGGAGTCTTGGTGCTGATCATGTTTTGCTCGTGGAAGAGGCTTAGTCAACGGGTCTGCAACATTCAGATCCGTATGTATTTTGCAAATCTCTATGTCTCCTTCCTTGACTTGATCGCGGATGGAATTGAAGCGTCTCTTGATGTGTTTGGTTCTCTTGTGAAATCTAGATTCCTTCGCCAAGGTAATTGCTCAAGTATTATCACAAAAGATTTTCATTGGACCTGATGCACTAGGTATTACACCTAGATCGGATATGAGCTCCTTCATCCAGAGTCCTTCATTTGCTGCTTCTGAAGCAACTATGTACTCTGCTTCACACGTAGATCCCGCCACGATGCTCTACTTGGAACTGCACCAACTGACAACTCCACCATTCAATATAAATACGTATCCAGTTTGTGACTTAGAGTCATCCAGATCAGTGTCAAAGCTTGCATCGATGTAACCATTTACGACAAGCTCTTTGTCACCCCCATAAACGAGAAACATATCCTTAGTCCTTTTTAGGTATTTCAGGATGTTCTTGACCGCTGTCCAGTGATCCACTCCTGGATTACTTTGGTACCTCCCTGCTAAACTTATAGCAAGACACACATCAGGTCTGGTACACAACATTGCATACATGATAGAACCTATGGCTGAAGCATAGGGAATGACTTTCATTTTCTCTCTATCTTCTACAGTGGTCGGGCATTGAGTCTGACTCAACTTCACACCTTGTAACACAGGCAAGAACCCTTTCTTTGACTGATCCATTTTGAACTTCTTCAAAACTTTACCAAGGTATGTGCTTTGTGAAATTCCAATTAAGCGTCTTGATCTTCTCTATAGATCTTGATGCCCAATATATAAGCAGCTTCGCCGAGGTCTTTCATTGAAAATTCTTATTCAAGTATCCTTTTATGCTATCTAGAAATTCTGTATTATTTCCAATCAACAATATGTCATCCACATATAATATTAGAAATGCTACAGAGCTCCCACTCACTTTCTTGTAAATACAGGCTTCTCCAAAAGTCTGTATAAAACCATATGCTTTGATCACACTATCAAAGCGTATATTCCAACTCCGAGAGGCTTGCACCAATCCATAAATGGATCGCTGGAGCTTGCACACTTTGTTAGTACCTTTAGGATCGACAAAACCTTCTGGTTGCATCATATACAACTCTTCTTTAAGATATCCATTAAGGAATGCAGTTTTGACATCCATTTGCCAAACTTAATAATCATACAATGCGGCAATTTCTAACATGATTCGGAGAGACTTAAGCACCGCTACTGGTGAGAAGGTCTCATCGTAATCAACTCCTTGAACTTGTCGAAAACCTTTCGTAACAAGTTGAGTTTTGTAGAAAGTAACATTACCGTCAGCGTCAGTCTTCTTTTTGAAGATCCATTTATTCAATATGGCTTGCCGATCATCGGGCAAGTCAACCAAAGTACACACTTTGTTCTCATACATGGATCCCATCTCAGATTTCATGTCCTCAAGCCATTTCGCGGAATCTGGGCTCATCATCGCTTCCTCATAGTTCGTAGGTTCGTCATGGTCAAGTAACATGACGTCCAGAATAGGATTACCGTACCACTCTTGTGCGGACCGAACTCTTCTTGACCTACGAGGTTCGGTAGCCACTTGATCTGAAGTTCCATGATCATCATCATTAGCATCCTCACTAATTGTTGTAGGGATCACTAGAACTGATTTCTGTGATGAACTACTTTCCAATTCAGGAGAAGGCACAATTACCTCATCAAGTTGTACTTTCCTCCCACTCACTTCTTTCGAGAGAAACTCCTTCTCTAGAAAGGATCCATTCTTAGCAACGAATATCTTGACTTTGGATCTGTGATAGAAGGAGTACCTAACAGTTTCCTTTAGGTATCCTATGTAGACACATTTCTTCGATTTGGGTTTGAGCTTATCAGGTTGAAGCTTTTTCACATAAGCATCGTAGCCTCAAACTTTAAGAAACGACAGCTTAGGTTTCTTGCCTAACCATAGTTCATATGGTGTCATCTCAACGGATTTAGATGGTGCCACATTTAACGTGAATGCAGCCTTCTCTAAAGCATAACCCCAAAACGATAGCGGTAAATCGGTAAGAGACATCATAGATAGCACCATATCTAATAAACTACGGTTACAACGTTCGGACAGACCATTACACTGTGGTGTTCCACGTGGCGTGAGTTGCGAAACTAAATGAAGACCAAACTCATAACTCAAATATTCACCTCCACGATGAGATCGTAGAAACTTTATTTTATTGTTACGATGATTTTCCACTTCACTCTGAAATTCTTTGAACTTTTCAAATGTTTCAGACTTATGTTTCATTAAGTAGATATACCCATATCTACTCAAATCATCTGTGAAGGTCAGAAACTAATGATACCCGCCACGAGCCTCAACACTGATCAGACCACATACATCAGTATGTATTATTTCCAATAGGTCTATAGCCCGCTCCATTGTTCCGGCGAACAGAGTCTTAGTCATCTTGCCCATGAGGCATGGTTCTCAAGCATCAAGTGATTCATAATCAAGTGATTCCAAAAGTCCATCAGCAAGGAGTTTCTTCATGCGCTTTACACCAATATGACCTAAACGGTGGTGCTACAAATAAGTTGCACTATCATTATTAACTTTGCATCTTTTGGCTTCAATATTATGAATATGTGTATCACTACGATCGAGATTCAACAAAAATAGACCACTCATCAAGGGTGCATGACCATAAAAGATATTACTCATATAAATAGAACAACCATTATTCTCTGATTTAAATGAATAACCGTCTCGCACCAAACAAGATCCAGATATAATGTTCATGCTCAACGCTGGCACCAAATAACAATTATTCAGGTCTAAAACTAATCCCGAAGGTAGATGTAGAGGTAGCGTGCTAACGGCGATCACATCGACCTTGGAACCATTTTCGACGTGCACCATCACCTTGTCCTTAGCCAATCTTTGTTTAACCCATAGCCCCTGTTTCGAGTTGCAAATATGAGCAACAAAACCAGTATCAAATACCCAGGTGCTACTATGAGCATTAGTAAGGTACACATCAATAACATCTATATCAAATATACCTTTCACTTTGCCATCCTTCTTATCCGCCAAATACTTAGGGCGGTTCCGCTTCCAGTGACCAGTCCCTTTGCAGTAGAAGCACTCAGTTTCAGGCTTAGGTCCGGACTTGGGCTTCTTCCCGGGACTAGCAACTTGCTTGCTATTCTTCTTGAAGTTCCCCTTCTTCCCTTTGCCCTTTTTCTTGAAAATAGTGGTCTTGTTAACCATCAACACCTGATGCTCCTTCTTGATTTCTACCTCCACAGCCTTTAGCATCGCGAAGAGCTCGGGAATTGTCTTTTCCATCCCTTGCATATTATAGTTCATCACGAAGCCTTTATAGCTTGGTGGCAGCAATTGAAGAACTTTGTCAATGACACTATCATTAGGAAGATTAACTCCCAGCTGAGTCAAGTGGTTATGGTACCCAGACATTCTGAGTATGTGTTCACTAACAGAACTATTCTCCTCCATTTTGCAGTTGTAGAACTTGTTGGAGACTTCATATCTCTCAACTTGGGCATTTGCTTGAAATATTAACCTCAACTCGTGGAACATCTCATATGCTCCATGTCGTTCAAAAAGTCTTTGAAGTCCCGATTCTAAGCCATAAAGCATGGCACATTGAACTATCGAGTAGTCATCAGCTTTGCTCTGCCAGACGTTCATAACATCCCGAGTTGCTCCTACAGCGGATTTTGCACCTAGCGGTGCTTCTTGGACGTAATTCTTCTGTGCAGCAATGAGGATAATCCTCAAGTTACCGATCCAGTCTGTGTAGTTGCTACCATCATCTTTCAACTTAGCTTTCTCTAGGAACACATTAAAATTCAAGGGAATGGTAGCACGGGCCATTGATCTACACCAACATAGATATGCAAAAACTACCAGGACTAAGTTCATGATAAATTAAAGTTCAATTAATCATATTACTTAAGAACTCCCACTTAGATAGACATCCCTCTAGTCATCTAAATGATCACGTGATCCATATCAACTAAACCATGTCCGATCATCACGTGAGATGGAGTAATTTTCAATGATGAACATCCCTATGTGATCATATCTACTATAAGATTCACGTTCGACCTTTCGGTCTCAGTGTTCCGAGGCCATATCTGCATATGCTAGGCTCGTCAAGTTTAACCTGAGTATTCCGCATGTGCAAAACTGGCTTGCACCCGTTGTATGTGAACGTAGAGCTTATCACAACCGGTCATCACATGGTGTCTCAGCACGATGAACTGTAGCAACGATGCATACTCAGGGAGAACACTTATATCTTGAAATTTAGTGAGGGATCATCTTATAATGCTACTGTCGTACTAAGCAAAATAAGATGCATAAAAGATAAACATCACATGCAATCAAAATATGTGACATGGTATGGCTATTGTCGGTGTCAAAACCGGCGGATCTCGGGTAGGGGGTCCCAAACTGTGCGTCTAGGCCGGATGGTAACAGGAGGCAAGGAACACGATGTTTTACCCAGGTTCGGGCCCTCTTGATGGAGGTAAAACCCTACGTCCTGCTTGATTAATATTGATGATATGGGTAGTACAAGAGTAGATCTACCACGAGATCAAGGAGGCTAAACCCTAAAAGCTAGCCTATGGTATGATTGTTGTATGATGAAGTTGTCCTACGGACTAAAACCCTCCGGTTTATATAGACACCGGAGAGGGTTAGGGTTACACAAAGTCGGTTACAATGGTAGGAGATCTTGAATATCCGCATCGCCAAGCTTGCCTTCCACGCCAAGGAAAGTCCCATCCGGACATGGGACGAAGTCTTCAATCTTGTATCTTCACAGTCCTGGAGTCCGGCTGAAGGTATAGTCCGGCTACCCGAACACCCCCTAATCCAGGACTCCCTCAGCTATCATCATCTTGTGCCTTTGATATCCATCTCCAAAGCACCGTCATGATCTCCATCATCACCGTCTTGACACATTGATCTCCATCATAGCGTCGTTGTCATCTCACCAACTATTGCTTCTACAACTATCGCTACCGCTTAGTGATAAAGTAAAGCAATTACATGGCGATTGCATTTCATACAATAAAGTGACAACCATAAGGCTCCTTCCAGTTGCTGATAACTTTTACAAAACATGATCATCTCATACAACAATTTATATCTCATCATGTCTTGACCATATCACATCACAACATGCCCTGCAAAAACAAGTTAGACGTCCTCTACTTTGTTGTTGCAAGTTTTACGTGGCTGCTATGGGCTTCTAGCAAGAACCGTTCTTACCTATGCACCAAAACCACAAAGATTTTTCATCAAGTGTGCTGTTTTAACCTTCAACAAGGACCAGCCATAGTCAAACTCGATTCAACTAAAGTTGGAGAAACAGACACCCGCCATCCACCTGTGTGCAAAGCACGTCGGTAGAACTGGTCTCATGAACGTGGTCATGTAATGTTGGTCCGGGCCGCTTGAGGGAGTCCTGGATTAGGGGGTGTCCGGACAGCCGGACTATCTCCATTGGCCGGACTGTTAGACTATGAAGATACAAGATTGAAGACTTCGTCTCGTGTCCGGATGGGATTCTACTTGGCGTGGAAGGCCAGCTAGGCAATACGGATATGGATATCTCCTCCTTTGTAACCGACCTTGTGTAACCCTAACCCTCTCCAGTGTCTATATAAACCGAAGGGTTTTAGTCCGTAGGACAACAACCACAACATACAATCATACCATATGCTAGCTTCTAGGGTTTAGCCTCTCTGATCTCGTGGTAGATCTACTCTTGTACTACCCATATCATCAATATCAATCAAGCAGGACGTAGGGTTTTACCTCCATCAAGAGGGCCCGAACCTGGGTAAAACATTGTGTCCCCTGCCTCCTGTTACCATCCGGCCTAGACGCATAGTTCGGGACCCCCTACCAGAGATCCACCAGTTTTGACACCGAAGTTGGTGCTTTCATTGAGAGTTCCTCTGTGTCGTCGCCGTTAGGCTTGATGGCTCCTACTCTCATCGATAGCGATGCGGTCCAGGGTGAGACTTTTCTCCCCGGACAGATCTTTGTATTCGCGGCTTTGCACCGCGGGCTAATTTGCTTGGCCATCTGGAGCAGATTGAAAGCTACGCCCCTGGCCGTCAGGTCAGATTTGGAAGTTTGAACTACACGGCCGACATCCGCGGAGACTTGATCTTCAACGGATTCGAGCCACAGCCGGGCGCGCCGCACTGCCACGTCGGGTATGACCTAGCTCTGCCGCCAAACAGTACCCCAGAGGCCGCGCCCACATCAGCTCCGACCCTTAGCTCGAAGCCAACTGCGCCAATCGAGGACGGGTGGCTAGACACCGCCTCAGGGGCTGCAGTCTCAACGGGGATCGAGCCGAACACCAGCCTAATCCTCTGCGAAGCCCGTGACTCCAAGGTGCCGGACTCTTTTCTGGACTCCGAACCGTCCGCGCCCCTGCCAATCGAAACCGATTGGGTGCCGATCATGGAATTCACCGCCGCGGATATCTTTCAGCACTCGCCCTTCGGCGACATTCTGAATTCACTAAGGTCTCTCTCTTTGTCAGGAGAGCCCTGGCCGGACTATGGCCAACAGGTTTGGGATGCGGACGACGGAGAAATTCGACGCCCACCCACCACCCACTTCGTAGCCACTGTTGATGATTTAACCGACATGCTTGACTTTGACTCCGAAGACATCGACGGTATGGACGACGATGCGGGAGGTGAAGAGGAACCACCGTCCACAGGGTGCTGGACGTCCACCTCATCATATGACATATACATGGTGGACACACCAAAAGAAGACGACGACGAGGAACGGAAGGACGCAACGAAGGCTTGTCCCCTCGAGAAGCAGTCAAAGCGGTGGCGTAAGCGCCACCCTAAATCCCGCCTCGGCAGAAATAACGATCATACAGACCCAGCGTTGGAGCAGGGCGAACTACTGCTGGACCACGACAATACGGAAAATCAAACCGAACAAACCAATTCTGTCAAAGATAAAAGTCCGGATGACATAACGCCGGACAGGCACCTGGAGCAGCAGAATGCCCATCAAAGGCTTGTTGCCACCGCGAGGAGTCTGAAAAAGCAGAAGCAAAGGCTCAAGGCTGCGCAAGACACACTCCAAATCAGATGGAGTAAAGTACTAACACAGCAGCAAAGTATGGTGGTAATCGCCCCACCAAGAGCTACCCGAAGCGGAAGTTGCTACCCGAATTCGATGAGGAGGCCCTAGATCCCCCAGAACCAAAAATCAAAACGGCCACCTGGCCGGATAGACGACCTCACGGCCAACATGGAGCGGCAAACAACTCCACTCACAAGCCAATAAGCGATCCACACGAGGGCTCGCACCAAAAGGACGGCGCAACCAGATCCATCTATGGACCACGCAAGCACGCCCCAGCATATGATGTAACACCACAAACATCAGAACAACGCGGTACACCCAGCTACAGGGGTGCTGCACACCCCCTATGTTTCACCGATGAGGTGTTGGACCATGAATTCCCAGAGGGATTCAAACCCGTAAACATAGAGTCATACGACGAAACAACAGACCCTGGGGTCTGGATTGAGGACTATATCCTTCATATCCATATGGCTCGAGGAGACGATCTCCACGCCATCAAGTACTTACCCCTCAAGCTCAAAGGGCCAGCTCGGCACTGGCTTAAAAGCCTCGCCGAAAACTCCATTGGAAGCTGGGAAGAGCTCGAAAACGCTTTTCGGGCAAATTTTCAAGGGACTTATGTCCGACCCCCGGATGCGGACGATTTGAGCCATATAACTCAACAGCCCGGAGAGTCAGCACGAAAGCTTTGGAACAGGTTCCTAACTAAGAAGAACCAAATAGTCGACTGCCCGGACGCT
Source organism: Triticum urartu (assembly GCF_056163025.1). Lineage (NCBI taxonomy): Eukaryota > Viridiplantae > Streptophyta > Magnoliopsida > Poales > Poaceae > Triticum > Triticum urartu. The sequence goes on along the minus strand of NC_141878.1, from coordinate 548,515,505 downwards.
GAAGCCTTGGCAGCTTTTAAACATAGCGTCTGCGACGAATGGCTTGCCAGACACCTCGGCCAAGAAAAGCCGAGAACAATGGCAGCATTAACAAGCCTCATGACCCGCTTTTGCGTGGGTGAGGACAGCTGGCTAGCCAGATGCAGCACCAGCAACCCAAGCACATCCGAAGTTAGAGATGAAAACGGGAAATCACGACGCAAGAAAAATAATAAACGTGGGAATAAAGAAGACAGCCCGAAGAGCACGGCGGTACACGCCGGATTCCGAAGCTCTCGGCCAGGTCAGCAAAAGCCGCCCTCTAAAGGCGCGAGAGATGAACTGTCCAGCCTAAACAAAATTCTGTACCAAGTATGTCAGATCCATAGCACCCCTGGTAAACCCGCTAATCATACCCACAGAGAATGTTGGGTCTTCAAGCAGTCCGGCAAGCTCAACGCCGTACACAAGGGGGAGGATACGCCAAGTGAAGATGAGGATGAGCCTCTCAAGCAAGACGCTGGGGAACAAAAGAAGTTTCCATCAGAAGTCAAAACAGTCAACGTATTACACGTGATCAAGGGAAGCAAAGCGGCCCTCCCAGATAAATATGCCCAAGGGCCTATCACCGCAAAACCCTGCCACTGGTCGTCTCAACCGGTCACTTTCGACCATCGTGATTACTCAGCAAGTATCCAACGGGCAGGATGGGCTCCCCTAGTATTAGATCCAATAATTGACGGATACCACTTTGCACGAGTCCTGATGGACGGTGGCAGCAGTTTTAACCTGATATACCAGGATACAATCCGTGAAATGGGGATAGACCCAACGAAAATTTGCCATAGCAACACTACCTTTAAAGGAGGAATGCCAGGCCCAGGGGCTCACTGCACGGGCTCCCTGCTACTAAAGGTTATATTTGGCTTCCCCGATAACTCCCGTAGCGAACATTTAACCTTCCACATTGCTCCGTTCCAATGCGGTTATCAAGCACTACTTGGACGCGAAGCTTTTGCTCGCTTTAATGCAATACCACATTACGCTTCCCTGACGCTCAAGATGCCCGGTCCACGCGGCATCATTACAGTGAACAGAAGTATTAAGCGATCCTTGCACGCCGAAGAGAATGCGACTGCCTTGGCAGTCGCACACTAAAAACGGCCTCACCAACTAAAGTATTTGATAGGTCGTCAAGACCACGGACGCGGTTAGACGAGTCTGGCGCTGCTATATGTAATTTATGTTGGGTTTAGTAGTAATTTCAAAAAATTTCCTACGCACACTCAAGATCATGTGATGCATAGCAACGAGAGGGGAGAGTGCTGTCTACGTACCCACGCAGACCGACTGCGGAAGCGTTGACACAACGTAGAGGAAGTAGTCGTACGTCTTCACGATCCAACCGATCAAGCACCGAAACTACGACACCTCCGAGTTCGAGCACACGTTCAGCTCGATGACGATCCCCGGACTCCAATCCAGCAAAGTGTCGGGGAAGAGTTCCGTCAGCACGACGGCATGGTGACGATCTTGATGTACTACAGCAGCAGGGCTTCGCCTAAACTCCGCTACAGTATTATCGAGGACTATGGTGGCTGGGGGCGCCGCACACGGCTAAGGAATAGATCACGTGGATCAACTTGTGTGTTCTTGGGTGCCTCTGCCTCAGTATATAAAGGACTAGAGGGGGGGGAGGCTGGCCGGCCAAGGTGTGGCGCGCCAGGAGAGTCCTACTCCCTCTGGGAGTAGGATTCCCCCCCAATCCTAGTTGGAATAGGATTCGCGGAGGGGGAAAAGAGAGAGAGGGGGCCGGCCACCTCTCCTAGTCCTAATAGGACTAGGGGAAGGGGGAGGCGCGCAGCCCATGTAGGGCTGCCTCTTCTCTTTTCCACTAAGGCCCATCATGGCCCATTTAGCTCCCGGGGGGTTCCGGTAACCTTCCCGGTACTCCGGTAAAATCCCGATTTCACCCGGAACACTTCCGATATCCAAACATAGGCTTCCAATATATCAATCTTTACGTCTCGACCATTTCGAGATTCCTCGTCATGTCCGCGATCACATCCGGGACTCCGAACAACCTTCGGTACATCAAAATGCATAAACTCATAATATAACTGTCATCGTAACCTTAAGCGTGCGGACCCTACGGGTTCGAGAACAATGTAGACATGACTGAGACACGTCTCCGGTCAATAACCAATAGCGGGACCTGGATGCCCATATTGGCTCCTACATATTCTACGAAGATCTTTATCGGTCAGACCGCATAACAACATACGTTGTTCCCTTTGTCATCGGTATGTTACTTGCCCGAGATTTGATCGTCGGTATCCAATACCTAGTTCAATCTCGTTACCGGCAAGTCTCTTTACTCGTTCTATAATACATCATCCCGCAACTAACTCATTAGTTGCAATGCTTGCAAGGCTTATGTGATGTGCATTACCGAGAGGGCCCAGAGATACCTCTCCGACAATCGGAGTGACAAATCCTAATCTCGAAATACGCCAACCCAACATCTACCTTTGGAGACACCTGTAATGCTCCTTTATAATCACCCAGTTACGTTGTGACATTTGGTAGCACCCAAAGTGTTCCTTCGGCAAACGGGAGTTGCATAATCTCATAGTCATAGGAACATGTATAAGTCATGAAGAAAGCAATAGCAACATACTAAACGATCGGGTGCTAAGCTAATGGAATGGGTCATGTCAATCAGATCATTCTCTTAATGATGTGATCCCATTAATCAAATAACAACTCATTGTTCATGGTTAGGAAACATAACCATCTTTGATTAACGAGCTAGTCAAGTAGAGGCATACTAGTGACACTTTGTTTGTCTATGTATTCACACATGTATTATGTTTCCGGTTAATACAATTCTAGCATGAATAATAAACCTTTATCATGATTATAAGGAAATAAATAATAACTTTATTATTGCCTCTAGGGCATATTTCCTTCAGTCTCCCACTTGCACTAGAGTCAATAATCTAGATTACACCATAATGATTCTAACACCCATGGAGCCTTGGTGCTGATCATGTTTTGCTCGTGGAAGAGGCTTAGTCAACGGGTCTGCAACATTCAGATCCGTATGTATCTTGCAAATCTCTATGTCTCCCACCTGGACTAGATCCCGGATGGAATTGAAGCGTCTCTTGATGTGCTTGGTTCTCTTGTGAAATCTGGATTCCTTTGCCAAGGCAATTGCACCAGTATTGTCACAAAAGATTTTCATTGGACCCGATGCACTAGGTATGACACCTAGATCGGATATGAACTCCTTCATCCAGACTCCTTCGTTCACTGCTTCCGAAGCAGCTATGTACTCCGCTTCACATGTAGATCCTGCTACGACGCTTTGTTTAGAACTGCACCAACTGACAGCTCCACCGTTTAATGTAAACACGTATCCGGTTTGCAATTTAGAATCGTCCGGATCAGTGTCAAAGCTTGCATCAACGTAACCATTTACGATGAGCTCTTTGTCACCTCCATATACGAGAAACATATCCTTAGTCCTTTTCAGGTATTTCAGGATGTTCTTGACCGCTGTCCAGTGATCCACTCCTGGATTACTTTGGTACCTCCCTGCTAGACTTATAGCAAGGCACACATCAGGTCTGGTACACAACATTGCATACATGATAGATCCTATCGCTGATGCATAGGGAACATCTTTCATATTCTCTCTATCTTCTGCAGTGGTCAGACATTGAGTCTTACTCAATTTCACACCTTGTAACACAGGCAAGAATCCTTTCTTTGCTTGATCCATTTTGAACTTCTTCAAAATCTTGTCAAGGTATGTGCTTTGTGAAAGTCCAATTAAGCGTCTTGATCTATCTCTATAGATCTTAATGCCTAATATGTAAGCAGCTTCACCGAGGTCTTTCATTGAAAAACTCTTATTCAAGTATCCCTTTATGCTATCCAGAAATTCTATATCATTTCCAATTAACAATATGTCATCCACATATAATATTAGAAATGCTACAGAGCTCCCACTCACTTTCTTGTAAATACAGGCTTCTCCAAAAGTCTGTATAAAACCAAATGCTTTGATCGCACTATCAAAACGTTTATTCCAACTCCGAGAGGCTTGCACCAGTCCATAAATGGATCGCTGGAGCTTGCACACTTTATTAGCTCCCTTTGGATCGACAAAACCTTCTGGTTGCATCATATACAACTCTTCTTCCGGAAATCCATTCAGGAATGCAGTTTTGACATCCATTTGCCAAATTTCATAATCTTAAAATGCGGCAATTGCTAACATGATTCGGACAGACTTAAGCATCGCTACGGGTGAGAAGGTCTCATCGTAGTCAACCCCTTGAACTTGCCGAAAACCTTTTGCGACAAGTCGAGCTTTGTAGACAGTAATATTACCGTCAGCGTCGGTCTTCTTCTTGAAGATCCATTTATTCTCAATTGCTTGCCGATCATCGGGCAAGTCAACCAAAGTCCATACTTTGTTCTCATACATGGATCCCATCTCAGATTTCATGGCTTCAAGCCATTTTGCGGAATCTGGGCTCACCATCGCTTCTTCATAGTTCGTAGGTTCATCATGATCTAGTAGCATGATTTCCAGAACAGGATTACTGTACCACTCTGGCGTGGATCTCACTCTGGTTGATCTATGAGGTTCAGTAGTATCTTGATCTGAAGTTTCATGATCATTATCATTAGCTTCCTCACTAACTGGTGTAGGTGTCACTGAAACAGTTTTCTGTGATGTACTACTTTCCAGTAAGGGAGCAGGTACAGTTACCTCGTCAAGTTCTACTTTCCTCCCACTCACTTCTTTCGAGAGAAACTCCTTCTCTAGAAAGTTTCCGAATTTAGCAACAAAAGTCTTGCCTTCGGATCTGTGATAGAAGGTGTATCCAATAGTTTCCTTTGGATATCCTATGAAGACACATTTCTCCGATTTGGGTTCGAGCTTATCAGGTTGAAGCTTTTTCACATAAGCATCGCAGCCCCAAACTTTCAGAAACGACAACTTTGGTTTCTTGCCAAACCATAGTTCATAAGGCGTCGTCTCAACGGATTTTGATGGTGCCCTATTTAACATGAATGCGGCCGTCTCTAGAGCGTATCCCCAAAATGATAGCGGCAAATCAGTAAGAGACATCATAGATCGCACCATATCTAGTAAAGTACGATTACGACGTTCGGACACACCATTACGCTGTGGTGTTCCGGGTGGCGTGAGTTGCGAAACTATTCCACAATTTTTCAAATGTACACCAAACTCGTAACTCAAATATTCTCCTCCACGATCAGATCGTAGAAACTCTATTTTCTTGTTATGATGATTTTCAACTTCACTCTGAAATTCCTTGAACTTTTCAAATGTTTCAAACTTATGTTTCATTAAGTAGATATACCCATATCTGCTTAAATCATCTGTGAAGGTGGGAAAATAACGATATCCGCCACGAGCCTCAATATTCATCGGACCACATACATCTGTATGTATGATTTCCAACAAATCTGTTGCTCTCTCCATAGTACCGGAGAACGGTGTTTTGGTCATCTTGCCCATGAGGCACGGTTCGCAAGTACCAAGTGATTCATAATCAAGTGGTTCCAAAAGTCCATCAGAATGGAGTTTCTTCATGCGCTTTACACCGATATGACCTAAACGGCAGTGCCACAAATAAGTTGCATTCTCATTATCAACTCTGCATCTTTTGGCTTCAACATTATGAATATGTGTGTTACTACTATCGAGATTCAACAAGAATAGACCACTCTTCAAGGGTGCATGACCATAAAAGATATTACTCATATAAATAGAACAACCATTATTCTCTGATTTAAATGAATAACCGTCTCGCATCAAACAAGATCCAGATATAATGTTCATGCTTAACGCTGGCACCAAATAACAATTATTTAGGTCTAATACTAATCCCGAAGGTAGATGTAGAGGTAGCGTGCCGACTGCGATCACATCGACTTTGGAACCGTTTCCCACGCGCATCGTCACCTCGTCCTTAACCAATCTTCGCTTGATCCGTAGTCCCTGTTTCGAGTTGCAAATATTAGCAACAGAACCAGTATCAAATACCCAGGTGCTACTGCGAGCATTAGTAAGGTACACATCAATAACATGTATATCACATATACCTTTGTTCACCTTGCCATCCTTCTTATCCGCCAAATACTTGGGGCAGTTCCGCTTCCAGTGACCAGTCTGCTTGCAATAGAAGCACTCAGTTTCAGGCTTAGGTCCAGGTTTGGGTTTCTTCTCTTGAGTAGCAACTTGCTTGCCGTTCTTCTTGAAGTTCCCCTTCTTCTTCCCTTTGCCCTTTTTCTTGAAACTAGTGGTCTTGTTGACCATCAACACTTGATGCTCCTTCTTCATTTCTACCTCCGCAGCTTTCAGCATTGCGAAGAGCTCGGGAATAGTCTTGTTCATCCCTTGCATATTATAGTTCATCACGAAGCTCTTGTAGCTTGGTGGCAGTGATTGAAGAATTCTGTCAATGACGCAATCATCTGGAAGATTAACTCCCAACTGAATCAAGTGATTATTATACCCAGACATTTTGAGTATATGCTCACTGACAGAACTGTTCTCCTCCATCTTGCAGCTATAGAACTTATTGGAGACTTCATATCTCTCAATCCGGGCATTTGCTTGAAATATTAACTTCAACTCCTGGAACATCTCATATGCTCCATGACGTTCAAAACGTCGTTGAAGTCCTGATTCTAAGCCGTAAAGCATGGCAGACTGAACTATCGAGTAGTCATCAGCTTTGCTCTGCGAGACGTTCATAACATCCGGCGTTGCTCCTGCAGCAGGCCTGGCACCCAGCGGTGCTTCCAGGACGTAATTCTTCTGTGCAGCAATGAGGATAATCCTCAAGTTACGGACACAGTCCGTGTAATTGCTACCATCATCTTTCAACTTTGCTTTCTCAAGGAACGCATTAAAATTCAACGGAACAACAGCACGAGCCATCTATCTACAATCAAACATAAACAAGCAAGATACTAATCAGGTACTAAGTTTCATGATAAATTTAAGTTCAGTTAATCAAATTAATTAAAGAACTCCCACTTAGATAGACATCCCTCTAATCCTCTAAGTGATTACGTGATCCAAATCAACTAAACCATAACCGATCATCACGTGAGATGGAGTAGTTTTCAATGGTGAACATCGTTATGTTGATCATATCTACCATATGATTCACGCTCGACCTTTCGGTCTCCGTGTTCCGAGGCCATATCTGTATATGCTTGGCTCGTCAAGTATAACCTGAGTATTCCGCGTGTGCAACTGTTTTGCACCCGTTGTATTTGAACGTAGAACCTATCACACCCGATCATCACGTGGTGTCTCAGCACGAAGAACTTTCGCAACGGTGCATACTCAGGGAGAACACTTCTTGATAATTTAGTGAGAGATCATCTTATAATGCTACCGTCAATCAAAGCAAGATAAGATGCATAAAAGGATAAACATCACATGCAATCAATATAAGTGATATGATATGGCCATCATCATCTTGTTCTTGTGATCTCCATCTCCGAAGCACCGTCGTGATCACCATCGTCACCGGCGTGACACCTTGATCTCCATCGTAGCATCGTTGTCGTCTCGCCAAGCTTGTGCTTCTACGACTATCTCTACCGCTTAGTGATAAAAGTAAAGCATTACATCGCGATTGCATTGCATACAATAAAACGACAACCATAAGGCTCCTGCCAGTTGCCGATAACTCGGTTACAAAACATGATCATCTCATACAATAAAATTCAGCATCATGTCTTGACCATATCACATCACAACATGCCCTGCAAAAACAAGTTAGACGTCCTCTACTTTGTTGTTGCAAGTTTTACGTGGCTGCTACGGGCTTAAGCAAGAACCAATCTCACCTACGCATCAAAACCACAATGATAGTTTGTCAAATAGACTCCGTTTTAACCTTCGCAAGGACCGGGCGTAGCCATACTTGGTTCAACTAAAGTTGGAGAGACAGTCGCCCGCAAGCCACCTATGTGCAAAGCACGTCGGGGGAACCGGTCTCGCGTAAGCGTACGCGTAATGTTGGTCCGGGTCGTCTCGTCCAACAATGCCGCCGAACCAAAGTATGACATGCTGGTAGGCAGTATGACTTATATCGCCCACAACTCACTTGTATTCTACTCGTGCATATAACATCAACATAAATAACCTAGGCTCTGATACCACTGTTGGGTTTCGTAGTAATTTCAAAAAATTTCCTACGCACACTCAAGATCATGTGATGCATAGCAACGAGAGGGGAGAGTGCTGTCTACGTACCCACGCAGACCGACTGCGGAAGCGTTGACACAACATAGAGGAAGTAGTCGTACGTCTTCACGATCCAACTGATCAAGCACCGAAACTACGACACCTCCTTGTTCGAGCACACGTTCAGCTCAATGACGATCCCCGGACTCCAATCTAGCAAAGTGTCGGGGAAGAGTTCCGTCAGCACGACGGCGTGGTGACGATCTTGATGTACTACAGTAGCAGGGCTTCGCCTAAACTCCACTACAGTATTATCGAGGACTATGGTGGCTGGGGGTGCCGCACACGGCTAAGGAATAGATCACGTGGATCAACTTGTGTGTTCTAGGGTGCCTCTGCCTCAGTATATAAAGGACTAGAGGGGGGGAGGCTGGCTGGCCAAGGTGTGGCGCGCCAGGAGAGTCCTACTCCCTCTGGGAGTAGGATCCCCCCCCCCAATCCTAGTTGGAATAGGATTCGCGGAGGGGGAAAAGAGAGAGAGGGGGCCGGCCACCTCTCCTAGTCCTAATAGGACTAGGGGAAGGGGGAGGCGCGCAGCCCATGTAGGGCTGCCTCTTCTCTTTTCCACTAAGGCCCATCATGGCCCATTTAGCTCCCGGGGGGTTCCGGTAACCTTCCCGGTACTCCGGTAAAATCTCGATTTCACCCGGAACACTTCCGATATCCAAACATAGGCTTCCAATATATCAATCTTTACGTCTCGACCATTTCGAGACTCCTCGTCATGTCCGTGATCACATCCGGGACTCCGAACAACCTTCGGTACATCAAAATGCATAAACTCATAATATAACTGTCATCGTAACCTTAAGCGTGCGGACCCTACGGGTTCGAGAACAATGTAGACATGACCGAGACATGTCTCCGGTCAATAACCAATAGCGGGACCTGGATGCCCATATTGGCTCCTACATATTCTACGAAGATCTTTATCCGTCAGACCGCATAACAACATACGTTGTTCCCTTTGTCATCGGTATGTTACTTGCCCGAGATTTGATCGTCGGTATCCAATACCTAGTTCAATCTCGTTACCGGCAAGTCTCTTTACTCGTTCTGTAATACATCATCCCGCAACTAACTCATTAGTTGCAATGCTTGCAAGGCTTATGTGATGTGCATTACCGAGAGGGCCCAGAGATACCTCTCCGACAATCGGAGTGACAAATCCTAATCTCGAAATACGCCAACCCAACATCTACCTTTGGAGACACCTGTAATGCTCCTTTATAATCACCCAGTTACGTTGTGACGTTTGGTAGCACCCAAAGTGTTCCTCCGGCAAACGGGAGTTTCATAATCTCATAGTCATAGGAACATGTATAAGTCATGAAGAAAGCAATAGCAACATACTAAACGATCGGGTGCTAAGCTAATGGAATGGGTCATGTCAATTAGATCATTCTCTTAATGATGTGATCCCGTTAATCAAATAACAACTCATTGTTCATGGTTAGGAAACATAACCATCTTTGATTAACGAGCTAGTCAAGTAGAGGCATACTAGTGACACTTTGTTTGTCTATGTATTCACACATGTATTATGTTTCCGGTTAATACAATTCTAGCATGAATAATAAACCTTTATCATGATTATAAGGAAATAAATAATAACTTTATTATTGCCTCTAGGGCATATTTCCTTCAATTTATACCGGAGTGATGGCCACACCCCTATTACAAATACAAGGGGCTCAACGCGCGCAGACAAGTGGTAATTTCTACTCATTTCTAGTTATACATGGTCTCTTTAAAAAAACCACCTTTTTGCACGATAACTTTTTTACCTAAGTTCCTCTCTTTTACAGATGACCATCGTGCTACACTCGTCCAGGATACGGCACAACGGAGACACAGGCGCAGACATGCAGCAGGGACCCGCTCCAAGGATTCTTTTTAGATTAAGACCCTGCGTAAACCTTTTTTTACTGTCTCTTGTTGATACACATCCACCGAATTCTCAGCACAATTGAGAAGGATGCTGACGTCTTGGCATGTGGCCATGTCAGAATAATGCACGTACCTGGACACAAGGGGCTTCTTACAAAGGGCACTATTTAGGCCCGGTTTATACCATAAAGACCGAATACCTTAGGGAGTGTTCGGCGTCGCGAATTTGGCCTTATATGCATCAGCTCCGAATCATTGTCTTTGGTCAAATGTTGGGTTTGCCCGGCTCCTATGTTTTGGTGCCTTACGTTCCGCTTTATCGGCTAAGGCAGCACCAGGAGAACTACTACGATTGTGCCCTGGTTCATCCGGACGAGCACCTTAGTAGAGAAAGCCGAAAACTGACTATCATGATATAGCGTGAGACTGGTCAACCACTCGATGACCTATCGGAATGTTAGAATTCCTCCGCCTTAACTAAGGGTCGTTTTCTGGCCAGGCATGTACGCACCCCGAGATCGGGAGAGTGCGGAGCCACCAGGGGCTATCTAGTAGCCCCACTGTCAAACTCCTATGGCTAAGTGAAAGTGTTAAAGCATTATAGTCCGGTTGCCTCGTTCGCTATGCTATCACCTCCTTAATAGGACCAAGACGTTGGGTTAAGTGTGAACACGCATTTTTCGCGAGCACCTCCGCATTATATGCATGGGGGTTGAAGCTGACGACTGCAATCTTTCAGGTTATACACATGTATACATAAACGGCCACACAGGAGGCATCATACTACTTTCAGGCAAAAGTATAAACATAGCCTTATAAAATTTCATAAAAGCATTGTGTTTACAATGAGAATACATATCACTCAAACATAATATTCTTCGAGCACTAGGCCTCTATCAAACGAGCACCCTCGAGAACCTCCTCGAAATAGTGCTCGACAGCCACTCGGCCTATGGCCGAACCCTGCGCCGCAACAGTGGTAGCGTCCATCTCCGCCCAGTATGCTTTAACACGGGCAAGGGCCATCCATGAGCCTTCTATGCACGCCGAGCTCTTCATCGCATTAATGCGCGACACCGCACCAAGGAACCGCTGCACTAAACTGAAATAGCTGTTCGGCTTTGGCTTTTCCGGCCATAGCTGATCCACGACAGACCTCATGGCGAGTCCGGACAACCTATTTAGTTCGTCCCATTCAGCTAGCTGATCAGCTTGCCCACTGGAACGTTGAATTGTGACTAGAACAGCTTGCCCACTTCTTGATCTGTTTGACCTTGGAAGTATTTGGCCGCATCGGCAGCGCTCGCCGCCAAGTCCATATACGCATCTGCTGAACTCCACAGCCGATCCAGAGGGGCATACCGTGGATCTCCGAACTTCCTCCGTAGCATGAAGGGCTTCCCGGCCGCAATATCCCTGGCTTCCTGCAGCTCCTCCTTCTTCGCTCTCATAGCAGAGCGGGTGTCTTTGTCTGCCATCGTGGCCTTCTCAAGGTCCGTTGCCTTCACTCGGTTTTCTTTTTCAAGGAGCCGGCAACGGTCGGTAGTGTCTTTTAATTCTACGGCCATCTTGGCCATCTTCTCTTGGCTCTCGCAATGTGCGGCCTTCTTGGCTTTCAACTCTTCGACCACCTTCAAAGCAGCCGCATTGCTAATCCTCGCTTGTTCCTTGGCTCGGGCAAGTTCTGCCCGCAAGGTTTCCACGGTGGCAGCTCCATCTACAGTCACAACATATTAAAGATACTGGCATCAGGCTACTCTTACTATGTGGCGTTCACCAGATAATAACACTTACCCTGTGCCTCGTCAAGCCTCCTATTAACAAGCTCGATGTCGGTGTCTGCCGCATCCAGTTGCCGTTTTAATTCGGCAAACTCACTAGTTCGGCTAGCCACCGGAGCTTCCACCACCTGCACATAAGGGCAGTCTGGTTATTGCCTGGGACTATGATCCTCTGTTCGCTGCCATTCTCGACGACAACTAGAGTCTCAGGGGCTACTATCTACATAGGGCACACCTAACATGTGCGGTACTATCACATATTATCTCACGTACCTCAAAGCCTGTCAGTAGACTCATAAAGGCTTCATGTAATCCGCTTTCGGCGGACGAAATTCTCTCCATCATCGTACCCATCAGCGTACGATGTTCTTCTGAGATGGCCGCTCGTCCCACCAGCTCCCTCAGAACGTCCGACCGCATACCAGATGGTGCCGGACTCTTTTGTTTGCTCTCTTCGGGAGCCGGACGTTGGGGACTTCGGGGGTCTATGGGATTATCTTCTGGCCTCACCGGATCCGGAGAGGCCCTCCGTGACAACACTTCGGGGTCGCCGGCTTCTTGAGCGGAGGAGTTCGGGGGAGGCGTTTCGCTCTCCATCATCTCTGGAAGAAGATTCCCCGAAGAAGAGCTCAGCTGAGAGGGGCTAAGGCCCGAACTGCAAGATATATGCGGTGGTTATTTTCTCAGAAAAATATAGTATACCTTCACTATTAAAGTATTTTGGATCACTTATGACTCGTTGGAGGGATGATCCCCCCGTGGACTTTGTGCGGTAAGAGCACCCCCCGAGGCAGGACCCTCTATTGGAGACTTCTTCTCCCGTTTGGAGGCCTTGGCTTCCGGATCCTCAGAAGCAGTCCTCTTCCTCCCCCGGTTATCCTCCTTTATGGAGGCGCTCATTCCCTCGGTTGGAACTGGCAGCGATGGGGGCCCGCTTCCGCCCATATTATTCCCCCCTGTATCTTCCCTCGAGGGCTCCAGGCAAGGTGTGAGCTCGAGCATCTTCTCCAAAACCGGATTTTCCAAACCCTCAGGGAGGGGGGGCCGGACACCGAATCATCTTCGCCTTCGTTAGCCAATCCTGGTCAAAGAGCGATCTCTCAGAAATAACTTCATGAATAAAAGACGGTGTGTTCGGCTAGAGGGTTTCTTACTTGTTCGGCGGCGCGGTTACTGCTCAGGCCCATGTCCTCGGTCGTATCTGTACACTCTATTTGAGGTCCGAAGAATGACTTGTACATCTCCTCGTGCGTCAGGCCGAGGAAACTTTGAATGGCACGCGGCCCTTCTGGGTTGAACTCCATAAGCGAAGGGGCTGGCGTTTGCAAGGCTGGACTCGACGAACCAGCATAACTTGCATTACCACAACCAAATTAAAATCTCCCTCGAAGAGATCTTGAATGAGGCTTTGCAGTATGGGCATGTCCTTGGTTGGGCCCCAGCTCAGACCTCTGCTAATCCATGACATCAGTTGTGGTGGGGGGCCCGAGTGGAAAGCAGGGGCAGCCGCCCACTTGGCACTTCTGGGAGCCGTGACGTAAAACCACTCCCGTTGCCATAATTCGGACACCTCTGGGAAGGAACCTTTCGGCCACGGGGCTCCTGCCATATTGCCTATTGACGCGCCTCCGCACACTGCATGTTGCCCCTCGATCATCTTCGGCTTCACTTCAAAGGTCTTGAGCCACAGGCCGAAGTGAGGGGTAATGCGGAGGAAGGCCTCAACACGACAATAAATGTCGAGATGTGGAGAAAGGAGTCCGGAGCTAGATCGTGGAAATCTAGCCCGTAGTAGAACATCAAACCCCTGACGAAGGGGTCCAGAGTGAGGCCTAGGCCTTGGAGGAAGTGGGAGACGACCACGACGTTTCTCGTCGGGTTCGGGAGTAGGGACAACCTGCCCTCGAGCAGGCAGCCGATGCGAAACCTCAGCGGTCAGGTATCTGGCCTCCCTGAACTTCTTGATATCCTCTTCCATGACGGAGGAGGGCATCCACCAGCCTTGAAGGCTGGATTCGGACATGATTGAAGATCCGGAGCACCTGACCTGGGCTTTGGGTGTTAGAACTCGAGGCGGAGGAAGGGTTCGATTGAGCACAAGAGGGAAAAAGCGAAAACCTTGTCCCTTTATAAAGAGGGTGAATATCAAGCGTCCTCTCCGTAGCCGTTTGGGACTTGCCTATAATCTAGGAGTCCTAGACACGGTTGGGTTACCCATGACCGTATTGATGAGAATCCCGTAATAAGGGGACATGATCTCTGCTTTGACAAGACGTGTCGAAAAACTGCCTCGCGTTACGTGCGTGGCTAGTTAAAGGAAACGGTTCGAATAATCACCGGGCCATGACATAACGTCATACTATCAAGACAAGTCAGCAAATTAGAATTGCGAAAATATTATTCTCTCTATGGTGGTATGTGGAACTTATTTTGCAGGGTCGAACACTACTGCGGAGACATGCCGAAGAAGGAACCATTGCATTCTCCTCGTTTTCAAGTTCTTCTATGATGTATTTGGAGAAGGAATCCGCCTTGCAATGCCGAAGACAATACTGCGCGCCGGACTCATCGTCATTGAAGCCTGGTTTAGGGGCTACTGAGGGAGTCCTGGATTAGGGGGTCTCCGGACAGCCGGACTATCTCCATTGGCCGGACTGTTAGACTATGAAGATACAAGATTGAAGACTTCGTCTCGTGTCCGAATGGGACTCTACTTGGCGTGGAAGGCCAGCTAGGCAATACGGATATGGATATCTCCTCCATTGTAACTGACCTTGTGTAACCCTAACCCTCTCCGGTGTCTATATAAACCGAAGGGTTTTAGTCCGTAGGACAACAACCACAACATACAATCATACCATAGGCTAGCTTCTAGGGTTTAGCCTCTCTGATCTCGTGGTAGATCTACTCTTGTACTACCCATATCATCAATATCAATCAAGCAGGACGTAGGGTTTTACCTCCATAAAGAGGGCCCGAACCTGGGTAAAACATTGTGTCCCCTGCCTCCTGTTACCATCCGGCCTAGACGCACAGTTCGGGACCCCCTACCCGAGATCCGCCGGTTTTGACACCGACACCGCTTCATCCAACAATACCGCCGAATCAAAGTAAGACATTGGTGGTAAGCAGTATGACTATTGTCGCCCACAACTTTTTGTGTTCTACTCGTGCATATCATCTACGCATAGACCTGGCTCGGATGCCACTTTTAGGTAACGTAGCATGCAATTTCAAAAAAATAAAAATCCTATGACCACCCAAGATCTATCTAGGAGATGCATAGCAACGAGAGGGGGAGAGTGTGTCCATGTACCCTCATAGACCAAAAACGGAAGCGTTAGGTTAATGCGGTTGATGTAGTTGAACGTCTTCACGACCCAACCGATCTAAGTACTGAGCGTACGACACCTCCGTGTTCAGCACATGTTCAGCTCGATGACGTCCCTCGAACTCTTGATCCAGCAGAGGGTCGAGGGAGAGTTCGGTCAACACAACGGCGTGGTGACGGTTATGTGATCTGCGCATGGCTTCGCTTAAGCACTATGACGCTATGACCGGAGGAGTAAACTGTGGAGGGGGGCACCGCACACGGCTAAGAGAAAAATTGGTGTGCCTTTGGGGTGCCCCGCCCCCGTATGTAAAGGAGGGGAGGAGGAGGTGGCCGGCCATAGGGGTGGCGCGCCATGGGGGGAGTCCTACTAGGACTCCACTCCTAGTAGGATTCGCCCTCCCTTCCTTCCAACGGAGAGGGGAAAGGTGAAAGAGGGGAGAGAGAGAAGGAAACGGGGGGCCGCGCCCCCACCCCTTGTCCTATTCGGATTGGGCAGGGGGAGGCGCGTGCCACTTCTTGTGGCCTTCCTCCCTCTCTCCACTATGGCCCATGAGGCCCATTAACTTTCCCGTGGGGTTCCGGTAACCTCCCTGTACTCCGAAAAATCCCCAAACCTCTTTGGAACCATTCTGGTATCCGTATATAACTTTCCAATATATGAATATTTACCTCTCGACCATTTCGAGACTCCTCGTCATGTCCGTGATATCATCTGGGACTCCGAACAAACTTCGGTCACCAAAACACACAACTCATAATACAAATCGTCATCGAATGTTAAGCGTGCGGACCCTACGGGTTCGAGAACTATGTAGACCTGACCGAGACACATCTCCGGTCAATAATCAATAGCGTAACCTGGATGCTCATATTGTTTCCTACATATTCTATGAAGATCTTTATCGATCAAACCGCACAACAACATATGTTGTTCCCTTTGTCATTGGTATGTTACTTGCGCGAGATTTGATCGTCAGTGTGATCATACCTAGTTCAATCTCGCTAACAGCAAGTCCCCTTACTCGTTCTGTAATACATCATCTCGCAACCAACTCATTAGTCACATTGCTTGCAAGGCTTACAGTGATGTGGATTACGGAGAGGGCCTAGAGATACCTCTCTGATTCTCGGAGTGATAAATCCTAATCTCGATCTATGCCAACCCAACAAACACCTTCGGAGACACCTATAGAGCATCTTTATAATCACCCAGTTACATTGTGATGTTTGATAGCACACAAGGTGTTCCTCCGGTATTTGGGAGTTGCATAATCTCATAGTCAGAGGAATACATATACGTCATGAAGAAAGCAATAGCAATAAAACTAAACGATCATAATTCTAAGCTAACGGATGGGTCTTGTCCATCACATAATTCTCTAATGATGTGATCCCATTCATCAAATGATGACACATGTCTATGGTCAGGAAACTTAACCATATTTGATTAACGAGCTAGTCAAGTAGAGGCATACTAGGGACACTGTGTTTTGTCTATGTATTCACACATGTACTAAGTTTCCGGTTAATACAATTCTTGCATGAATAATAAACATTTATCAAGATATAAGGAAATATAAATAACAACTTTATTATTGCCTCTAGGGCATATTTCCTTCAACGTAGATGTCTGGACTCCCACAAAGCTCCCACACGTTTGTCTCAGATTTGCCTGGAAAAGTACATCCCGACCGCTCGGCGGACTGATGGAGGATCTCTTTGGATGTTAAACTGTGTGTGGACACCGCGGTTCGGACACTTGCAGGAGGTTTGAGGGTCCGCCTAGGAGATGCCCTAACATGACCGGGCATTTTCGACTTTTTCTATCAGACCTAATTGATGGTACTAGCTACTCAAGTCAAGTGCTTCTCTTGGGGCAGCTCCAATGCTATTCCCCAAATATCACCCTTCAATGTCTGAATTAGGGAGGTTCAGACGTTTTTTGTGATCAAACGTCGTGCCACAAACGCCCACGGACGCGTGCACACATTCGAATTCCCACTAAACGACACCAAACCAAGAGGAAGTTCGTAGGCATCTGCATCTCTGCCATGTAGGTGTCCAACAACCCAGACCCATCCGAAATTGAGGTGGAGCCCATGCATTTGGACCATTCCACACTGTTTCCGCGTATAAGCCCATGCTTTTCCACATTCTCCTCTCCGATTGGCTACGTCCTCCACTCCACTCCCGCCCTTTTCACTGACCGTTGCCGCATGGAACCAACCTAGATGTTCGAACTGCCGCCGAAGCTGGAGGATCCATAGTTGGTGGTCGCTCTCAAGATCAACTCAGCTACACGCAACGTGTGCCACTGCAAACAGATGAGCATGAAGGTAGTCGATACAGTAGTCGATCAAGCGCCACCTCCTAAGGCGAAGAAGGACCACAGAGGGGGGGGGATACGAGGGGTGTTGATGCACACGCCGGCCTAGCCAGAGTAACTGCAACCGTCCTACTATTGTGTCGCCAAGCAGTTTGGTCATCATCAGCTGTTGATACGTCTCCGTCGTATCTACTTTTCCAAACACTTTTGCCCTTGTTTTGGACTCTAACTTGCATGATTTGAATGGAACTAACCCGTACTGACGCTGTTTTCAGCAGAATTACCATGGTGTTATTTATGTGCAGAAACAAAAGTTCTCGGAATGACCTGAAACTTCACCGAACAACTTTTCGGAAAATATAAAAAATCCTTGCAAAAGATGAAGGCCAGGGGGCCCACCACCTGTCCACGAGGGTGGGGGGCGCGCCTGCCCCCTAGGGCGCGCCCCTACCTCATGGGCCCCTGGAGTTCCTCCAACATCGACTCCAACTCTATATATTTGGTTTCGGAGAGAAAAAAATCAGAGAGAAGAATATATCACGTTTTATGATACAGAGCCACCGACAAGCCCTAAAACCTCTTGGGAGGGCTGATCTGGAGTCCGTTCAGGGCTCCGGAGAGGGGAATCCGTCGCCATCGTCATCATCAACCATCCTCCGTCACCAATTTCATGATGCTCACCGCCGTGCGTGAGTAATTCCATCGTAGGCTTGCTAGACGGTGATGGGTTGGATGGGACCTAACATGTAATCGAGTTAGTTTTGTTAGGGTTTGATCCCTAGTATCCACTATGTTCTGAGATTGATGTTGCTATGACTTTGCTATGCTTAATGCTTGTCACTAGGGCCCGAGTGCCATGATTTCAGATCTGAACCTATTATGTTTTCATTAATATATGAGAGTTCTTGATCCTATCTTGCAAGTCTATAGTCACCTATGTTATGAACCGTTAACCCCGAAGTGACAATAATCGGGATACTTACCGGTGATGACCGTAGTTTGAGGAGTTCATGTATTCACTATGTGTTAATGCTTTGTTCCGGTACTCTATTAAAAGGAGGCCTTAATATCCCTTAGTTTCCATAAGGACCCCGCTGCCACGGGAGGGTAGGACAAAAGATGTCATGCAAGTTCTTTTCCATAAGCATGCATGATTATATTCGGAATACATGCCTACATTACATTGATGAACTCGAGCTAGTTCTGTGTCACCCTAGGTTATGACTGTTACATGATGAACCGCATCCAGCGTAATTCTCCATCACCGATCCATTGCCTACGAGCTTTCCATATATTGTTCTTCGCTTATTTACTTTTCCGTTGCTATTGCTATCATCACTACAAAATACCAAAAACATTACTTTTACTACTGTTACCTTTTGCTACCGTTTCCACTACTATCATATTACTTTGCTACTAAACACTTTGCTGCAGATACTAAGTTTCCAGGTGTGGTTGAATTGACAACTCAGCTGCTAATACTTGAGAATATTCTTTGGCTCCCCTTGTGTCAAATCAATAAATTTGGGTTGAATACTTTACCCTCGAAAACTGTTGCGATCCCCTATACTTGTGGGTTATCAAGATTATTTTCTGGCGCTGTTGCCGGGGAGCATAGCTCTATTCTTTGAGTCACTTGGGATTTATATCTGTTAATCATTATGAAGAACTTGAAAGATCCAAGAACCAAGATTTATCCCTCAACTACGAGGGGAGGTAAGGAATTGCCATCTAGCTCTGCACTTGATTCACCTTCTGTTTTGAGTAAGCTTGCGACACCTAAACCTGCTTCTGCTATTTGTTCTGATATGTCGCATGTTATTGATGATGCCACTTCTGCTATGCATGATGCTTGTGATGAAACTACTTCTATTCTTGATACTACTGTGCCACTTGGTGAATTTCTTGATGAACAACTTGCTAGGGCTAGAGAGAATGAAATTATTGAATCTGATAATACTGATGAAAGTGATGATGAAGACTCACCTGTTATTCCCGAGGGTTATGTTTTTGATAAAGAAGCTTCTTTAGCTATTTTAGCTTGCAAAGATAGATACGAACTCAAGAGGTTATTAGCTAAATGGAATAAGCAATCTCTTAATGCTAGGATGAAACCTGACCCTGCTTTTGCTACTTCACCTATCTGTGTTACTGATAAGAATTATGAATTCTCTGTTGATCCTGATATAATTACTTTGGTTGAATCTGATCCTTTTCATGGCTATGAATCTGAAACTATTGTGGCACATCTTACTAAATTAAATGATATAGCCGCCTTGTTCACTACTGATGAGAGAACTCGTTACTTTTATATCCTTAAAATATTTCCGTTCTCATTAAAGGGTGATCCTAAGATATGGTTTAATTCTCTTGATCCTGGTTGTGCGCATAGTCCCTAGGATATGATTTATTACTTCTCTGCTAAATATATCCCTGCTCATAAGAAACAAGCTGCTTTAAGGGATATATATAATTTTGTGCAAATTGAAGAAGAGAGTCTCCCACAAGCTTGGGGGAGGCTTCTCAAGTTACTTAATGCTTTGCCTGATCATCCTCTTAAGAAAAATGAAATACTTGATATCTTTTATAATGGACTAACTGATGCTTCCAGAGATTACCTGGATAGTTGTGCTGGTTCTGTTTTCAGGGAAAGAACACCGGACGAAGCTGAAATTCTATTGAATAATATGTTGGCAAATGAAAATAATTGGACACCTCGGAGCCAATTCCTGAGCCTATTCCTAAACCAACTCCGAAGAAGAGGGGTATTCTATTCCTCAGTCATTAAGATATGCAAGAGGCAAAGAAATCTATGAAAGAAAAAGGTATTGAAGCTGAAGATGTTAAGAATTTACCTCCTATTGAAGAAATACATGGTCTTAATTTAGCGCCTGTTGGAGAAACATATGATCTTAATCCTTTACCTATTGAAGAAACTCATGGTCTTGATAACCTGACACAGGTAGTAAAGGTAAATTCTCTCTATAGATTTGATGAAGGTGATATCCCTCGTTATAAGTCTACTAAACAATGCTTAGGTGAGTTTTACAATTTCATTGTTAAACAAGAAAACTTTAATGCTTATTTTGGTAGACAATTGAAATACAATTCAAATATGTTTGAACACTTGGGTGATTATATGGCTAATGTCAAAGGTGAACTTAAACTTATTAGTAAACATGCTTCTATGGTTACCACTCAAGTATAACAAGTACTTAAAGCTCAAAATGATTTGCTCAATGAATTGAATAGTAAGAATTATGATAATGCTGTTAGAGTTATGATTAGAGGTGGTAGAATGACTCAGGAAACTTTGTATCCTGAAGGCCACCCTAAGAGAATTGAGCAAGATTCTCAGAGAAATAATATAGATGCACCTTGTCCTTCTAAAAGGAAGAAAAAGAAAAATGATAGGACTTTGCATGCTTCTAGTGAACCTGTTATTGAACCACCTGAGAATCCAAATGATATTTCTGTTTCTGATGCTGAAACTCAATCTGGTAATGAACCTAAAACTAGTGATAATGCTAATAATAATGTTCATGATGATGCTCAACCTAGTAATGATAATGATATAGAAATTGAACCTGCTGTTGATCTTGATAACCCACAATCAGAGAATCAACATTATGATAAGAAAGACTTTGTTGCTAGGAAACACGGTAAAGAAAGAGAACCATGGGTTCAGAAACCCATGCCTTTTCCTCCCAAACCATCCAAGAAAAAAGGATGATGAGGATTTTGAGCGCTTTGCTGAAATGATTAGACCTATCTTTTTGCGTATGCGATTAACTGATATGATCAAAATGAATCCTTATGCTAAGTATATGAAAGAAATTGTTACAAATAAAAGAAAGATACCGGAAGCTGAAATTTCCACCATGCTTGCTAATTATACTTTTAAGGGTGGAATACCAAAGAAACTTGGAGATCCCGGTGTACCAACTATACCATGCTCCATTAAAAGAAACTATGTTAAAACTGCTTTATGTGATCTTGGAGCCGGTGTTAGTGTTATGCCTCTCTCTTTATATCGTAGAATTGATTTGAATAAGTTGACACCTACTGAAATATCTTTGCAAATGGCTGATAAATCAACTGATATACCTATCGGTATTTGTGAGGATGTGCCTATAATAGTTGCAAACGTTACTATTTTAACGGACTTTGTTATCCTTGATATTCCCGAGGATGATAGTATGTCTATTATTCTTGGAGGACCTTTTTTGAATATTGCAGGGGCTGTTATTGATTGCACTAAAGGCAATGTCACTTTTCATGTTAATGGTAATGAGCATACGGTACACTTTCCGAGGAAACAACCTCAAGTTCATAGTATCAACTCTATTGGAAAAATTCCATCGATTATATTTGGAGGTTTTGAATTTCCTCTTCCTACTGTCAAGAAGAAATATGATATTCTTATTATTGGGGATGTTCATATCCCTGTTGAGGTAACATAGTGTTATTCGAAATTTCTCCGGTTCCATGTTATTCGGAATGAGTTCGTTAACAAGACTTGATCAACCTTGTTAGTGGATTCCTTATGATGATCATGAGATGGATGAAACTAGAAGGCACAACCTTCTATACCCTCCTTTTACTTTCTATTATTTATATTAAATAAAATAAAAATAGTATTTTTCTATCTGTTATCTGATTATCCGTGCAATAGAAAAATACCCTGAAAATAAAAGTTCTCCAAACGCCCTGAAATTTAAATATGATTTTTTTGGAATATTTGAGAATATTTGGCACTGAGAACACAACAGGGGGTCAACCACCTGCCCACGAGGGTGGAGGGCGCGCCCTACCCCCTGGGCGCGCCCCCTGCCTCGTGGGCCCACGGTGGCCCTCCTCCACTTATCCTTTCACCCACACACTCCTTCTTCCTCCCCCAAACACGAATATCTAGCTCAAACCCGAGTCCAAGCTCATTTTGCTGCCATTTTCGATCTCCTTGCTCAAAGCACCTCTCACAAAACTGCTTGGGGAGATTGTTCCTTGGTATGTCACTCCTCCATTGGTCCAATTAGTTTTTGTTCTAGTGCTTTATTGATTGCAAATTTTTGCTGCTTAGGTGACCCTATTCTTGAGCTTGCATGTCAAATTTATATGGTCAAAAGTAGTTTTGATGCATGATATAGACCCTAGGCACTTGTAGGAGTAGTTGCTATCAATATTGTTGAGTTTAGTTCGCTTTTATTTTGAAGTTACTAAAAATTTCAGAATTTTTCATAAAATAATGAAGAGACTTTTGAGGGGCTAATCGAGCTGAAGCTCAAAGGAAAAGGCACAGAAGCCCAAGTATAATCTGCCTCGCACCGCGGAGGTTCGGTCGTGTGAATGGCCTTCCATTGATTTCTTGAGAGCAGCCGGGATTTATGAAGATTTTTATGAATTGGCTAAGAATGCATGCCTCACCGCTTTCCTCCACGACCAATGCGATCAATATCTCTTACTCACAAAAATCTTTGTGCAAAACTTTCATTTCCATTCTAGGAGCTCACCACATACGGTGGAGTTTTATTTATATGATGAGCATAAGGAGATGTCACTTTATGATTTTTGTCAGGTTTGTTTGGTCCCTTTCGAGGGCACGATAGAGGAACCACATCGCAACGATGTGGATGGGTTTATTGATATCATCACTGTAGGGGAAACGAGGAAGGTTTCCGATGCACGAATCACTAGCATACATTTTCCTGTTTAATGCTATTTTGCATTATTTGCTAGTCGTTGCTTAATTGGTCGCGGAAACTGTGGAAACCTTAGTGTTCCTGATATTATTATTTTGCTCCATGATTTATCAGTGATAACTCTGTTAGTATGGGCGGCATTATTGCTAAACGGTTAAGTCTGAACCGTACAAAGGGCCCCATCTTTGGAGGCATCTATGCTTCACGCTTAGCTGCACATTTTAACATACCTATTAGGCATTATGAGAAGGAAGAAAAAGTGTTGCCCCGTGTTTATTTAGATTATAAGAGTATGGTAGCACATGATTTTATTGTTAAGAATAGGGAAGGAGAGCTTAAATACAAATTGTTCTTTGATAAACATCATCCTGAGACTATTACACTGCCTGCTCCTTCCTTGTTTGATTTATCTGCAGGCCAGTACCTTGTTCCGTTAGAGGCTATTCACGCCTATCAGAACCCTACATCAGCCACAGAGCCAGAGCCGAAACCACAAGTTGATCCTCCACGACAGTCTAATTACCAGTGGGATCCGAAAATGATTGCCAACCAGTGGCAATCGGAGTCTTCTTCTTCTTCTTCGCAGTACGACCCCAACTATTATTATGGATATCCGCCAGGCCAGCCGTGACCATAGACCAACTTAGGCCAAAAGCCTAAGCTTGGGGGAGTACGTATTTCTCACCGACATTACATTTATGTTCATACACTCATTGCTAGATGTCGGTGCTCATACTTTTTCATTGTATCATCCATGCTAGTTTATTTTCCTTTTATGCTTTCTTCTTGTGTGTTTGATAAACTTTAAGAAAAACCAAAAAAATTAGTTGTAGCCTTTAATTAGTTTACTTTCCATGCTTGTAGTAGTAATTAAAAAGAGAACCCAAAAATATTTCCTGTTCTTCTTTTACTTGTTGGGATCTCTCCCATGTAAATAGTTTTATTTCTTTTCTTTTCTTTGGGGGTCGATAGGAGAAGACCATAATTAAATTGTTGAAGTGGCTCTTATATGCATTATTGTTGATCTGACAAAAGAGCCCATATTGCCTTGTCTTCTCCTGTTTATTGAATGCTTGCAGATTCCAGCTTAGTCCAATGCATGTGCACTATTATTATTATTATTCACATCGTTCGGTCGTGCAAGTGAAAGGAAATTATGACGATATATGATGGACTGACTGAGATGAGAAAAGCTGGTATGAACTCGACCTCTTTTGGTTTTGTAAATATGATTAGTTCATCATTCCTGATTCAGCCTATTATGAATAAACATGTTTGCAATGACAACTAGAGATCATAGTTTCTTGTGCCATGCTTGATTAGCTATGAGTTATAATGGTTTACCTTGCGTGCCAACATGCTATTAAAATGGTTGTGATGTGGTATGATAGGGTGGTATCCTCCTCTAAAAGATTTAAGTGACTTGACTTGGCGCATGTTCACGCATGTAGTTCAAACAAAATTAACATAGCCTTCACGATATTTATGTTCATGGTGGATTATATCCTACTCATGCTTGCATTCGGTGTTGATTAATTTTAATGCATGTTCGTGATTGTTGTCGCTCTCTAGTTGGTCGCTTCCCAGTCTTTTGCTAGCCTTCACCTGTACTAAGCGGGAATACTGCTTGTGCATCCAACTCCATAAACCCCAAAGTTATTCCATATGAGTCCACCATACCTACCTATATACGGTATCTACCTGCCGTTCCAAGTAAATTTGTATGTGCCAAACTCTAAACCTTCAAATAAATATCCTGTTTTGTATGCTCGAATAGCTCATGCATCAACTAGGGTTGTCCGTATCTTCCATGTTATGCGGGTTATTCTGAAGAGGAGTGGACTCTGCTCCTCACTCACGAGAAAGTGGCTAGTCACCGGGATGCCCAGTCCCATGCTTTATGCAAACTAAATCAAAATAATTGCAAACAAAACTCCCCATGGGACTCTTGTTAGTTGGAGGCACTCGTTGTTTCGAGCAAGCCATGGATTGATGCTTGTTTGTGGAAGGGGGAGTATAAAATTTACCATTCTGTTTGGGAACCACCTATAATGTGTGTAGCATGGAAGATATCGCCATCTCTTGGTTGTTATGTTGACAATGAAAGTATACCGCTCAAAATATTATTCACCTCTATTTCAAAACCGAGCTCTGGCACCTCTACAAACCCCTACTTCCCTCTGCGAAGGGCCTATCTATTTACTTTTATGCTGAGTCATCATCCTCTTATTAAAAAGCACCAGTTGGAGAGCACCGCTGTCATTTGCATTCCTTACTGTTAGTTTACATTGAGTATGACTTGACTGGATCTCTTTTACCATGAATTACAATGTCTAGTCAGTCCTTGATCTTTAAAGGTGCTCTGCATTTATGTTTTGCAGTCTCAGAAAGGGCTAGTGAGATACCATCTTGTTATATCATATTATGATTGTTTTGAGAAAGTGCTGTCATCCGAGATTTATTATTATTGCTCGCTAGTTGATTATGCTATTGATATGAGTAAACTTGAGATCTAAGCATTATTGTGAATGTAGTTAGTTATAATCTTTGCTGAAAACTTGAATGCTGGCTTTACATATTTACAACAACAAGAGCAAACAGAGTTTGTAAAAGTTTTTCTTCATCACTTTCAGTTTATCAACTGAATTGCTTGAGGACAAGCAAGGGTTTAAGCTTGGGGGAGTTGATATGTCTCCGTCGTATCTACTTTTCCAAACACTTTTGCCCTTGTTTTGGACTCTAACTTGCATGATTTGAATGGAACTAACCCGGACTGACGCTGTTTTCAGCAGAATTACCATGGTGTTATTTATGTGCAGATACAAAAGTTCTCGGAATGACCTGAAACTTCACGGAACAACTTTTCGAAGAATATAAAAAATCCTTGCAAAAGATGAAGGCCAGGGGCCCACCACCTGTCCATGAGGGCGGGGGGTGCGCCTGCCCCCCTAGGGCGCGCCCCCTACCTCGTGGGCCCGCTGGAGCTCCTCCGACCTCGACTCCAACTCTATATATTTGGTTTCAGAGAGAAAAAAAATCAGAGAGAAGAATTCATCGCGTTTTACGATACGGAGCCACCGCCAAGCCCTAAAACCTCTCGGGAGAGCTGATCTGGAGTCCGTTCGGGGCTCCGGAGAGGGGAATCCGTCGCCATCATTGTCGGTGTCAAAACCGGCGGATCTCGGGTAGGGGGTCCTGAACTGTGCGTCTAAGGCGGATGGTAATAGGAGGCAGGGGAGATGATGTTTTACCCAGGTTCGGGCCCTCTTGATGGAGTTAAAACCCTACGTCCTGCTTGATTTATTCTTGATGATATGAGTATTACAAGAGTTGATCTACCACGAGATCGGAGAGGCTAAACCCTAGAAGCTAGCCCATGGTATCATTGTATGTTGTCCTACGGACTAAAACCCTCCGGTTTATATACACACCGGAGGGGGCTAGGGTTACACAAGGTCGGTTACAAAGGAGGAGATATACATATCTGTATTGCCTAGCTTGCCTTCCATGCTAAGTAGAGTCCCATCCAGACACGAGACGAAGTCTTCAATCTTGTATCTTCATAGTCCCACAGTCCGGCCAAAGGATATAGTCCAGCTGTCCGGAGACCCCCTAATTCAGGACTCCCTCAGTAGCCCCTGAACCAGGCTTAAATGACAATGAGTCCGGCGCGCAGTGTCGTCTTCGGCATTGCTAGGAGGGTTCCTCCTCCGAATACACCACGGAAAAATTTGAATACAAGGATAGTGTCCGACCCTGCAAAATAAGTTCCACATACCACCGTAGAGAGAATAATATTTCCACAAATCTAATCTGCTGACACGTTTTGGCAACATGACATCATGCCATGGCTCGGTGATTATTCGAACCATTTTTCTTTAACCAGCCACGCACATAACGCGAGGCAGTTTCTTGACACGTCTTGTCAAAGCAGAGATCGTGTCCCCCTTATTACGGGATTCTCATCAATACGGGTGTTGGTAACCCAACCATGCCTAGGACTCCTAGATTTTAGGCAAGTCTCAAATGGCCACGAGGAGGACGCTTGATATTCACCCTCTTTATAAAGGGACAAGGCTTTTACTTTTTTCCTCCCGTGCTCGATCGAATCCTTCCCCCGCCTCGAGTTCTAACACCCAAAGCCCAGGTCAGGTGCTTCGGACCTTCAATCATGTCCGGATCCAGCCTCCAGGGCCGGTGGATGCCCTCCTCCGTCACGGAAGAGGATATCAAGAAGTTGAGGGAGGCAAGATACCTGACCGCCGAAGTTTTGCATCGGCTGCCTGCCTGAGGGCAAGTCGTCCCTACTCCTGAATCCAATGAAGACATCGTGTTCATCTCCCACTTCCTCCGAGGACTAGGCCTCACTCTGGATCCCTTCTTTAGGGGTTTGATGTTCTATTACGGGCTTGATTTCCACGATCTAGCCCCGGATTCCTTTCTCCACATCTCGGCATTTATTGTCGTATGTGAGGCCTTCCTCCGCATTACCCCTCACTTCGGCCTGTGGCTGATGTGAAGCCGAAGACGGTCGAGGGGCAGTATGCAGCGTGCGGGGGTGCATTAATAAGCAAGATTACCGGAGCTCCGTGGCCAAAAGGTTCCTTTCCGGAGGTGTCCGGATTATGGCAACGGGAGTGGTTCTACATCACCGCCCCCAGAAGTGCGAAGTGGGTAGCTTCCCCCGCCTTTCGCTCGGGCCCTCCACCACAACTGATGTCATGGATCAGCAGGGGGCTGAGCTGGGGTCCAGCCAAGGATGTGCCCATACTGCAGAGCCGCATCCGGGATCTCTTCGAGGGAGATTTTAGTTTGGTTGTGGTAGTGCAAGTCATGCTGGTTCGTCAAGTCCATCCTTGCAAACGCCAGCCCCTCCGCTTGTGGGAATTCAACCCAGAAGGACCGCGCGCTATTCAGAATTTCCTCGGCCTGACGCACGAGGAGATGTACAAGTCGTTCTTCGGACCCTAAATAGACTGTCCGGATACCTCCGAGGACGTGGGCCTGAGTAGCAACCGCACCGCGGCCCAAGTAAGTAATCCTCTAGCCGAACACACTGTCTTTCATTTATCATGACGTCTTTCTGAGGAATCGCTTTTTGACCACGACCGGATAACAAAGGCGAAGATGATCTGGTGTTCGGCCCCCCCTTCCCGAAGGCTTGGACAATCCGGTGCTGGAAAAAAATGCTCGAGCCAGCACCTTGCCTGGTGCCCTCAAAGGAAGATGAAGGGGGGAATAAAGAGGGCGAAAGCGGGCCCCCACCGCTACCTATTCCAACCGAGGGAACGAGCGCCTCCATGAGGGAGGATAACCAAGGGAAGGAATCTGACATTCCCTCGCCCCGGGGGAGGAAGTGGACTACCTCTGATGATCCGGAAACCAAGGTTTCCAAACGGGAGAAGGAAACTCCACCAGAGGGTCCCGCCTCGGAGGGTGCTCTTGCCGCACAAAGTCCGTGCGGGGATCAGCCCTCTAACGAGCTGTAAGTAATCAAAAAGTACTCAATAGTGAAGATATACTACCTTATTTCTGAGGAAGATAACCGAAGCATCTATCTTGCAGTTCGGATCTGAGCCCTTCTCAGCAGAGCTCGTCTTCGGGGGATCTTCTTCCGGAGATGATGGAGAGCGAAACGCCTCCCCCGGACTCCCTGGCTCAAGAAGCGGGCGACCTTGAAGTGTCATCACGGCGAGTTTCTCCGGATCCGGCAAGGCCAAAAGATAATCCCATGGTCACCCGAAGCCCTCAGTATCCGGCTCTTGAAGAGAGCAATCAAAAGAGTCCGGCACCACTTGGTATGCGGTCGGACGTACTGAAGGGTCTGCTAGAGCGAGCAACTATCTCAGAAGAGCACCGTACATTAATGTGTACGGTTATTGAAAGGATTTCGTCCGCCGAAAATGGGTTGCATGAAGCCTTTATGAGTCTACTGACGGGCTTTGAGGTACGTGGAATGATATGCATTTGTGGTAGTATCGCACATTTTTAGGTGCGCCTTGTGTAGATAGTAGCCCCTGAGACTCTGGTTGTCATCGAGAACGGCGGCGAACAGAGGATCGTAGTCCCAGGTAATAACCAGACTGCCGTTATGTGCAGGTGTCTGAAGCTCCGGTGGCTAGCCGGACTGATGGGGTTGCCGAACTAAAACGGTGACTGGATGCGGCGGATGCCGACATCGAGCTTGTGAACAAGCGGCTTGACGAGGCACAGGGTAGGTGATATTTATAGTGAATGTCACATAGTAAGAGCAGCGTGATGCCATTATCTTTAATATGTTGTGATTGCAGATGGAGCTCCCATCATGGAGGCCCTGCGGGCGGAGCTTGCCCGAGCCAAGGAGCAAGCAAGTAGTAGTAATGCGGCCGCTTTGAAGGCGGCCAAAGAGTTGAGAGCCGAGAAGGCCGCACATAGTGAGAGCAAAGAGAAAATTGCCAAAATGGCTATGAAGTTAAAAGACACTGCCGACCGCTGCTGGTTTCTTGAAGAAGAAAACCGGGCGAAGGCTACGGACCTCGAAAAGTCCACAATGGCGACCAAAGACACCCGCTCTGCAATGAGAGCAAAGAAGGAGAAACTGCGTGAATCCGGGGACATTGTGGCTGGGAAGCCCTTTATGTTGCGGAGGAAGTTCGGTGATCCACGGTATGCCCCTCTGGATCGGCTGTGGAGTTCGGCCGACGCATATCTGGACTTGGCGGCGAGCGTTGTCGATACGGCCGAATACTTTCGAGATCAAACAGATCGTGAAGTGGACAAGCTGTTCTGGTCGCAATTTAACGTTCCAGAGCGTCCGCTTCCATTGACTGATCAGCTTGCCGAATGGGCCGAACTCAATAGATTGTCCAGACTCGCCATGAGGTCTGTCGTGGATAATCTGTGGCCGGAAAGGCCAAAGCCGAACAGTTATTTTAGCTTGGTGTAATAGTTCCTTGGTGCGGTGCCACGCATTAATGCGATGAAGAGCTCGGCGTGCATAGAAGGCTCGCGGATGGCCCTTGCCCGTGTCAAAACATACTAGGCGGAGATGGATGCCACCACTGTCGCAGCGCAGGGTTCGGCCATAGGCCAAGTGGCTGCCGAGCACTATTTTGAAGAAGTTCTTGAGGGCGCTCGTTCGATAGAGGCCCAATGCTCGAAGAATGTTATGTTTGAGTGACATGTATTCCCATTGTAAAAACAACGTTTTATTGAATTTATCAAGGCTGTATTTATACTTTTGCCCGAAAGTATTGTGATGCCTCCTGTGCGGCCGTTTATGTATACATGTATATAACCAGAAAGATTGCAGTCGTCGGCTTCAGCCCCCACACATATAGTGTGGGGGTGTTCGCAGAAGACGCGTATTCACACTTAATCCAACGTCTTGGTCCTAATAAGGAGGTGGTAGCGCAGTGAACTAGGCAACCGGACTATAATGCTTTAACACTTTCACTTAGCCATAGGAGTTTGACAGTGGGGCTACTATATAGCCCCTGGTGGCTCGGCACTCATCCGGATTCGGGGTGCGTACATGCCTGGCCGGGAAACGGCCCTTCGTTAATGCGGAGGAATTCCGAAGATTCCAATAAGTCATCGAGTGGTTGACCAGTCTCACGCTATATCATGACAGTCAGTTTTCGGCTTTCTCTACTGAGGTGCTCGTCCGGATGAACCAGGGCACAATCGCAGTAGTTCTCCTGGTGCCGCCTTAGCCGATAGTGCGGAATGTAAGGCATCAAAACACAGGAGCCGGGCAAACCCAACATTTGACCAAAGACATGATTCGGAGCTGATGCATATAAGGCCAAACTCGCGACGCCGAACACTCCCTAAGCTATTCGGTCTTTATGGTGTAAACTGGGTCTAAACAGTACCCTTTGCAATAAGCCCCTGGTGTCCAGGTACGTGCATTATTCTGGCGTGGCCACATGCCAAGACGTCAGCATCCTTCTCGGTTGTACTGAGAATCCGAGGGATGTAAATCAACGAGATAGTAAAAAAGGTTTACGCAGGGTCTTAATCTACAAAGAATCCTTGGAACGGGTCCCTGCTGCACGTCTGCGCCTGTGTCTCCATTGTGCCATATCCTGGACGGGTGTAGCACGATGGTCATCTGAAAAAGATAGGAACTTAATTGAAAAGTTGCCGTGCAAAAGTTAAGTTATACTAAATAAAAAATATATAGTTGAAAATGGGTAAAGGTGAGCCTTATTGCCACTTTTGCGCGCGCGTTGAGCCCCTTGTATTGTAATAGGGGTATAGCCATCAAACCTGTATTAATTACATATAGCCAAGCCGGAGTCATCTAGCCGTGTCCGTGGTCTTAACGACCTGTCAAATGCTTGAGTTGGTGAGGTCGTTTAGTGTGCGGCAGCCAAGGCGGCTGCACCGTCTTCGGCGCGCAAGGAGCGCTCAATATTTCCATTTACTGTAATGATGCCGCGTGGACCGGGCATCTTAAGCTTGAGGGAAGCGTAATGCGGTATTGCGTTAAAGCGAGCGAAAGCTTCGCGTCCGAATAGTGCTTGATAGCCACTTTGGAACGGAGTGACGTGGAAAGTTAAATTTTCGCTGCGGAAGTTATCGGGAAGCCGAATATAACCTCTAGTAGCAGGGAGCCCCTGCAGTGAGCCTCCGGGCCTGGCGTTACTCCTTTAAAGGTAGCATTGCTGCGGCAAATTTTTGTTGGGTCTATCCCCATTTTGCGAACTGTGTCCTGATATATCAGATTTAAACTGCTGCCGCCGTCCATCAGGACTCGGGTGAAGTGGTATCCGTCAATTATTGGATCTAATACTAAGGCAGCCCATCGTGCACGCCGGATACTTGCCGAGTAATCCCGATGGTCGAAGGTGATCGGTTGGGACGACCAGTGGCGGAGCTCCGCGGTGATAGGCCCTGGGGCATGTCCCTCTAAAGGTGCCGCTTTGTTTCTCCCTTTTATCATGTGTAACACATTGACTGTTTTGACTTCTGGTGGGAATTTCTTCTATTCCCCTGTGCTTTGCTTGCGAGGCTCGTCCTCGTCTTCACTTGGTGTATCCTGCCCCTTGTGTTCGGCGTTGAGCTTGCCGGACTGTTTGAAGACCCAACATTCTCTGTGGGTATGATTTGCAGGTTTATCCGGGGTGCTATGGATCTGACATATTTGGTCCAGAATTTTTTTAGGCTGGACAATTCGTCTCTGTTACCTTTGGAGGGCGGCTTTTGCTGCCCTGGCCGAGAGCTTCTAAATCCGGCATTTACCACCGTGCTCTTCGGGCTGTCTTCGTTATTCCGGCGCTTATTCTTGCTGCGTCATGATTTCCCGTTTCCATCCTTGACTTCGGATGTACCGGATGTACTTGGGTCATGAGGCTTGTTAATGCTGCCATTGTTCTCAGCTTTTCTTGACCGAGGTGTTTGGCAATCCATTCGTCTCGAATGCTATGCTTGAAAGCTGCTAAGGCTTCGGCGTCCGGACAGTCAACTATTTGGTTCTTTTTAGTGAGGAACCTGTTCCAAAGTTTTCGGGCTGACTCACCGGGCTGTTGAGTTATATGACTTAAATTGTCCGCGTCCGGTGGTCGGACATATGTCCCTTGAAAATTTGCCCGAAAGGCGTCTTCGAGCTCTTCCCAGCTTCCGATGGAGTTTTCGGGGAGGCTTTTAAGCCAGAGCCGAGCTGGCCCTTTGAGCTTGAGGGGTAAGTACTTGATGGCGTGGAGATCATCTCCTCGAGCCATATGGATATGGAGGATGTAGTCCTCAATCCAGACCCCAGGGTCTGTTGTTCCGTCGTACGCCTCTATGTTTATGGGTTTGAATCCCTCTAGAAATTCATGGTCCAGCACCTCATCGGTGAAACATAGAGGGTGTGCGGCACCCCTGTATTTGGACGCACCGTGGTGTTTGGATGTTTGTTGTGTTGCATTGTATGTTAGAGCGCGCCTGCGTGGTCCATAGATGGATCTGGTTGTGCCGTCCTTTTGATGCGAGCCCTTACGCGGATCGCGTACTGGTTTATGTGCAGCGTCGTTTGTCGCTTTATGTTGGCTATGAGGTCGTCTATCCGACCGGATGGCCGTTTTATTTTTTTAATTTTGGAGGATCTAAGGCCTCCTCATCAAATTCAGGTAGCAACTTTCGCTTCGGATAGCTCTTGGTTTGGTGATTATTGCCGTACTTCGCTGCAGTGTTGAGTACTTCACTCATTTGATTTTGAGTGTGTCTTGTGCAGCTTTGAGCCTTTGCTTCTGTTTTTTCAGACTCCTCGCCGTGGTAACAAGCCTTTGGTGGGCATTATGTTGCTCCTGGCGCCTATCCGGTGTGATGTCGTCCGGACTGTTATCTTCGACGGAGTCAGGTTGTTCGGTTTGATTCCCCGTGTTGCCCTGGTCGGGCGATGGTGCACCCTGCTCTATCGCTGGGTCTATATGATTGTTATTCCTGCCGAGGCGGGATTTGGAGCGGCGTTTACGCCGCCGCTTTGACTGCTTCTCGAGGGAACAACCCTTCGTTGCGTCCTTCCGTTCCTCGTCGTTATTTTCTTTGGGTGTGTCCACCATGTATATGTCATGTGATGAAGTGGGCGTCCAGTGCCCTGTGGGCAGTGGTTCCTCTTCGCCTCCCGCATCGTCATCCATACCGTCGATGTCTTCGGAGCCGAAGTCGAGCATGTCGGTTAAGTCGTCGACAGTGGCTACTAAGTGGGTGGTGGGTGGGCGGTGAATTTCTTCAATCCTGCCTGACATAGTTCGGCCAGGATCCTCCTGACAAGGAGAGAGACCTTAATGAGTTCAGTATGTCGCCGAAGGGCGAGTGCTGAAAAATATCCGCGGAGGTAAACTCCATGATCGGCGCCCAATTGGATTCGATAGGAGTGGGCGCAGGCGGTTCGGAGTCCGTGGCCGGAGAAGGATCCGACAGTTTGGCGACACGGCTCTCACAAAGGGTAAGGTCGATATTCGGCTTGATCACCGCTGAGGATACGACCTCCGTGACGGGGTCTATCTACCCGTCCATGGATGGCGCAACTGGCTCCGAATTGAGGCTCGGAGCGGCTGCCGGTGCGATCTCCTGAGTATGGTCCGATGGTAGAGCTAAATCGTACTCATTGTGACCGCGTGGCACACAAGGCAGGGGCTCGAATCCGTCGAAGATCAAGTCTCCGTGGATATCGGCCGTGTAATTTAAGCTTCCAAACCTAACCTGGTGTCCAGGGGCGTAACTTTTGATCTGCTCCAGATGGCCAAGCGAGTTGGCCCGCAGTGCGAAGCCGCCGAACACGAAGATCTGTTCGGGGAGAAAAGTCTCACCCTGGACTGCTTCGCTATCGATGATAGTAGGAGCCATCAAGCCTAACGGCGACGACACAGAGGAACTCTCAATGAAAGCACCAATGTCAGTGTCAAAACCAGCGGATCTCGGGTAGGGGGTCCCGAACTGTGTGTCTAAGGCAGATGGTAACAGGAGGCAGGGGACACAATGTTTTACCCAGGTTCGGGCCCTCTTGATGGAGTTAAAACCCTACGTCCTGCTTGATTTATTCTTGATGATATGAGTATTACAAGAGTTGATCTACCACGAGATCGGAGAGGCTAAACCCTAGAAGCTAGCCCATGGTATCATTGTATGTTGTCCTACGGACTAAAACCCTTCGGTTTATATAGACACCAGAGGGGGCTAGGGTTACACAAGGTCGGTTACAAAGGAGGAGATATACATATCCGTATAGCCTAGCTTGCCTTCCACGCCAAGTAGAGTCCCATCCGGACACGAGACGAAGTCTTCAATCTTGTATCTTCATAGTCCCACAGTCCGGCCAAAGGATATAGTCCGGTTGTCTGGAGACCCCCTAATCCAGGACTCCCTCAATCGTCATCATCAACCATCCTCCATCACAAATTT
This sequence comes from Triticum urartu, assembly GCF_056163025.1. Taxonomy (NCBI): domain Eukaryota; kingdom Viridiplantae; phylum Streptophyta; class Magnoliopsida; order Poales; family Poaceae; genus Triticum; species Triticum urartu. The sequence goes on along the minus strand of NC_141878.1, from coordinate 548,480,308 downwards.
CATGATGCTCACCACCGTGTGTGAGTAATTCCATCGTAGGCTTGCTGGACGGTGATGGGTTGGATGGGATCTATCATGTAATCGAGTTAGTTTTGTTAGGGTTTGATCCCTAGTATCCACTATGTTCTGAGATTGATGTTGCTATGACTTTGCTATGCTTAATGCTTGTCACTAGGGCCCGAGTGCCATGATTTCAGATCTGAACCCATTATGTTTTCATCAATATATGAGAGTTCTTGATCCTATCTTGCAAGTCTATAGTCACCTATTATGTGTTATGATCCGTTAACCCCGAAGTGACAATAATCGGGATACTTACCGGTGATGACCGTAGTTTGAGGAGTTCATGTATTCACTATGTGTTAATGCTTTGTTTCGGTACTCTATTAAAAGGAGGCCTTAATATCCCTTAGTTTCCGTAAGGACCCCGCTGCCACGGGAGGGTAGGACAAAAGATGTCATGCAAGTTCTTTTCCATAAGCATGCATGATTATATTCGGAATACATGCCTACATTACATTGATGAACTCGAGCTAGTTCTGTGTCACCCTAGGTTATGACTGTTACATGATGAACCGCATCCAGCGTAATTCTCCATCACCGATCCATTGCCTACGAGCTTTCCATATATTGTTCTTCGCTTATTTACTTTTCCGTTGCTATTGCTATCATCACTACAAAATACCAAAAACATTACTTTTACTACTGTTACCTTTTGCTACCGTTTCCACTACTATCATATTACTTTGCTACTAAACACTTTGCTGCAGATACTAAGTTTCCAGGTGTGGTTGAATTGACAACTCAGCTGCTAATACTTGAGAATATTCTTTGGCTCCCCTTGTGTCAAATCAATAAATTTGGGTTGAATACTTTACCCTCGAAAACTGTTGCGATCCCCTATACTTGTGGGTTATCAGCTGTCCCCAACTGTAACATCCCAAATTTGCAATTTGGAATGTTATACACTAGATCATCATGCATAGCGTATTTTCTTGCATTTTGGTCGATCCTAGAAATTTCACGCAACTCAAGGACCTTCGGAGAGAGTTGGAGATTTCGTTATTTTCATATTTGAGAGTTTTCTCAAATTTGAAAAGAGGATCATTTGATTTATTTATTTCATCTTCAATTATTTTTCCAATATCAAAAAAAATGAGAGAGGGAATAATATGACTTTCCCAAAGTTAGGAAAAATGAAGATCTAATGAATAAATCAAATTTTGGTTTTGCCAGAGTTTTGTTCGTTTTTTTTGGATAGGAAAAAATGCACGTTTTCAAAAAATTGCATTTTAGGCCCGGAGAAAAGTTCATTTTGTTCGACTCATTTTTAGGAGTCGGGGAAAATTTACTTTAGATTTTTCGGAGTTCGTTTAGATAGTTTTTCTTTTGTTTTTCTGCGCGCGAAACCGATTTAAAAAAAAGGAGCAGCTCCCGCGCGCCAGGCCAGCCGGGCCAAGGCCCGGCCAGCCGCCACCGCCCCCAGCCCCTCGCGCGAAGCCGAGTCCCAGCGGGACTCTAGGCCGCCGGCCCCCCCTTTGCCCCTTGGCCAAGTCACACCCCCCTCCTTGTATATATACTCACCCCCCCTCTCTTTTCCTCCACCACCCAAGCCGCCGCCGCCTTAAGCCGCCGCCGCCGCCCGGAGCCCCGCCTCCCGAGGTAGCCGCGCCGCCTCTTCTTTTCCTCGGTTCGGTTTTTCTTCTAGAAAACCGTTTTGGTTCTTCTCTTTTTTCTTCCGGTTTTTCTTCCGGCTTTGTTTCGGTTTTCTTCCGAAACCCTAGATCGGTTTTCATTCTTCTTTCGGACCGTTCGTATCAATGAACGTGATCACCGATTTTTTCCCGGTTAACGACGCTCGTTCGTTTAACCATTCGTCTCTTTCTTTTCGTCGGATTTATTCCGCGATCATGATCTCAGATCCGATCTTCGTTCTAGTCTTTCTTCTCGCTCGTTTATCGGAATCAGGTGATTCAAGCGCCTGGAGTTTCGTTTCGAAACCGCCGTTCCGACTAATCAACTTGAACAAGTTTTTGCCACAATAAAATTTGACCTAGTTTCAACCTGCTAGAACTGAGTTGTTTTCTTCCGCCGTTTGTTTTCTGTTTCTTTGTTCGGTTCGTTCTTTCTTTGCAACCGGAGTTCTTAAGTTGAACTTTCTGGTTCGTTCTCTTGTTCGAGTTTTTCCTGTGCATTAGATGAGTACTTATTGTGTGCTTGTTGTTTGTCTGTGATAGATCACCCGGATTGCGCCGCTTGTTACTTCGAAACCCTAGGACTCGCGGATTCTCAGCAAGGCAAGTAACACTTTGATCATACCTTTTCTACAACCCATGTTTTATTGCATTAGATCAATCCTCTCACATTGCATGATTAGGATCTAATTAAATTGTGGGATGGGAAGTAGATGAGGTAGTACCTATTACCTGTATTATTATGAAACCTTTGGGAGTTGCTTCTACGCTTGCTTATTATGCCATGCTATGCTAGTAGACGTGGATTGGGTGAGTGATATCCGTGACAGATGTGAGTTTGTTAATTTTAATGGTTTACTTAAGGTGGCAACTTAAATACACATCTGGGTGGATTGAGGCACCTGATGTCTATTGGGACTTGCCTGTTTTTATTTCGGACCGCCACCCAGGCTCAAAGGGATCATAAGATCATTCATGCTAGTAAACTTTCGTGTGCAGCCACAAGCCATTATGGGCTCTGGCATAGTTGATTAAGTCGTGCGAACTCTTACAGGGTAGACTATCAGATGTAGGGGAAAGTAGGTGTATCGGTCTATCCAACATAAGGTGCTAGCGCTTCTGAAAGACTATGTCTCGGTCATCCGTTTCTCAAACACCATGTAGTGCGAGAATCCAAACGGAGGCGATCGAGTCTTGTGGGGAAAAGTGCGCAAACCTCTGCAGAGTGTAACAAACTAATCATGATTAGCCGTGTCCCCGGTTATGGACAACTTGAGTATCTAGTACTTGAATATCATGTGAATCTCATCACGTTACTTCTAATTAATGTTGTTGGGTTTTAATTGTTCACTTAATTGGGATCGGAATGCTGTCAACCATTCTCGATGTTTAACAACTACCATGATAGTTAAATAAATTTATTCCTTTGCAGTAGGGAAAAACTGGCTTTACGCAAAACTGTAACCATAGAGCTTTCCACCAGCCATATATGCATGTAGTATAGCTGTTTCATTCCATTACTCTCTATGTGTTACATTGCCAGCATATTCCATGTGCTGACCCGTTTTCGGGCTGCAACTTCTCATGTTGCAGACTTTTCAGACGACGAGTAAGGTGCTTTTAGGTCGTGGTTCTATACTCAGTGATGCCGTTGGAGTTGATGGACCCATTTATCTTCTGAGTCTTCCGCTGTTATCGTTATTAGATGGCCTTAAGCCATATTTATTGTAATAAGTTCTCTTTGAGACATCGATGTAATAAGTGTGTGATTGCAACTCTGCTATAAATCCTTCGAAGTACTGTGTGGTGTCAGCATTACTGATCCAGGGATGACACCGGAGCACAGTAGACTTGATCCATTCGGGTCGGGTCGCTACACCAACCACCTCCACCCCGCACGTGCCATGGAGTGTTGACCTCAACGCACTCATCAGTTTCGTTGGCTCACCATTGCCGCAGCTTGACTGGAAGCGAACATCATGCTGAATTGACTAGGTGTCCACTCTTTGTTGGACGGATTATCTCAACCGGGCGCGATGCTGGCTGATGATAGGGAGAGGTTGGACATCATCCACGGCGGAGGCGGTTCCGAGGACGTATAAGTGGATGACTCCCAGCCTGTGTCGGGAATGTACACCCATGAGCTGAACTCGTACACTGATTAGACGTCCTTGAGCTGATGATTGGCTGCCCGGCGACGACCCAAGGAAGAAGGGTAGGGGAGAAAGTCCCAATTTGAGGGAGAATAAATAGTTGTGTGATGCGTGGTTGGTCACTAGTGTTGATCTGTTTCATGGCACATAGCAAAATGGCTCAACCTTTTGGTCGAATATTCATGCTTGGTTCCATGTGCACAACAATTACGATGCACATCGCACGAAAGCGCTCCGGGTTCATGGTCCAAAGTCGCTCAAACATAGATACTACATCATTCAAGATATTCTCAACTTGTATTGAAACCATTTAAAGCAACTCCAAATACCTGTATCCAAGTGGTCCCAAATATCCGAGCAAGTAAGTAATTTATGTGTTGGTCATTTGGACGAATATGCAAATTGTTGACCCTGTTCTTTTTTGCTAGCTATACCATCTATGCACATTGTTCTCAAATGTGGAGAATAAGCGCATGATCTTCATGTATTGTTGGTTGAAGTTGAAAGTGCACCCTCAAATGACTCCTATCCATTATCAATTCCATCAAGACCGCCGACATCGCCAATAAAGACGAACATGGTGATCCAACCGACCCACAGAATGAGGGTGCTACTTCTTGAGCTTGAGTAGGTTTTCCCTTAAAGAGGAAAGGGTGATGCAACAAAGTAGAGATTGAAGGAAATATGCCCTAGAGGCAATAATAAAGGTGTTATTTATATTTCCTTGTATCATGATAAACGTTTATTATTCATGCTAGAATTGTATTAACCGGAAACTTAGTACATGTGTGAATACATAGACAAACAGAGTGTCCCTAGTATGCCTCTACTTGACTAGCTCGTTAATCAAAGATGGTTAAGTTTCCTAGCCATGGAAATGTGTTGTCATTTGATGAATAGGATCACATCATTAGAGAATGATGTGATGGACTAGACCCATCCGTTAGCTTAGCACTATGATCGTTTAGCTTATTGCTATTGCTTTCTTCATGACTTATACACGTTTCTATGACTATGAGATTATGCAACTCCCGAATACCGGAGGAACACCTTGTGTGCTATCAAACGTCACAACGTAACTGGGTGATTATAAAGATGCTCTACAGGTGTCTCCGATGGTGTTTGTTGAGTCGGCATAGATCGAGATTAGGATTTGTCACTCCGAGAATCGGAGATGTATCTCTGGGCTCTCTCGGTAATGCACATCACTATGAGCCTTGCAAGCAATGTGACTAATGCGTTAGTTGCGGGATGATGCATTACGGAACGAGTAAAGAGACTTGCCGGTGGCGAGATTGAACTACGTATGATGATACCGACGATCGAATCTCGGGCAAAGTAACATACCGATTACAAAGGGAACAACGTATGTTGTTGTGCGGTTTGACCGATAAAGATCTTCGTAGAATATGTAGGAACCAATATGAGCATCCAGGTTCTGCTATTGGTTATTGACCGGAGATGTGTCTCAGTCATGTCTACATAGTTCTCGAACCCGTAGGGTCCACACGCTTAACGTTCGATGACGATATGTATTATGAGTTATGTGATTTGATGTACCGAAGGATGTTCGGAGTCCCTGATGTGATCACGGACATGACAAGGAGTCTTGAATTGGTCGAGACATAAAGATTCATATATTGGAATGCTACATTCGGACACCAGAATGGTTCGGGTCGTGTCAGATAAGTTTCGGAGTGCCGGGGGTTACCGGAACCCCCTCCGGGAAGTTATTGGGCCTTATGGGCCTAGTGGTGGAAGAGAGGAGGCATGCCAAGAGGTGGCGCACGCCCCCTAGCGCAAACCGAATTGGACTAGGGCTAGGGGGGTTGGCCCCCCTTTCCTTCTCTTCTTCCTCTCCTTCCTTCTTCTCCTACTTGGACTAGGAAAGGGGGGAACCTACTCCTACTAGGAGTAGGAATCCCCCTTTGGGCGCGCCCCTTGAGGCTGGCCCTCCTCCTCCTCCCCTCCTTTATATACGGGGGTGGGGGGCACCCCATAGAGACACAAGTTGATCTTTAGCCGTGTGTGGTGCCCCCTCCACAGTTTTCCACCTCGGTCATATTATCATAGTGCTTAGGCGAAGACTTGCGTCGGTAACTTCATTATCACTGTCAGCATGCCGTCGTGCCGACAGAACCCACCCTCGGCCTAAGCTGGATCAAGAGTACGAGGGACGTCACCGAGCTGAACGTGTGCAGATCGCGGAGGTGTCGTGCGTTCGGTACTTGATCGGTTGGATCGCGAAGACGTTCGACTACATCAACCGCGTTATTAAACGCTTCCGCTTTTGGTCTACGAGGGTACGTAGACACACTCTCCCTTCTCATTGCTATGCATCTCCTAGATAGATCTTGCATGATCGTAGGTTTTTTTGAAATACTGCGTTCCTCAATAGTGGTATCAGAGCTAGGTCTATGCGTAGATGTTATATGAACGAGTAGAACACAAAGAGTTGTGGGCTGATACGTCTCCAATGTATCTATAATTTTTGATTGTTCCATACTATTATATTATCTGTTTTGGATGTTAATGGGCTTTATTTTACACTTTTATATTATTTTTTGGACTAACCTATTAATCGGAGGCCTAGCCCAAATTGTTTTTTTCCTATTTCAGTGTTTCGTAGAAAAGGAATATCAAACGGAGTCCAAACGGAATGAAACCTTCGGGAGCGTTATTTCTGGAACAAACATGATCCAGGGGACTCGGAGTGGACGTCAAGAAACAATCGAGGAGCCCATGAGGCAGGGTGCGTGCCCACCCCCCTGGACGTGCCCTCCACCCTCGTGGGACCCTCGTTGCTCCACCGACCTACTTCTTCCTCCTATATATATCCATATACCCCAAGAACATCCAGGAGCACCATGAAACCCTATTTCCACCGCCGCAACCTTCTGTACCCAAGAGATGCCATCTTGGGGCCTTTTCCGGAGCTCCGCCGGAGGGGGCATTGATCACGGAGGGCCTCTACATCAACTCCATGGCCCCTCCGATGATGTGTGAGTATTTTACTTCAGACATCCGGGTCCATATCTAGTAGCTAGATGGCTTCTTCTCTCTCTTTGGATCTCAATACAAAGTTCTCCTCGATTCTCTTGGAGATCTATTCGATGTAATCTTCTTTTGCGGTGTGTTTGTCGAGATCCGATGAATTGTGGGCTTATGATCAAGTCTATCTATGAACAATATTAGAATCTTCTCTGAATTATTTTATGTATGATTGGTTTAGCTTTGCAAGTCTCTTCGAATTATCAGTTTGGTTTGGCCTACTAGATTGATCTTTCTTGCAAGGGGAGAAGTGCTTAGCTTTGGGTTCAATCTTGCGGTGCTCGATCCCAGTGACAGAAAGGGAACCGACACGTATTGTATTGTTGCCATCGATGATAAAAAGATGGGGTTTATATCATATTGCATGAGTTTATCCCTCTACATCATGTCATCTTGCTTAAGGCGTTACTCTGTTCTTATGAACTTAATACTCTAGATGCATGCTGGATAGCGGTCGATGTGTGGAGTAATAGTAGTAGATGCAGACTCGTTTCGGTCTACTTGTCACGGACGTGATGCCTATATACATGATCATACCTAGATATTCTCATAATTATTCGCTTTTCTATCAATTGCCCGACAGTAATTGTTCACCCACCGTAATACTTATGCTATCTTGAGAGAAGCCACTAGTGAAACCTATGGCCCCCAGGTCTATTCTCCATCATACAAGTTTCCAACCTATTTTATTTTGCAATCTTTACTTTCAATCTATATCATAAAAATACTAAAAATATTTATCTTATTATTATCATCTCTATCATATCTCACTCTTGCAAGTGGCCGTGAAGGGATTCACAACCCCTTTATCGCGTTGGTTGCGAGGTTCTTATTTGTTTGTGTAGGTACGAGGTGACTCGTCGTGGTCTCCTACTGGATTGATACCTTGGTTCTCAAAAACTGAGGGAAATACTTACGTTGTTTTACTACATCACCCTTTCCTCTTCAAGGGATAACCAACGCTGTGCTTGAGAGGTAGCAAGAAGGATTTCTAGCGCCATTGTCGGGGAGATCTACGCCAAGTCAAGACATACCAAGTACCCATCACAAACTCTTATCCCTCGCATTACATTATTTTCCATTTGCCTCTCGTTTTCCTCTCCCCCACTTCACCTTTGCCATTTTCTTCGCCTGTCTTCCGTTTGTCCTTCTGTTTGGTCATGTTTCCATGTGCCTTCTATTTGCTTGCATCTTTGCTTGCTAAAAATCTATTGATATGGATCCACTTAAAGTGTTCTACTTGGATCATCTTCGATCCTTATGCGCTCGTGCTGAAACCCCAACTAGCCTAGTTGATGGGAAATCTTTAGATGAGCATGCTCATTTTGTGCGTCACCGTTTGTCTAAAAAAGGGGGACTCTTATGGGATCAAATAAACAGATTGCTATGTTATGCTTGGAATCTTTGTGAAATTTGTGATCTTACTTGTTGCTCTAAGAACCCTAAAAAACACCTCCCCTACCTATGTGAGTTTAATGATAATGAAATCTTATCTTCTTATGCAAAGGGTGTTTATAGTTACTACAATATCGAACAAATTGAAGAATTTGTTGCTTTTAAGGGTTCTTATGAAGTTGCTTCTTTGTTTGAAAAGTATGATATTCCTCTCTACGAATCTGAAAATTTTGACATACTTAAATATTGCTATGAAAACTGTGCTCATAATGTCTATGTCAAAGAATTTATTGAAAGAATGACCGTTGCTTCAGAAGAAAATAATGATATGCATGAAATCTATAGATAATTATGATTCCGATGATTTGATTGAAATATCCCTGATGAACATGATGCTTGCTATTCTTGTGGCCATGATGCCAATATTTATGAAGATGAGTTTGCTATAGTTCCTTATGTTAAACATTAGATCGTTGCTATTGCACCTATACTTGATAGTTCCATCAATGAAAAGCATGATTGCAATGATGTTATTATAAATTATCTTAACTAGTCATCAACCCGTGCGTCTGCACGGGCTAGCGAATTTTTGATAGAATGTGACTGATAACATTCAATTGTATGCGGATATTAGCATAATTTAAAACTCAATAGCGAAGCATACATTTGAAAACATATTACATGAAATTACCAACAATAGTAGATTGGCTACCATTTGGTCCAAAGTAATTTATTTCAATAAAGGCTTCATTGTATTTATGTTTATTATACATGAAGTTTGAAAAATATTCTTTCTATGGTTAAGTTAGAGCTCCAGTGAACTCAATTAGTACGAAGAATTAGTAAATATTACCATTTTCGATCTGCTCCTTTAATAATATTATGTGAGCCTAAATATTGTGAGCTTGCATAACCGATGATCTAAAACCTTGTGACACCATGTATCATGCATGATATATTGTACGAACCCAAAATGGCTTCTTGGATTTAGCGTGTTGGGTTAAATTAGGCAAACCACATTTTCAAGTTTTAAAAAGTCTAAATCTATATTTTAATGTATTTGTATGCATATTTAAGGTTTAAGAAATATTTGCTTGCATTTATTGCCCATATGAAATATTTTCTAAATTCTAGGCATCATAGCGTCCCTTAGGGCCGAAAGCCGAAACAATTAGACATGTACATACCATGGACGTGTATAACCGGGATTCAGAGACGTAGTCTGAAGAAACACATATACATCTGATTTCTCTATATAGGAAATAAACTTGTTTTGGCCATGGACTCTCTCCGTACCTGGAGTTAAGCTTCCTACAAATATCAAAGTGAACTGGCTGGCCATTGTTTCAATTGTTCAAGTCAGGGACGCGACCATACTATAGGAAATCTGCTAATATCTTGTAATCGGTTGACTTGGTTGGGAATTAAGCGGGGAGTTAAAGGATCCAGGCTTACTTTCCTACTGATTAGGGATGACTGTCAGGAAGATGAATAATCATGTGAATAGTTTGATTCGCAAAAAAATAATTAAAAAAAGTGTGAGAACAGACCGCCGTACTCCTTTGACTCGAGTCTTGATGAGGGCAGCATCCGCGGAGCTGCTTCAAACTGCAGTCGTCCCATCACTTCTGCTATTTCCCTAATATGAACATCAAAATGGAACAAAGGTATACTGCTATACTATTTACTATATGTCATCCTAGCATGTGAGTCCGTGATCGGTAAAAGAAGAATTCACTCATGTCAAAACAGCTGAGAAGGACTATAAAGAGCTACCCGTAGCACTGGCCTGGAGATCAAAAGAGTTATGGAGAGACCTACACATAGTTTTCTGAATCTGCAAAAGCATTATACACAAAGGTATGTGCATATTGACCATAGTCAGCAGCGAAACATCATTACCTGGAGTGCAGCACTTGCATAGTAGAGTACTTTTTTTTAACCGATAGTAGAGTACAGTTAGGGCAATAGGAACTGACATACCATATATAACATATATGGAAAGCAATGGACTATGCCATTTAAAACATGATAGTTTTAAATTTGACTACTTTATCTAACAACTAAAAAGGGTACAATTTTAGTATATAAATATCAGAGCAAAATGAAATCTCTAAGCCTAGTACCTCTATGTAATGACATGATATTTAATTAGATATACACGATTGAGTTAACCAGAGATTTTTTATAATATACTTGAAAGAAACACACACACATCATTTGATCTTCTACGTAAGAAACTATAACAACTAATTCGGTTGGCCATATAAAAAGAACTAACTTGGTTCCCTACAATATAGATTATGTGCTGCTACCGGAGGCAATGCAGAACACCCCACTGCCACGCATCCTCATCTTATGGCGCATAATGGAGCCAAGATGACTGAATATGGATTCACATGGGTTCTGTCATCTATGAAGGATTCATAGGATGGACAATACAGCAGGCGTTGTGACACCACCAGTTCGCTGCATTTTCTTTCACACGGCCTAGTCTACTTGAAACTGCTGTTGGTACACCTGTGTCACCACACATCAACCATCATGAGTAGATTCAGTGACTGGGCTGTTCAGAACCTGAAATATGAGGAGATTAAAGACTGAAAAAAGAGAGATTGGGGAGATGCTAGATTCAGTGACCTTTTTTTTCCTGATCGATAGCTCCATCAACCTAGCAGGCGTTCTTCTCCTCTCCTCCCTCGTCGGTTCTGGCGGCTGCCATTCTCCTATCTTCTGATTCCATCAACGCCATGCATACCACCTACAGCCTGTATGCCTTTGGTGTGGCATATAGGCCATCGATCGTCGTAGTGTTCGCTTCGGTTTGGCATCTCTTCTGCTTTCCTTGAGGTGAAAAATTCCTTTGATCAGTAATCCTGAAAAGTGGAAATTTGAAGCTCGGATTGGTATGGAGGAGGGATTGAATCATGGGATTTTTATCAAAGGGATTAAAGCGTGGATGCAGCTGAGGTTCACAGCAGCATGGTTAGGAGATGGCCATGCCGGAGGAGCGAAGAGGAGCGGCGACGTGAGGGATTTGGGGCTGGAGCGAAGAGGAGCGGCGACGTGAGGGATTTGGGGCTGTAGGGCGCGTGGGAGAGCAGGAGAGGAGACGTCAAGGCCTAATCGTGTATCCCCACGTCATGATATAGAAGAGATCCTTTTTTTTAACTGAGAAGAGATCAATACAGAAGATATCTTCTTTTTTAAATGAGAAGAGATCTTCTTTCGTGAGAGTAACAAACTGAACTGTGACTCGTAAGCATCCAGGACTCCTGGTCTTTCGGCAAATATAACTACGTTGATTTCTTCATAATCTTGGACGTACAACTAAAATCCAATGTTTATTATAGTTAGTTATCTAGGATTAATGTGGAGGCTCTAATGATGCTTCCAATTAGTAAATATAAGATGTCAATTGTGCTAATAATATGCAAAACCCTAAGCTTGGGGATGCTAGTTTTGCTATGTCCTCTACTTGTCGCAATGATCATGATTGGGGTGATTCTTCTTTTGATCTTGAAAATTTATTTAAGCCCCATGATGAATATGAGATTGATAATGTTTGCAATAATATTGAAAGTGGGTTTGGAAGAGTGTCAACTTTAGATCCCACATATTTGGAGAATGTTCAATCTTATGAAGTTTTTGATAAAAGTGGGTTTGGAGGGGTCATGACTTTAGTTAATGTTAATACCACTATTTTGGAAGAGTGTCAACTTCGCATGCATGTGGATCGCGTTGAAAATATTTTATGTGCTAGCTATTTTGTTGAATTTGCTTATGATCCCAGATGTAATTATTATGAGAGAGGAAAATATGGTTGTAGAAATTTTCATGTTGCCAAATTACCTCTCGTTATGTTGAGATTGCTATTGTTTCTTTCCGCTTCCTTGCATATGCTAATTTTTGCTTGCCTTGATAATTTGTTTGCCTATAAGATGCCTATGCATAGGAAGTATGTTAGACTTAAATGTGTTTGTCACGTGTTTTATGATGCTCTCTTTGTGCTTCAATTCTTGTCTTTCATGTGAGCATCGTTGAAATCTTATGCCTAGCTAGGGGCGTTAAACGATATCGCTTGTTGGGAGGCAACCCAATTTTATTTTTATTCCTTGCTTTTTGTTACTGTTTAGTAATAAATAATTTATATATCTTCTGTTTTGGTTGTGTTTTTTGTGTTTACTTAGTGTTTGTGCCAAGTAGAACCGTTGGGAAGACTTGGGGGAAGTCTTTTTGATCCTGCTGTAAAAAATAGAAACTTTAGCGCTCACGAGAATTGCTGCCATTTTTTACTGGAGAGTGCTATTTAGTTAATTATTTTTGGAGATGGTTAATAGATAAATTTCTCATGTCTAGCAATTTATTTTAGAATTTTTTCGGTTCCAGAAGTTTGCGTTAGTTACAGATTACAACAGACTGTTCTGTTTTTAACAGATTCTGTTTTTCGTGTGTTATTTGCTTATTTTGATGAATCTATGGCTAGTAAAAGAGTTTATAAACCATAGACAAGTTGGAATACAGTAGGTTTAACACCAATATAAATAAATAATGAGTTCATTACAGTACCTTGAAGTGGTGTTTTTTTTTCTTTCGCTAACGGAGCTCACGAGATTTTCTGTTAAGTTTTGTGTTGTGAAGTTTTCAAGTTTTGGGTAAAGATTTGATGGATTATCGAACAAGCAGTGGCAAGAGCCTAAGCTTGGGGATGCCGAAGGCACCCCAAGGTAAAATCCAAGGACACCAAAAATCCTAAGCTTGGGGATGCCCCGGAAGGCATCCCCTCTTTTATCTTCGTTCATCGGTAACTTTACTTGGAACTATATTTTTATTCACCACATGATATGTGTTTTGCTTGGAGGGTCTTGTATGATTTGAGTCTTTGATTTTTATTTTACCACAATCATCCTTGCTGTACACACCTTTTTAGAGAGACACACATGAATTGGAATTTGTTGGAATACTCTATGTGCTTCACTTATATCTTTTGAGCTATATAGTTTTTGCTCTAGTGCTTCACTTATATCTTTTAGATCATGGTGGTGGTTTTATTTTATAGAAATAATTGATCTCTCATGCTTCACTTATATTATTTTGAGAGTCCTTTAGAACAACATGGCAATTTTCTTTTAGGCATAATAAAAACTTCCATATAAGTGCATTGAATACTATGAGAAGTTTGATACTTGATAATTGTTTTGAGATATGGAGATGGTGATATTAGATTCATGCTAGTTGAGTAGTTGTGAATTTGAGAAATACTTGTGTTGAAGTTTGTGATTCCCGTAGCATGCAGGTATGGTGAACCGTTATGTGATGAAGTCGGAGCATGATTTATTTATCGATTGCCTTCCATATGAGTGGCGGTCGGGAACGAGCGATGGTCTTTTCCTACCAATCTATCCCCTAGGAGCATGTGCATAGTACTTTGTTTCGATAACTAATAGATTTTTGCAATAATTATGTGAGTTCTTTATGACTAATGTTGAGTCCACGGATTATACGCACCCTCACCCTTCCACATTTGCTAGCCTCTCTAGTACCACACAACTTTCGCCGGTGCCATAAAACCACCATATACCTTCCTCAAAACATCCACCATACCTACCTATTATGGCATTTCCATAGCCATCCCAAGATATATTGCCATGCAACTTTCCACCGTTCCGTTTCTTTTGACACGCTTCACCATTGTCATATTGCCATGCATGATCATGTAGTTGACATCGTATTTGTGGCAAAGCCACCGTTCATAATTTTTTCATACATGTCACTCTTGATTCATTGCATATCCCGGTACACCGCCGGGGGAATTCACATAGAGTCATATTTTGTTCTAAGTATTGAGTTGTAATTCTTGAGTTGTAAGTAAAAAGAAGTGTGATGATCATCATTATTAGATCATTGTCCCAGTGAGGAAATGATGATGGAGACTATGATTCCCCCACAAGTCGGGATGAGACTCCAGACGAAAAAAGGGAAAAGAGGCCAAAAAAAGAAGGCCCAAATAAAAAAAGAGAAAAAGAGAGAAGGGACAATGTTACTATCCTTTTTCCACACTTGTGCTTCAAAGTAGCACCATGATCTTCATGATAGAGAGTCTCCTATGTTGTCAGTTTCATAAACTAGCGGGAATTTTACATTATAGAACTTGGCTTGTATATTCCAATGATGGGCTTCCTCAAATTGCCCAAGGTCTTCATGAGCAAGCAAGTTGGATGCACACCCACTTAGTTTCTTTTGTTGAGCTTTCATACACTTATAGCTCTAGTGCATCCGTTGCATGGCAATCCCTACTCACTCACATTGATATCTATTGATGGGCATCTCCATAGCCCATTGATACGCCTAGTTGATGTGAGACTATCTTCTCCTTTTTGTCTTCTCCACAACCACCATTCTATTCCACCTATAGTGCTATTTCCATGGCTCACGCTCATATATTGCGTGAAGATTGAAAAAGTTTGAGAACATCAAAAGTATGAAACAATGACTTGGCCTGTCATCGGGGTTGTGCATGATTTAATATTTTGTGTGATGAAGATAGAGGATAGCCAGACTATATGATTTTGTAGGGATAACTTTCTTTTGCCATGTTATTTTGAGAAGACATGATTGCTTAGTTAGTATGCTTGAAGTATTATTATTTATATGTTAATCTTAAACTTTTATCTTGAATCTTTCGGATCTGAACATTCATGCCACAATAAAGAAACATTACATTGAAAAATATGTTAGGAAGCATTCCACATCAAAAATTCTGTTTTTATCATTTACCTACTCGAGGACGAGCAGGAATTAAGCTTGGGGATGCTTGATACGTCTCCAACGTATCTATAATTTTTGATTGTTCCATGCTATTATATTATCTGTTTTGGATGTTAATGGGCTTTATTTTACACTTTTATATTGTTTTTGGGACTAACCTATTAACTGGAGGCCTAGCCCAAATTGCTGTTTTTTTGCCTATTTCAGTGTTTCGTAGAAAAGAAATATCAAACGGAGTCCAAACAGAATGAAACCTTCAGGAGCGTTATTTTTGGAACAAACGTGATCCAGGGGACTCGGAGTGGACGTCAAGAAACAATCGAGGAGGCCACGAGGCAGGGGGGCGCACCCACCCCCTGGGCGCGCCCTCCACCCTCGTGGGCCCCTCGTTGCTCCACCGACCTACTTCTTCCTCCTATATATATCCATATACCCCGAGAACATCCAGGAGCACCACGAAACCCTATTTCCACCACCGCAACCTTCTGTACCCAAGAGATCCCATCTTGGGGCCTTTTCCGAAGCTCCGCCGGAGGGGGCATTGATCACGGAGGGCCTCTACATCAACTCCATGGTCCATCCGATGATGTGTGAGTATTTTACTTCAGACCTTCGGGTCCATAGCTAGTAGCTAGATGGCTTCTTCTCTCTCTTTGGATCTCAATACAAAGTTGTCCTCGATTCTCTTGGAGATCTATTCGATGTAATCTTCTTTCGTGGTGTGTTTGTCGAGATCCGATGAATTGTGGGTTTATGATCAAGTCTATCTATGAACAATATTTGAATCTTCTCTGAATTCTTTTATGTATGATTGGTTTATCTTTGCAAGTCTCTTCGAATTATCAGTTTGGTTTGGCCTACTAGATTGATCTTTCTTGCAATGGGAGAAGTGCTTAGCTTTGGGTTCAATCTTGCGGTGCTCGATCCCAGTGACAGAAAGGGAACCGACACGTATTGTATTGTTGCCATCGATGATAAAAAGATGGGGTTTATATCATATTGCATGAGTTTATCCCTCTACATCATGTCATCTTGCTTAAGGCGTTACTCTGTTTTCATGAACTTAATACTCTAGATGCATGCTGGATAGCGGTCGATGTGTGGAGTAATAGCAGTAGATGCAGACTCGTTTCGGTCTACTTGTCACGGACGTGATGCCTATATACATGATCATACCTAGATATTCTCATAATTATTCGCTTTTCTATCAATTGCTCGACAGTAATTTGTTCACCCACCGTAATACTTATGCTATCTTGAGAGAAGCCACTAGTGAAACCTATGGCCCCCGGGTCTATTCTTCATCATACAAGTTCCCAACCTATTTTATTTTGCAATCTTTACTTTCAATCTATATCATAAAAATACCAAAAAATTATCTTATTATTATTATTATTATTATTATTATCATCATCTCTATCAGATCTCACTCTTGCAAGTGGCCGTGAAGGGATTGACAACCCCTTTATCGCGTTGGTTGCGAGGTTCTTATTTGTTTGTGTAGGTACGAGGTGACTCGTGCGTGGTATCCTACTGGATTGATACCTTGGTTCTCAAAAACCGAGGGAAATACTTACGCTGCTTTACTGCATCACCCTTTCCTCTTCAAGGGAAAATGAACGCAGTGCTCGAGAGGTACCATGGGCGATAATAGTCATACTGCTTACCAGCATGTCATTCTTTGATTCGGCGGTATTGTTGGATGAAGCGGCCCAGACCGACATTACATGACCGCGTTTATGAGACTGGTTCTACCGATGTGCTTTGCACACAGGTGGCTAGTGGGTGTCTATTTCTCCAACTTTAGTTGAGTCGAGTGTGACTACGCCCGGTCCTTGTTGAAGGTTAAAACAACACACTTGACGACAAATTGTTGTGGTTTTTGATGCGCAGGTAAGAACGGTTCTTGCTAAGCCCGTAGCAGCCACGTAAAACTTGCAACAACCAAGTAGAGGACGTCTAATTTGTTTTTGCAGGGCATGTTGTGATGTGATATGGTCAAGATGTGATTATATAAATTGGTGTATGAGATGATCATGTTCTGTAACAAAGTTATCGGCAACTGGCAGGAGCCATATGGTTTTCGCTTTATTGTATGTAATGCAATTGCCATGCAATTGCGTTACTTTATCATTAAGCGGTAGCGATAGTCGTGGAAGCAATAGTTGGCGAGACGACAACGATGCTACGATGGAGATCAAGGTGTCAAGCCGGTGACGATGGTGATCATGACGGTGCTTTGAAGATGGAGATCAAAGGCACAAGATGATAATGGTCATATCATATCACTTATATTGATTGCATGTGATGTTTATCTTTTATGCATCTTATTTTGCTTAGTACGACAGTAGCATCATAAGATGATCTATCTCTACATTTCAAGGTATAAGTGTTCTCCCTGAGTATGCACCGTTGCGACAGTTCGTGTTGGGGAACGATGTATTTCAAAAAATAAATCCTACGATCACCCAAGATCTATCTAGGAGATGCATAGCGCCGGGAGGGAAGAGTGTGTCTACGTACCCTCATAGACCGAAAGCATAAGCGTTAATAAACGCGGTTGATGTAGTCGAACGTCTCCGTGATCCAACCGATCAAGTACCAAACCCACGACACCTCCGCGATCTGCACACGTTCATCTTGGTGACGTCCCTCGTACTCTTGATACAGTTGAGGCCGAGGGATAGTTTCGTCAGCACGACGTCGTGTTGACGGTGATGATGAAGTTACCGGCGCAGGGCTTCGCCTAAGCACTACGACGATATGACCGAGGTGTGTATTTGTGGAGGGGGGCACCACACACGGCTAAAACAATTATCAACTTGTGTGTCTATGGGGTGCCCCCTCCCCCGTATATAAAGGAGGGGAGGAGGGGGCCGGCCGGCCCTTATGATGCACCCCAAGGGGGGATTCCTACTCCTACCAGGAGTAGGTTTCCCCCCTTTCCTAGTCTAATAGGAGGGGGAAGGCATGGGGAGAGGAGAAGGAAAGGGGGGCCGCCCCCCTCCCAATTCGGATTGGGCTTGGGGGGGCACCCCCCACCTCTTGGTCGCCTCCTCTCTCTTCCACTAAAGCCCATGTAGGCCCATTAAGCCCCCGGGGGGTTCCGCTAACCCCCCGGTACTCCGGTATATGCCCGAATTCATCCGAAACCATTCCGGTGTCCAAACATAACCTTCCAATATATCAATCTTCATGTATCGACCATTTCAATACTCCTCTCCATGTCCTTGATCACATCCGGGACTCCGAACTACCTTCGGTACATCAAAACACATAAACTCATAGCACCGATCGTCACCGAACGTTAAGCGTGCGGACCCTACATGTTCGAGAACTGTGTAGACATGATCGAGACACATCTCTGGTCAATAACCAATAGCGGAACCTTGATGCTCATATTGGTTCCTACATATTCTACGAAGATATTTATCGGTTAAACCGCATAACAACATACGTTGTTCCCTTTGTCATCGGTATGTTACTTGCCCGAGATTCGATCGTCGGTATCATCATACCTAGTTCAATCTTGTTACTGGCAAGTCTCTTTACTCGTTCCCTAATGCAACATCCTGCAACTAACTCATTAGTCACATTTGTTGGCAGGCCTATAGTGATTCGCATTACCGGGAGGGCCTAGAGATACCTCTCCGACAATCGGAGTGACAAATTCTAATCTCGATCTATGCCAACTCAACAAACACCATCGGGGACACTTGTAGAGCATCTTTATAATCACCCAGTTATGTTGTGACGTTTTATAGCACACTAAGTGTTCATCCGGTATTCGGGAGTTGCATAATCTCATAGTCATAGGAACATGTATAAGTTATGGAGAAAACAATAGCAATAAACTAAACGATCATAATGCTAAGATAACGGATGGGTCAAGTCAATCACATCATTCTCTAATGATGTGATCCCGTTTATCAAATGACAACTCATGTCTATGGTTAGGAAACTTAACCATCTTTGATTAACGAGCTAGTCAAGTAGAGGCATACTAGTGACACTCTGTTTGTCTATGTATTCAGACATGTACTAAGTTTCCGGTTAATACAATTCTAGCATGAATAAATTTTTTTTATCATGATATAAGGAAATATAAATAACAACTTTATTATTCCCTCTAGGGCATATTTCCTTCAGTCTCCCACTTGCACTAGAGTCAATAATCTAGATTACATTGGAATGATTCTAACACCCATGGAGTCTTGGTGCTGATCATGTTTTGCTCGTGAGAGAGGCTTAGTCAACGGGTCTGCAACATTCAGATCCGTACGTATCTTGCAAATCTCTATGTCTCCCTCCTTGACTTAATCGCGGATGGAGTTGAAGCGTCTCTTGATATGCTTGGTTCTCTTGTGAAATCTGGATTCCTTTGCCAAGGCAATTGCACCAGTATTGTCACAAAAGATTTTCATTGGACCCGATGCACTAGGCATGACACCTAGATCAGATATGAACTCCTTCATTTGCTGATTCCGAAGCAGCTATGTATTCTGCTTCACACATAGATCCCGCCACGACGATGTGCTTAGAACTGCACCAACTGACAGCTCCACCATTCAATAAAAATACGTATCCGGTTTGTGACTTAGAGTCATCTGGATCAGTGTCAAGACTTGCATCGACGTAACCGTTTACGACGAGCTCTTTGTCACCTCCATAAACGAGAAAATTATCCTTAGTCCTTTTCAGGCATTTCAGTATATTCTTGATTGTTGTCCAGTGATCCACTCCTGGATTACTTTGGTACCTCCCTTCTAAACTAATAGCAAGGCACACATCAGGTATGGTACACAACATTGCATACATGATAGAACCTATGGCTGAAGCATAGGGAATGACTTTCATTTTCTCTCTATCTTCTGTAGTGGTCGGGCATTGAGTCTGACTCAACTTCACACCTTGTAACACAGGCAAGAACCCTTTCTTTGCTTGATCCATTTTTAACTTCTTAAAAACTTTATCAAGGTATTTGCTTTGTGAAATTCCAATTAAGCGTCTTGATCTATCTCTATAGATCTTGATGCCCAATATATAAGCAGCTTCACCGAGGTCTTTCATTGAAAAATTCTTATTCAAGTATCCTTTTATGCTATTCAGAAATTCAGTATGATTTCCGATCAACAATATGTCATCCACATATAATATCAGAAATGCTACAGAGCTCCCACTCACTTTCTTGTAAATACAGGCTTCTCCAAAAGTTTGTATAAAACCATATGCTTTGATCACATTATCAAAGCGTATATTCCAACTCTGAGATGCTTGCACTAGTCCGTAAATGGATCGCTGGAGCTTACACACTTTGTTAGCATCTTTTAGATTGACAAAACCTTCTAGTTGTATCATATACAACTCTTCTTTAAGATATCCATTAAGGAATGCAATTTTGACATCCATTTGCCAAATTTCATAATCATAAAATGCGGCAATTGATAACATGATTCGGATGGACTTAAGCATCGCTACGAGTGAGAAGGTCTCATCATAGTCAACTCCTTGAACTTGTCGAAAACCTTTCGCAACAAGTCGAGCTTTGTAGACAGTAACATTACCGTCAGCGCCAGTCTTCTTCTTCAAGATCCATTTATTCTCTGTGGCCGATCATCGGGCAAGTCAACCAAAGTCCATGCTTTGTTCTCACACATGGATCCCATCTCAGATTTCATGGCCTCAAGACATTTCACGGAATTTGGGCTCATCATCGCTTCCTCATAGTTCGTAGGTTCGTCATGATCAAGTAACATGACCTCCATAACAAGATTACCGTACCACTCTGGGTGTGGATCTTACTCTGGTTGACCTACGAGGTTCGGTAGTAACTTGATCAGAAGTTTCATGATCATCATCATTAGCTTCCTCACTAATTGGTGTAGGAATCACTGGAACTGATTTCTGTGATGAACTACTTTCCAATAAGGGAGCAGGTACAATTACCTCATCAAGTTCTACTTTCCTCCCACTCACTTTTTCAAGAGAAACTCCTTCTCTAGAAAGGATCCATTCTTAGCAACGAATATCTTGCCTTCGGATCTGTGATAGAAGGTGTATCCAACACTTTCCTTTGGGTATGCTATGAAGATACATTTCTTCGATTTGGGTTCGAGCTTATCAGGTTGAAGCTTTTTCACATAAGCATCGCAACCCCAAACTTTAAGAAACGAAAACTTGGGTTTCTTGCCAAACCACAGTTCATAAGGTGTCGTCTCAACGGATTTCGATGGTGCCCTATTTAACATGAATGCAGTCGTCTCTAAAGCATAACCCCAAAATGGTAGCGGTAAATCCATAAGAGACATCATAGATCACACCATATCTAATAAAGTGCGGTTACGACGTTCGGACACACCATTACGCTGTGGTGTTCCAGATGCCGTGAGTTGCGAAACTATTCCGCATTGTTTCAAATGAAGACCAAACTTGTAACTCAAATATTCTCCTCCATGATCAGATCGTAGAAACTTTGTTTTATTGTTACAATGATTTTCCACTTCACACTAAAATTCATTGAACTTTTCAAATGTTTCAGACTTATGTTTTATCAAGTAGATATACCCATATCTGCTAAAATCATCTGTGAAGGTTAGAAAATAACGATACCCGCCACGAGCATCAACACTCATCGGATTGCATACATCAGTATGTATTATTTTCAATAAGTCTGTTGCTCGTTCCATTGTTCCGGAGAACGGAGTCTTAGTCATCTTGCCCATGAGGCATGATTCACAAGCATCAAGTGATTCATAATCAAGTGATTCCAAAAGTCCATCAGCATGGAGTTCCTTCATGCGCTTTACAGCAATATGACCTAAACAGTAGTGCCACAAATAAGTTGCACTATCATTATTAAACTTATATCTTTTGGCTTTAATACTATGAATATGTGTATCACTACTATCAAGATTTAGTAAAAATAGACCACTTATCAAGGGTGCATGACCATAAAAGATATTACTCATATAAATAGAACAACCATTATTCTCTGATTTAAATGAATAACCGTCTCGCATCAAACAAGATCCAGATATAGTGTTCATGCTTAACGCTAGCACTAAATAACAATTATTCAGGTCTAAAACTAACCCTGAAGGTAGATGTAGAGGTAGCGTGCCGACGGCGATCACATCGACTTTGGAACCATTTTCGACGCGCATCGTCACCTCGTCCTTAGCCAATCTTCGTTTAATCCGTAGCCCATGTTTTGAGTTGCAAATATTAGCAACATAACCAGTATCAAATACCCAGGTGCTACTGCGAGCATTAGTAAGGTACACATCAGTAACATATATATCGAGTATACCTTTCAGTTTGCTATCCTTCTTATCCGCCAAATACTTGGGGCAACTCCGCTTCCAGTGACTAGTCCCTTTGCATTAGAAGCACTCAGTCTCAGGCTTACGTCCAAACTTGGGCTTCTTCACTTGAGCAGCAACTTGCTTGCTGTTCTTCTTGAAGTTCCCCTTCTTCCCTTCCCCCTTCTTCTTGAAACTGGTGGTCTTGTTGACCATCAACACTTGATGCTCCTTCTTGATTTCTACCTCCGCAGCCTTTAGCATTGCGAAGAGCTCGGGAATTGTCTTATCCATCCCTTGCATATTATAGTTCATCACAAAGCTCTTGTAGTTTGGTGGTAGTGATTGAAGAACTCTTCAATGACACTATCATCAGGAAGATTAACTCCCAGCTGAGTCAAGTGGTTGTGGTACCCAGACATTCTGAGTATATGTTCACTGACAGAACTATTCTCCTGCATTTTGCAGCTTTAGAACTTATTGGAGACTTCATATCTCTCAATCCGAACATTTGCTTGAAATATTAACTTCAACTCCTAGGACATCTCATATGCTCCATGACGTTCAAAACGTTGTTGAATTCCCGGTTCTAAGCCGTAAAGCATGGCACACTGAACTATCGAGTAGTTATCAGCTTTGCTTTGCCAGACGTTATTAACATCATCAGCAGCATCTGCAGCAGGCTTGTCACCCAGCGGTGCTTCCAGGACGTAATTCTTTTGTGCAACAATGAGGATAACCCTAAAGTTGCGGACCCAGTCCGTGTAATTGCTACCATCATCTTTCAACTTAGCTTTCTCAAGGAACACATTAAAATTCAATGGAACAACAACACGGGCCATTTATCTACAACAACATAGACATGCAAATATTATTAGGTACTAAGTTCATGATAAATTAAAGTTCAGTTAATCATATTACTTAAGAACTCCCGCTTAGATAGACATCCCTCTAATCATCTAAGTGATCACGTGATCCATATCAACTAAACCATGTCCGATCATCACGTGAGATGGAGAAGTTTTCAATTGTGAACATCACTATGTTGATCATATCTACTATATGATTCACGTTCGACCTTTCGGTCTTAGTGTTCCGAGGCCATATCTGCATATGCTAGGCTCATCAAGTTTAACCAGAGTATTCTGCATGTGCAAAACTGGCTTGCACCCGTTGTATGTGAACGTAGAGCTTATCACACCTGATCATCATGTGGTGTCTCGGCATGACGAACTATAGCAACGGTTCATACTCAGGGAGAACATTTGTACCTTGAAATTTAGTGAGAGATCATCTTATAATGCTACCATCGTACTAAGCAAAATAAGATGCATAAAGGATAAACATCACATGCAATCAAATAAGTGATATGATATGGCCATCATCATCTTGTGCCTTTTGATCTCCATCTCCAAAGCACCGTCATGATCACCATCATCACCAGCATGACACCTTGATCTCCATCAAAGCATCGTTGTCATCTCGCCAACTATTGCTTCCAACGACTATCGCTACCGCTTAGTGATAAAGTAAAGCAATTACATGGCGATTGCATTTCATACAATAAAGCGACAACCATATGGCTCCTGCCAGTTGCCGATAACTGTGTTACAAAACATGATCATCTCATACAACAATTTATATAATCATGTCTTGACCATATCACATCACAACATGCCCTGCAAAAACAAGTTAGACGTCCTCTACTTTGTTGTTGCAAGTTTTACATGGCTGCTACGTGCTTGTAGCAAGAACCGTTCTTACCTATGCATCGAAACCACAACGTAGTATAGTGATAGCTTTTTGATCTTCAGAAAGAACCCTGTTCATTGAAACCGATTCAACTAAAGTTGGAGAAACAGACACCCGCTAGCCACCTGTGTGCGAAGCACGTCGGTAGAACCAGTCTCCCGTAAGCGTATGCGTAATGTCGGTCTGAGCCGCTTCATCCTGCAATACCGCTGAATAAACAATCAACTAGTGACAGCAAGCAATATGTATATACCCACGCCCACAACTCCTTTGTGTCCTACTCGTGCATATAACATCTACGCATAGACCTGGCTCGGATGCCACTGTTGGGGAACGCAGTATGTCAAAAAAATTCCTACGATCACGTAAGATCTATCTAGGAGATGCATAGCAATGAGAGGGGAGAGTGTGTCTATGTAACCTCGTAGACCGAAAGAGGAAGCGTTAAGAAACGAGGTTGATGTAGTCGAACGTCTTCACGATCCAACCGATCAATTACCGAACGCACGACACCTCCGCGATCTGCACACGTTCAGCTCGGTGACGTCCCTCGTACTCTTGA
Source organism: Triticum urartu (assembly GCF_056163025.1). Taxonomy (NCBI): domain Eukaryota; kingdom Viridiplantae; phylum Streptophyta; class Magnoliopsida; order Poales; family Poaceae; genus Triticum; species Triticum urartu. The sequence goes on along the minus strand of NC_141878.1, from coordinate 548,455,632 downwards.
TCCAGTTGAGGCCGAGGGAGAGTTTTGTCAGCACGACAGCGTGTTGACGGTGATGATGAAGTTACTGGCACAGGGCTTCGCCTAAGCACTATGACGATATGACCAAGGTGTGTATCTATGGAGGGGGGCACCGCACATGGCTAAAACAATTATCAACTTGTGTGTCTATGCGGTGCCTCCTCCCCCGTATATGAAGGTGGGGAGGAGGGGGCCGGCCGGCCCTCATGGTGCGCCTCAAGGGGTGATTCCTACTCCTACTAGGAGTAGGTTTCCCCCCTTTCCTAGTCCTAATAGGAGGGGGAAAGAAGGGAGAGAGGAGAAGAAGGTAAGGGGGCCCGGCGCCCTCCCAAATCGGATTGGGCTTGGGGGGGGGGGGGGCGCCCCCACCTCTTGGCCGCCTCCTCTCTCTTCGACTAAAGCCCATGTAGGCCCATTTAGCCCGCGGGGGGTTCCGGTAACCCGCCCGTACTCCGGTATATGCCCGAACTCATCCAAAACCATTCCGATGTCCAAACATGACCTTCCAATATATCAATCTTCATGTCTCGACCATTTCGAGGCTCCTCATCATGTCCGTGATCACATCCGTGACCCCGAACTACCTTCGGTACATCAAAACACATAAACTCATAATACCAATCATCATCGAATGTTAAGTGTGTGGACCCTATGGGTTCGAGAACTATGTAGACATGACCGAGACTCATCTCCGGTCAATAATAGCGGAACCTGGATGCTCATATTGGTTCCTACATATTCTATGAAGATCTTTATCAGTCAAACCGCATAACAACATACGTTGTTCCCTTTGTCTTTGGTATGTTACTTTCCCGAGATTCGATTGTCGGTATCATCATACCTAGTTCAATCTCATTACCGGCAAGTCTCTTTACTCGTTCTGTAATGCAACATCCTGGAACTAACTCATTAGTCACATTGCTTGCATGGCTTATAGTGATGTGCATTACCGAGATGGCCCAGAGATACCTCTCCGACAATCGGAGTGACAAATTCTAATCTCGATCTATGCCAACTCAACAAACACCATCGGAGACACCTGTAGAGCATCTTTATAATCACCCAGCTACGTTCTGACGTTTGATAGCACACTAAGTGTTCCTCCGGTATTCGAGAGTTGCATAATCTCATAGTCATAGGAACATGTATAAGTTATGGAGAGAGCAATATCAATAAACTAAACGATTATAATGCTAAGCTAACGGATGGGTCAAGTCAATCACATCATTCTCTAATGATGTGATCCCGTTTATCAATTGACAACTCATGTCTATGGTTAGGAAACTTAACCATCTTTGATTAACGAGCTAGTCAAGTAGAGGCATACTAGTGACACTCTGTTTGTCTATGTATTCACACATGCACTAAGTTTCCGGTTAATACAATTCTAGCATGAATAATAAACATTTATCATGATATAAGGAAATATAAATAACAACTTTATTATTGCCTCTAGGGCATATTTCCTTCAGTTCATCGTGCCGAGACCCCACGTGATGATCGGGTGTGATAAGCTCTACGTTCACATACAACGGGTGCAAGCCAGTTTTGCACAAGCAGAATACTCGGATTAAACTTGGCGAGCCTAGCATATACAGATATGGCCTACATATACAGATATGTTCACCATCGAAAACTACTCCATCTCACGTGATGATCGGACATGGTTTAGTTGATATGGATCACGTGATCATTTAGATGGCTAGAGGGATGTCTATCTAAGTGGGAATTCTTAAGTAATATGATTATTTGAACTTTAAGTTATCATGAACTTAGTACCTGATAGTATTTTGCATGTCTATGCTTTTGTAGATAAATGGTCCGTGTTGTTGCTCCGTTGAATTTTAATGCGTTCCTAGAGAAAGCTAAGTTGAAAGATGATGGTAGCAACTACACGGACTGAGTAAGTAACTTGACGATTATCCTCATTGTTGCACAGAAGAATTACGTCCTGGAAGCACCGCTAGGTGCAAACCCCGCTGTAGGAGCAACACCGGATGTTATGAACGTATGGCAGAGCAAAGCTGATGAATACTCGATAGTTCAGTGTGCCATGCTTTACGGCTTAGAATCAGGACTTCAACGACGTTTTGAATGTCATGGAGCATATGAGATGTTCCAGGATTTGAAGTTAATATTTCAAGAAAATGCTCGGATTGAGAGATATGAAGTCTCCAACAAGTTCTAAAGCTGCAATACGGAGGAGAATAGTTCTGTTAGTTAACGTATACTCAGAATGTCTGGGTACCACAACAACTTGACTCAACTGGGAGTTAATCTTCCTGATGATAGTGTTATTGATAGAGTTCTTCAATCACTGCCACTAAGCTACAAAAGCTTCATAATGAACTATAATATGCAAGGGATGGATAAGACAATTCCCGAGCTCTTCGCAATGCTAAAGGCTGCGGAGGTAGAAATCTAGAAGGAGCATCAAGTGTTGATGGTTAACAAGACCACTAGTTTCAAGAAAAAGGGCAGAGGGAAGAAGGGGAACTTCAAGAAGAACGGAAAGCAAGTTGCTGCTCACGTGAAGAAGCCCAAGTCTGGACCTAAGCCGGAGACTGAGTGCTTCTACTACAAAGGGACTGGTCATTGGAGCGGAACTGCCCCATGTATTTGGCGGATAAGAAGGATGGCAAAGTGAAAGGTATATTTCATATACATGTTATTGATGTGTACCTTACTAATGCTCGCAGTAGCGCCTGGGTATTTGATACTGGTTCTGTTGCTCATATTTGCAAGTCGAAACACGGGCTATGAATTAAGCAAAGATTGGCTAAGGATGAGGAGATGATGCGCGTGGGAAATGGTTCCAAAGTCAATGTGATCGCAGTCGGCATGCTACCTCTACATCTACCTTCGGGATTAGTATTAGACCTGAATAATTGTCATTTGGTGCCAGCGTTAAGCATGAACATTATATCTGGATCTTGTTTGATGCGAGACGGTTATTCATTTAAATCAGAGAATAATGGTTGTTCTATTTATATGAGTAATATCTTTTATGGTCATGCACCCTTGATGAGTGGTCTATTTTTATCGAATCTCTATAGTAGTGATACACATATTCATAGTATTGAAGCCAAAAGATATACGGTTAATAATGATAGTGCAACTTATTTATGGAACTGCCGTTTAGGTCATATTGATGTAAAGTGCATGAAGAAACTCCATGCTATGGGCTTTTGGAATCACTTGATGCTTGCGAACCATGCCTCATGGGCAAGATGACTAAGACTCCGTTCTCCGGAACAATGGAACGAGCAACATACTTATTGGAAATAATACATACTGATGTATGCGGTCTGATGAGTGTTGATGCTCGTGGTGGGTATCGTTATTTTCTGACATTCACAGATGATTTGAGCAGATATGGGTATATCTAGTTGATGAAACATAAGTCTGAAACATTTGAAAAGTTCAAAGAATTTCAAAGTGAAGTAGAAAATCATCGTAACAAGAAAATTAAGTTTCTACGATCTGATCGTGGAGGTGAATATTTGAGTTATGAGTTTGGTCTTCACTTGAAACAATGCGGAATAGTTTCGCAACTCATGCCACCTGGAACACCACAACGTAATGGTGTGTCCGAACGTCGTAACCGCACTTTATTAGATATGGTGCGATTTATGATGTCTCTTACTGATTTACCGCTATCGTTTTGGGGTTATGCTTTAGAGACGGCGGCATTCACGTTAAATAGGGCACCATCGAGATCCGGTGAGACGACACCATATGAACTGTGGTTTGGCAAGAAACCCAAGTTGTCATTTCTTAAAGTTTGGGGCTGCGATGCTTATGTGAAAAAGCTTCAACCTGATAAGCTCGAACCCAAATCGGAGAAATGTGTCTTCATAGGATACCCAAAGGAGACAGTTGGGTACACCTTCTATCACAGATGCGAAGGCAAGATTTTCTTTGCTAAGAAGGATCCTTTCTAGAGAAGGAGTTTCTCCCAAAAGAAGTGAGTGGGGGGAAAGTAGAACTTGATGAGGTAACTGTACCTTCTCCCTTATTGGAATGTAGTTCATCACAGAAATCAGTTCGAGTGATTCCTACACCAATTAGTGAGGAAGCTAATGATGTTGATCATGAAACTTCTGATCAAGTTACTACCAAACCCCATAGGTCAACCAGAGTAAGATCCGCACCAGAGTGGTACGGTAATCCTGTTCTAGAAGTCATGTTACTTGACCATGACGAACCTACGAACTATGAGGAAGCGATGATGAGCCCAGATACCGCAAAATGGCTTGAGGCCATGAAATCTGAGATGGGATCCATGTACGAGAACCAAGTGTGGACTTTGGTTGACTTGCCCGATGATCGTCAAGCCATAGAGAATAAATGGATCTTCAAGAAGAAGACTGATACTGACGGTAATGTTACTGTCTACAGAGCTCGACTTGTTGCGAAAGGTTTTCGACAAGTTCAAGGACTTGACTATGATGAGACCTTCTCACCCGTAGTGATGCTTAAATCCGTCCGAATCATGTTAGCAATTACCGCATTTTATGATTATGAAATTTGGCAAATAGATGTCAAAACTGCATTACTTATTGGATATCTTAAAGAAGAGTTGTATATGATGCAACCAGAAGGTTTTGTCGATTCAAAAGGTGCTCACAAAGTGTGCAAGCTCCAGCGATCCATTTATGGACTGGTGCAAGCATCTCGGAGTTGGAATATACACTTTGATAGTGTGATCAAGGCATATGGTTTTATACAGACTTTTGGAGAAGCCTGTATTTACAAGAAAGTGAGTGGGAGCTCCGTAGCATTTCTGATATTATATGTGGATGACATATTGTTGATCGGAAATTATACTGAATTTCTGAATAACATAAAAGGATACTTTAATAAGAATTTTTCAATGAAAGACCTCGGTGAAGCTGCTTATATATTGGGCATCAAGATCTATAGAGATAGATCACGACACTTAATTGGTATTTCACCAAGCACATACCTTGATAAAGTTTTGAAGAAGTTCAAAATGGATCAAGCTAAGAAAGGGTTCTTGCCTGTGTTACAAGGTGTGAAGTTAAGTCAGACTCAATGCCCGACCACTACAGAAGATAGAGAGAAAATTAAAGTCATTCCCTATTCCTCAGCCATAGGTTCTATCATGTATGCAATGCTGTGTACTAGACCTGATGTGTGCCTTGCTATTAGTTTAGAAGGGAGGTACCAAAGTAATCCAGGAGTGGATCACTGGACAGCGGTCAAGAACATCCTGAAATACCTAAAAAGGACTAAGGATATGTTTCTCGTTTACGGAGGTGACAAAGAGAACGTCGTAAACGGTTACGTCGACGCAAGCTTTGACACTGATCCGGATGACTCTAAGTCACAAACCGGATACATATTTTTATTGAATGGTGGAGCTGTCAGTTGGTGCAGTTCTAAATAAAGCGTCGTGGCGGGATCTACGTGTGAAGCGGAATACATAGCTGCTTCGGAAGCAGCAAATGAAGGAGTCTGGATGAAGGACTTCATATCCGATCTAGGTGTAATACATAGTTCATCAGGACCAATGAAAATCTTTTGTGACAATACTGCTGCAATTGCCTTGGCAAAGAAATCCAGATTTCACAAGAGAACCAAGCACATCAAGAGACGCTTCAATTCCATTCGCGATCAAGTCAAGGAGGGAGACATAGAGATTTGCAAGATACATACGGATCTGAATGTTGCAGACCCATTGACTAAGTCTCTCTCACAAGCAAAACATGATCAACACCAAGACTCCATGGGTGTTAGAATCATTACTATGTAATCTAGATTATTGACTCTAGTGCAAGTGGGAGACTGAAGGAAATATGCCCTAGAGGCAACAATAAAGTTGTTATTTATATTTCCTTATATCATGATAAATGTTTATTATTCATGGTAGAATTGTATTAACCGGAAACTTAGTACATGTGTGAATACATAGACAAATAGAGTGTCCCTAGTATGCCTCTACTTGACTAGATCGTTAATCAAAGATGGTTAACTTTCCTAGCCATGGACATGTGTTGTCATTCGATGAACGGGATCACATCATTAGAGAATGATGTGATGGACTAGACCCATCCGTTAGCTTAGCACTATGATCGCTTAGTTTATTGCTATTGCTTTCGTCATGACTTACACATGTTCCTATGACTTTGAGATTATGCAACTCCCGAATACCGGAGGAACACCTTGTGTGCTATCAAACATCACAACGCAACTGGGTGATTATAAAGATGGTCTACAGGTGTCTCTGATGGTGTTTGTTTAGTTGGCATAGATCGAGATTAGGATTTGTCAATCCATGTATCGGAGAGGTATCTCTGGGCCCTCTCGGTAATGCACATCACTATGAGCCTTGCAAGCAATGTGACTATGAGTTAGTTGCGGGATGATGCATTACGGAACGAGTAAAGAGACTTGCCAGTGACGAGATTATACTAGGTATGATGATACCAACGATCGAATCTCGTGCAAGTAACATACCAATGACAAAGGGAACAACGTATGTTGTTGTGCGGTTTGACCGATAAAGATCTTCGTAGAATATGTAGGAACCAATAGGAGCATCCAGGTTCTGCTATTGGTTTTTGACCGGAGATGTGTCTCGGTCATGTCTACATAGTTCTTGAACTCATAGGGTCTGCACGCTTAACGTTCGATGACGATATGTATTATGAGTTATGTGATTTGATGTACCGAAGGTTGTTCGGAGTCCCAGATGTGATCGCGGACATGACTAGGAGTCTCGAAATGGTCGATACATAAAGATTCATATGTTGGAAGGCTACATTTGGACACCCGAATGTTTCATGTCATTTCAGATAAGTTTCGGAGTATTGGGGGTTACCGGAACCTCCTCCGGGAAGTTATTGGACCTTATGGGCCTAGTGGTGGAAGAGAGGAGGCAGGCCAAGAGGTGGCTTGCGCCCCCTAGCCCAAACCAAATTGGACTAGGGCTAGGGGGCCGGCCCCCCTTTCCTTCTCTTCTTCCTCTCCTTCCTTCTTCTCCTACTTGGACTAGGAAAGGGGGAAACCTACTCCTACTAGGAGTAGGAATCCCCCCTTTGGGCGCGCCCCTTGAGGCCGGCCCTCCTCCTCCTCCCCTCCTTTATATACGGGGGAGGGGGGCACCCCATAGAGACACAAGTTGATCTTTACCCATGTGCGGTGCCCCCCTCCACAGTTTTCCACATCGGTTATATTGTCGTAGTGCTTAGGCAAAGCCCTGCGTCGGTAACTTCATCATCACCGTCAACATGCCGTCGTGCTAACGCAACTCACCCTCGGCCTCAGTTGGATCAAGAGTACGAGGGACGTCACCGAGCTGAACATGTGCAGATAGCGGATGTGTTGTGCGTTCGATACTTGATTGGTTGGACCGCGAAGACGTTCGACTACATCAACCGCTTTACTAAATGCTTCCGCTTTCGGTCTACGAGGGTATGTAGACACACTCTCCTTGCTATGCATCTCCTATATAGATCTTGCGTGGTCGTAGGAATTTTTTTTGAAATACTGCGGTCCCCAACATAGATAAGTATTTCCCTCAGTTACGAACCTAGGTATCAATCCAGTAGGAGGAACACAGAAGTCTCCAATGATAGCACCTACACAAACAAACAAGCACTTGCACCCAACGCGATAAAGGGGTTGTCAATCCCTTCACGGTTACTTGCAAGGATGAGATCTGATAGAGATAGGTATAAAAGATAAATAAAAGTGCAAAATAAAGAAAAGGTAAATAATTTGCAGCAAGGTATTTTTTGTTTTTTTGTTTTACTAGCAAGAGGGCTGTGCGTTGCACGAAACATCAAGATGCATTTGTATGAGTAGTTTATCTTGTGAGAGAAAAGGATGAACGGGGGAAGGCCTTATTTGAAAATGTGGAGAGGGGTGTGGGTATTTTTTTTGCAAAATTACCATAGTTTCCTTCCTATCTGTCAGATATAAATCGGACGACCTATATTGCAGGATGGCAGGCACACCATCATCACCAACTCTATTTTTTGTAGGAGTATACAGATAGATCTGAAAATAATATGATAAAAATAGACCCGGGGCCATAGTTTTCACTAGTGCTTCTCTCTTGAGAGAACGCATATGGTGGGTAAACAAATTACTGTTTAGCAATTGATAGAAAAGCGCAAAGTTATGAGGATGTCTAAGGCAATGATCATGAATATAGGCATCACATCCGTGACAAGTAGACCGAGTCCTGCCTGCATCTACTGCTATTACTCCACACATCGACCGCTATCCAGCATGCATCTAGTGTATTAAGTTAATAAGAACAGAGTAACACCTTAAGCAAGATGACATGATGTAGAGGGATAGATCCAATCAATATGAAATAAACCCCATATTTTTATCCTTAATGGCAACAATACAAGTACGTGCCTCGCTAGCCCTTCTGTCACTGGGTGAGGACACTACAAGATTGAACCCAAAACAAAGCACCACTCACATTGCAAGAAAAATCAATCTAGTTGGCCAAACCAAATCAATAGATCGGAGAAAAATACAAAGCTATCTTAATCATGCATAAAAGAGTTCAGAGCAGACTCAAATAATATTCATAGATAATCTGATCACAAATCCACAATTCATCGGATATCAATAAACACACCGCAAAAGAAGATTACGTTGAGTAGATCTCCAAGAACATCAAGCAGAACATTGTATTGAAGATCAAAGAGAGAGAAGAAGCCATCTAGCTACTAGCTATGGAACCGTAGGTCTGTGGTAAACTACTCACACATCATTGGAAGGGCATCATGCTTGATGTAGACGCCCTCCGTGATCGAACCCCCCCTCCGATAGAGTACCGGAAAAGGCCCCAAGATGGGATTTCACGAGGACAGAAACTTGCAGCGGCGGAAAAGTATTTTTGGTGTGCCCTATGCTATACGGGGAATCTTTGGGTATTTATAGAGCTAAGATTAGGGTTAGAGGAGCCACGGGGGCCCCACAAGCTCATAGGGCGCCCCCCTAGGGCGCGCCTAGTGAGCTTGTGGCTCATGGATACGTCCATTTTGCGTCATGTTTTCCTACTGTTATTCATAATGTTTTTATGCATAATAATGCTTTATGGAGTAATTCTAATGTGTTTTCTATCATAATATGCAAGGTTTACATAAAGAGGGAGAATGCCGATAGCTAGAATTCTGGACATGAAAAAGCTACGTCAGAGACACCTATTCTGCACATCTCCAAATGAGCTGAAAATTTACAGAGAATTATTTTGGAATATATAAAATATACAAGAGCAAATAACTACCGGAGGGGGCCACCCGGTGACCACAAGAGCGCGCCCTCGTGGGTTGTGGTCAGCCCAGGCCACCTCCGGTGCCCATCTTCTGGTATTTAGGGTCTTTTGACCTAGAAAAAAAATAAGAACATGACTTTCGGGATGGAGCGCCACCGTCTCAAGGAGAAACTTGGGCAGGAGCACTTTAGCCCTCCGACAGAGCGATTCTGCCGGGGGAACTTTCCTCCCGGAGGGGGAAATCGAAGCCATCGTCATCACCAACAACCCTCTCATCTTTGGGAGCCCAATCTCCATCAACATCTTCAACAACACCAACTCATCTCAAACCCTAGTTCATCTCTTGTGTTCAGTCCTTGTACCAGAACCTTAGATTGGTACCTGTGGGTGACTAGTAGTGTTGATTACATATTGTAGTAGATTACTACTTGGTTTATTTGGTGGAAGATTATATGTTCAGATCCATTATGTTATTTAATACCCCTCCGATCTTGAGCATGAATATCATTTGTGAGTAGTTACTTTTGTTCTTCAGGTCACGAGAGAAGTCATGTTGCAAGTAATCATGTGAATTTGATATGTGTTCGATATTTTGATGATATGTATATTGTAATTCCCTTAGTGGTGTCATGTGAACGTCGACTATATGGCACTCCACCATCTTTGGGCCTAAGGGATTGCATTGTGTAGTAGTTATTAGATGATGGGTTTCTACAGTGACATAAGCTTAAACCCTAGTTTATGCGCTATTCCGCAAGGGACTGATTTGGATCCATATGTTTAATGCTATGGTTAGATTTTATCTTTATACTTTTCTCGTAGTTGCGGATGCTTGTGAGGGGGTTAATCATAAGTGGGAGGTTTGTTCAAGTAAGAACAACACCCAAGCACCGATCCTAACCAACATGATGAAAGTGACTAGATGAAATTCCCGTGTGTCCTCGAGAACGCTTTGCTTATTATAAGAGACCATTTTGGCCTATCCTTTGCCACAAAAGGATTGGGATACCTTGCTGCACTTTATTTACCATCATCATTACTTGCTCATTACAAATTATCTTGCTATCAAACTACCCGTACCGACAATTTCAGTGCTTGGAGAAATTACCTTGCTGAAAACCACTTGTCATTTCCTTTTGCTCCTCTTACTTATCGAAAGGACTACGATTGATCCCCTATACATGTGGGTCATCACTCACCCGTGGGCCTTCTGGCCTCCTCCCGAAGCTTCATAGGTGTCTTCTTATCCAAGAACAATCATCAAAAAGTTTCGTTCCATTTGGACTCTGTTTGGTATTTATTTTCTGTAAAAGACAATAACTTGAAAAAATAGCAACTGACACTGGTCACTAGGTTAATATGTTAGTCCCAAAAAATGATATAAAATAACATAATAATGCATATAAAGCATCCAAGATGGATAATACAATAACATGGAACAATGAGAAATTATATATACGTTGGAGGCGTATCAAGCATCCCCAAGCTTAATTCCTGCTCGTCCTCGAGTAGGTAAATGATAAAAATGGAATTTTTGATCTGGAATGCTACCTAACATGTTTATCATGTAATCTTTCTTTATGTGGCATGAATATTCAGGTCCATGCTACCTCTTGAGCACTGCGTTGGTTTTCCCTTGAAGAGGAAAGGGTGATGCAGCAAAGTAGCATAAGTATTTCCCTCAGTTTTTGAGAACCAAGGTATCAATCCAGTAGGAGGCCACACACGAGTCCCTCGCACCTACACAAACAAATAAACTCCTCGCAACCAACGCAATAAAGGGGTTGTCAATCCCTTCACGGTCACTTACGGGAGTGAGATCTGATAGATAGGATAAGATAATATTTTTGGTATTTTTATGATAAAGATTCAAAGTAAATAAAGCAAAATAAACATAAAAGGAAATAGCTTGTTGACGAAAGATTAATATGATGGACAATAGACCTGGGGGCCATAGGTTTCACTAGTGGCTTCTCTCGAGAGCATAAGTATTACGGTGGGTAAACAAATTACTGTTGAGCAATTGACAGAATTGAGCATAGTTATGAGAATATCTAGGTATGATCATGTATATAGGCATCACATCCGAGACAAGTAGACCGACTCCTGCCTGCATCTACTACTATTACTCCACACATCAACCACTATCCAGCATGCATCTAGAGTATTAAGTTCAAAAGAATAGAGTAACACTTTAAGCAAGATGACATGATGTAGAGGGATAAACTCATGCAATATGAAATAAACCCCATCTTGTTATCCTCGATGGCAACAATACAATACGTGCCTTGCTGCCCCTACCGTCACTAGGAAAGGACACCGCAAGATTGAACCCAAAGCTAAGCACTTCTCCCATTGCAAGAAAGATCAATCTACTAGGCCAAACCAAACTGATAAATCGAAGAGACTTGCAAAGATAACCAGTCATACATAAAATAATTCAAAGAAGATTCAAATATTGTTCATAGATAAACTTGATCATAAACCCACAATTCATCGGTCTCAACAAACACACCGCAAAACAAGATTACACCGAATAGATCTCCACAAGAGAGGGGGAGAACTTTGTATTGAGATCCAAAAAGAGAGAAGAAGCCATCTAGCTAATAACTATGGACCCGAAGGTCTGAAGTAAACTACTCACACTTCATCGGAGAGCCTATGGTGTTGATGTAGAAGCCCTCTGTGATCAATGCCCCCTCCGACGGAGCTCCGGAAAAGGCCCCAAGATAGGATCTCACGGATATAGAAAGTTACAGCGGTGGAATTAGGGTTTTGGCTCCGTATCTGGTAGTTTGGGGGTACGTAGGTATATATAGGAGGAATGAGTACGTCGGTGGAGGAACGTGGGCCCCACTGAAGGAAATATGCCCTAGAGGCAATAATAAAGTTATTATTTATTTCCTTATTTCATGATAAATGTTTATTATTCATGCTAGAATTGTATTAACTGGAAACATGATACATGTGTGAATACATAGACAAACAGAGTGTCACTAGTATGCCTCTACTTGATTAGCTCGTCGATCAAAGATGGTTATGTTTCCTAGCCATAGACATGAGTTGTCATCTGATTAACGGGATCACATCATTAGGAGAATGATGTGATTGACTTGACCCATTCCGTTAGCTTAGCACTCGATCTTTTAGTATGTTGCTATTGCTTTCTTCATGACTTATACATGTTCCTATGACTATGAGATTATGCAACTCCCGTTTACCGGAGGAACACTTTGTGTGCTACCAAACGTCACAACGTAACTAGGTGATTATAAAGGTGCTCTACAGGTGTCTCCAAAGGTACATGTTGGGTTGGCGTATTTCAAGATTAGGATTTGTCACTCCGATTGTCGGAGAGGTATCTTTGGGCCCTCTCGGTAATGCACATCACTTAAGCTTTGCAAGCAATGCAACTAATGAGTTAGTTGCGAGATGATGTATTACGGAACGAGTAAAGAGACTTGCCGGTAACGAGATTGAACTAGGTATTAAGATACCGACGATCGAATCTCGGGCAAGTAACATACCGATGACAAAGGGAACAACGTATGTTGTTATGCGGTTTGACCGATAAAGATTTGTGTAGAATATGTGGGAGCCAATATGAGCACCCAGGTTCCGCTATTGGTTATTGACCGGAGACGTGTCTCGGTCATGTCTACATTGTTCTCGAACCCGTAGAGTCCGCACGCTTAAAGTTTCGATGACAATTATATTATGAGTTTATGAGTTTTGATGTACCGAAGGAGTTCGGAGTCCCGGATGAGATCGGGGACATGACGAGGAGTCTCGAAATGGTCGAGACGTAAAGATCGATATATTGGACGACTATATTCGGACATCGGAAAGGTTCCGAGTGATTCGGGTATTTATCGGAGTACCGGAGAGTTACGGGAATTCGCCGAGGAGTATATGGGCCTTATTGGGCCATACGGGAATAGAGGAGAGAGGCAAAAAAGGAAGGAGGCGCGCAGCCCCCCTCTGGTCCGAATTGGACAAGGGGTGCAGCCCCCTTTTCCTTCTTCCTCTCCTCCTCTTTCCTTCTCTCCTACTCCAACAAGGAAAGGAGGAGTCCCCGGTGGCAGTAGGACTCCCCCCTTGGTGCGCCCTTCTCCTAGGCCGGCCGCCTCCCCCCTTGCTCCTTTATATACGGGGGCAGGGGGGAACCCCATGGACACAACAATTGATCATTGATCTCTTAGCCGTGTGCGGTGCCCCTCCACCATAATCCTCGATAATATTGTAGCGGTGCTTAGGCGAAGCCCTGCGATGGTAGAACATCAAGATCGTCACCACGCCGTCGTGCTGACGGAACTCTTCCCCGACATTCAGCTGGATCGGAGTCCGGGGATCGTCATCGAGCTGAACGTGTGCTAGAACTCGGAGGTGCCGTAGTTTCGGTGCTTGATCGGTCGAGTCGTGAAGACGTACGACTACATCAACCGCGTTCTCATAACGCTTCCGCTTTCGGTCTACGAGGGTACGTAGACAACACTCTCCCCTCTCGTTGCTATGCATCACCATGATCTTGCGTGTGCGTAGGAATTTTTTTGAAATTACTACGTTCCCCAACAGTGGCATCCGAGCCAGGTTTTATGCGTAGATGTCATATGCACGAGTAGAACACAAGTGAGTTGTGGGCGATATAAGTCATACTGCTTACCAGCATGTCATACTTTGGTTCGGCGGTATTATTGGATGAAGCGGCCCGGACCGACATTACGCATACGCTTAAGCAAGACTGGTTCTACCGACGTGCTTTGCACACAGGTGGCTGGCGGGTGTCAGTTTCTCCAACTTTAGTTGAACCGAGTGTGGCTACGCCCGGTCCTTGCGAAGGTTAAAACAGCACCAACTTGACAAACTATCATTGTAGTTTTTGATGTGTAGGTAAGAATGGTTCTTGCTAAGCCCGTAGCAGCCATGTAAAACTTGCAACAACAAAGTAGAGGACGTCTAACTTGTTTTTGCAGCGCATGTTGTGATGTGATATGGTCAAGACATGATGCTAAATTTTATTGTATGAGATGATCATGTTTTGTAACCAAGTTATCGACAACTGGCAGGAGCCATATGGTTGTCGCTTTATTGTATGCAATGCAATCACCCTGTAATGCTTTACTTTATCACTAAGCGGTAGCGATAGTCGTAGAAGCATAAGATTGGCGAGACGACAACGATGCTACGATGGAGATCAAGGTGTCGTGCCGGTGACGATGGTGATCATGACGGTGCTTCGGAGATGGAGATCACAAGCACAAGATGATGATGGCCATATCATATCACTTATATTGATTACATGTGATGTTTATCTTTTATGCATCTTATCTTGCTTTGATTGACGGTAGCATTATAAGATGATCCCTCACTAAATTATCAAAGTATAAGTGTTCTCCCTAAGTATGCACCGTTGCGAAAGTTCTTCGTGCTGAGACACCACGTGATGATCGGGTGTGATAGGCTCTACGTTCAAATACAACGGGTGCAAAACAGTTGCACACGCGGAATACTCAGGTTAAACTTGACGAGCCTAGCATATAACAGATATGGCCCCGGAACACAAAGACCGAAAGGTCGAGCGTGAATCATATAGTAGATATGATCAACATAGTGATGTTCACCGTTGAAACTACTCCATCTCACGTGATGATCGGACATGGTTTAGTTGATATGGATCACGTGATCACTTAGAGGATTAGAGGGATGTCTATCTAAGTGGGAGTTCTTAAGTAATATGATTAACTGAACTTAAATTTATAATGAACTTAGTCCTGGTAGTATTAGCATATCTATGTTGTAGATCAATAGCTCGTGTTGTTGCTTCCCTATGTTTATTTTGATATGTTCCTAGAGAAAAACTAAGTTGAAAGATGTTAGTAGCAATGATGCGGATTGGATCCGTGATCTGAGGTTTATCCTCATTGCTGCACAAAAGAATTATGTCCTTGATGCACCGCTAGGTGACAGACCTATTGCAGGAGCAGATGCAGACGTTATGAACGTTTAGCTAGCTCAATATGATGACTACTTGATAGTTTAGTGCACCATGCTTAACGGCTTAGAATCGAGACTTCAAAGACGTTTTGAATGTCATGGTCCATATGAGATGTTCCAGGAGTTGAAGTTAATATTTCAAGCAAATACCCGAGTTGAGAGATATGAAATCTCCAACAAGTTCTATAGCTAAAATATGGAGGAGAATAGCTCAAGCGGTGAGCATGTGCTCAGATTGTCTGGGTACTACAATCACTTGAATCAAGTGGGAGTTAATCTTCCAGATAAGATAGTGATTGACAGAATTCTCTAGTCACCATCACCAAGTTAATTGAACTTCGTGATGAACTATAATATGCAAGGGATAACGGAAACGATTCCCAAGCTCTTCGTGATGCTGAAATCGACGAAGGTAGAAATCAAGAAAACCATCAAGTGTTGATAGTTAACAAGACCACTAGTTTCAAGAAAAGGGAAAAGGGAAGAAGGGGAACTTCAAGAAGAATGGCAAGTGAGTTGCTGCTCAAGTGAAGAAGCCCAAGTCTGGACCTAAGCCTGTGTAACGCCCTTGATGCGGCTATATCTCCCACGTGTCGAAGCACGACTTAGAGGCATAACCGCATTGAAAGCAATGTCGCAAGTGAGGTAATCTTCACACAACCCATGTAATACATAAGGGACAAAGATACATAGTTGGCTTACAATTGCCACTTCACACAATACATGAACAAAGCATTACAACATCCAGATACAATCAAGGTCCGACTACGGAACCAAAATAAAAGAAGACTACCCCAAAAGCTACACAGATCCCCGATCGACCCCAACTGGGCTCCACTACTGATCAACTAGAACGAAACAACACAAAGGACAAGATCTTCATCGAGCTCCTCCTTGAGCTTGGTTGCGTCATCTGCACGGTAACATCGACACTTGCAAACTGGTTTTGGAAGTATCTGTGAGTCACGGGGACTCAGCAATCTCACACCCTCGCGATCAAGACTATTTAAGCTTATGGGTAAGGTAAAGGTATGAGGTGGAGCTGCAGCAAGCGACTAGCATATCTGGTGGCTAAACATACGCAAACGAGAGCGAGAAGAGAAGGCAAAGCACGATCGAGAAACTATGATCAAGAAGTGATCCTAGAACAACCTACGTCTAGCATAACTCCAACACCGTGTTCACTTCCCGGACTCTGCCGGAAAGAGACCATCACGGTTACACACGCGGTTGATGTATTTTAATTAAGGTCAACTTCAGGTTTTCTACAACTGGACATCAACAAATTTGCATCTTCCCATAACCGCGGGCACGACTTTCGAAAGTTCAAATCCCTGCAGGGGTGTCCCAACTTAGCCCATCATAAGCTCTCACGGTCAACGAAGGATATTCCTTCTAGCGGGAAGACCCGATCAGACTCGGAATCCCGGTTACAAGACATTTCGGCAATGGTAAAACAAGTCCAGCAACACCGCTCGAATGTGCCGACAAATCCCGATAGGAGCTGCACATATCTCGTTCTCAGGGCACACTCAGATGAGACTAGCTACGAGTAAAACCAACCCTCAAGTTTCCCCGAGGTGGCCCCGCAGGCAGCTCAGTTCGGACCAACACTCAGAGGAGCACTGGCCCGGGGGGGGGGGGGGGGGGGTTAAATAAAGATGACCCTTGGGCAGGCCTACCCAAGGGAAAGAAAAGGCTAGGTGGCGAATGGTAAAACCAATGTTAGGCATTGCTGGAGGAGTTTTATTCAAGGCGAACTGTCAAGGGGTTCCCATTATACCCAACCGCGTAAGGAACGCAAAATCCAGGAACATAACACCGATATGACGGAAACTAGGGTGACAAGAGTGGAACAAAACACCAGGCATAAGGCCGAGCCTTCCACCCTTTACCAAGTATATAGATGCATTAATTAAATAAGATATATTGTGATAACCCAACAAGTAAACATGTTCCAACAAGGAACAACATCTCCATGTTCCAACAAGGAACAAACTTCAATCTTCACCTGCAACTAACAACGCTATAAGAGGGGCTGAGCAAAGCGGTAACATAGCCAAACAACGGTTTGCTAGGACAAAGGTGGGTTAGAGGCTTGGTTCAACAATATGGGAGGCATGATAAGCAAGTGGTAGGTATTGCAGCATAGGCATAGCAAAAGAGCGAGCAACCAGCAAGCAAAGATAGAAGTGATTTCGAGGGTATGGTCATCTTGCCTGAAATCCCGCAAGGAAGAAGAACGAGTCCATGAATAAGACAAATGGACGTAGTCGAACGGTTCCTCACAAACGCGACATTACCGGAATCAACCCGAAGAAGCAACACCGGAAAGAAGCAAACAACATAGTAAACAACCATCACATAAACATGGCATGATGCACAATCAAGTATGATGCATGTCCGGTTTAATGAAGCGTGTCATGGCAAAGTGCACAAACAATCCTACAAATTAAGTGGAGCTCAATATGCAACTCCGTTGCATATTGACGAAACACCACATTCAAGTTTTTTAGTTCTCTCTCGTTTATGTACCCAACAAGATTAAATGTTGATTAACATGGCAAGAGGGTGAAGCAAAGTAAAACTACCTATCTAGTCAAGTTTAAATGAGGCCGGAAGCAACAAACAACAATTCCGGTAAATCCTCATATGCATAATTTAAGGTTTGGTACTGTTCTGCCCTAACCACAATTTTATGGTTGTTAAACATGCAAAGTGATGCCACCATGTTAAACTAGGCAAAATTCTACCCCATTTACATATAAAGTTTATTAAATTTGAAGCTACGGTTAATTAGTTATGAATTAAACCATTTTAGCAAGTTATAGGAGTTAATTTAAACAAACAACATTTTAAACATCTTAAACATGGATGAAAGTGGCATATTATGAAACTAGACAAAATTCTAAACATTTTACATATAAAGTATATTGGGTCCCGATGCACGGGTGAAAAGTTATTATTTGCATGAAGAACAGGGGCTTTTCTGTAAAACAGTCGTCTCTGATATAAATAGACAAATCACCAATCAATAAAAAACACTACGGGCCAAAACTGGGGCAGACTGGGCCTCACATTGGGCCTTGAGGCCGGTCGGCTAGGAGAGGGAGGCTGGAAGGGGGCGCTGGGCCTGCTTGCTGGTGGGCCGCGGTGCTGGGCCTCGCGCGGGTGTTCCAGATGATCCAAGCCCAAAACAGGAGCGGGTCAACAAAGCAGGAGCGATGTGCTCGTCTCGTTCGTGAAGCAGGGGACGGCACTGTGGCTCTAGAGAAGTAGGACGCCGGCGGACGACGGGGAAGGGACGGATCCGGCAGGTGGGGCGATGGAGTAGAGGAGATCCGGTCCAGACCGGGGCCGGGGCGCGAACTTGCCGGGCAGCTTGACGAACTGAAGGAGGCAGCGCCCCTGGTTCCTGCAGGTGACAGACGCGACGGGGCGAGTGAGGAGGTTCATGGCGATGCGGAGAAGAAGTGGTGCGCGCGAGCGGAGTCAACGCTCGTTGCAGCGCGACGGCGCGTTACCAGCGAGCGGGACGGGATGAGATGGAGGGCGCTGGCATGCTCGCAAGGCGGCGACGAAGCAAGGCGTCAAGAGCTCCTGGTAGTACTCGTCTTGAACGACGGGCTGACGAGGCAGCCGGGAACGGCGGCGATTTGCGGGCACGGAGGCAGTGGAGGCGCACGGGGGAGCCCCTGGCGCCCACGGCAGCGTCCTGGTACTGCTCGCCGGAGCAGCGTCGACGAGGAGGAAGACATCGGGTGGCTCAAGACATGTCGAGCACGGGGCGAGACTTGGCGTCCTTGGCGGCGGAGTGCTCTGCTCAAAACAGAGAGAGATCGGGAAGTAAGAGAGAGAAAAGGAGGAAGAAAGGGCGAGCAAGGGAGGAGGGCGAGGGAGTCTGGCCTGGCGACTCGGGCAGGGAAGCGCGCGGGAGCTGCGGGCGTCCAGATCGGGCACGAAGGAGGACGGCGTACGGGGACGAGGGGTAGGTCAGGCGGGGCTGTGGTGATTGGCTCGTAGGGGAAAACGAGACTGGGAGGAATTTTGGATCGGGAGGGGATGCTGCTGGTTTGGTGTGGAATCCGATGAAGAGAGTGGCGGTGGTGGGATGGATCCCTAGAAATTTGGGATTTGGTCTAGGGTTAGACTAGCTATATATAGTAGGTGGGTTAGACTTAGGGGTATATCGTCCCTCCGATCGCAATCGAACGATCACGAATAAAATAGCTAGGAAGTCCAAATAAGAAAACGGTGACGTTTTGTAGACGTTTGGGGATGATCCGGATCCAACGGTGACGACTGCCCGGGTCGGGTCCGGGACAATTTCGGACGCGCACGTGAGGGGTTCGATGCACTGTGCAGAGAGGGTTTCGGACCGTGCTGTCGCATCGAACAACTCCGGAAGCGAAGAGGGGAAGGAGGATGGACTAGGTGGGTTGTGGCGAGACTGCGAGGGGAAGAAGAGAGAGAGAGGGCCCGACATCTGTTTTCGGAGACTGAAAACGTCCGACGTTAGACCGACTATAATGCCGCTATAGTTAATCGTTGGGGCGTCAAACAAACTCCGAATGCGATGAAACTTGACAGGCGGTCTATCTACACTATAATAAGACCACACACCAACTTTCATCCCATTCCGAGAACATTTTCTGGCCACTTATAAAATACTATTTCGGACATGCGGCGGGCGCGTGCAAGTGTGTCTGGGCTCAGAACGGACAACGGACGGAACTAGGAGACCCGGACTAATGCAAGTTTCGAAAACATGATGATGCAATGCGGATGATGACATGACAAGATGCAACACGAAAGAAAATGACATGGCAACGACAGCGAATAACTGGAGGACACCTGGCACATCGGTCTCAGGGCGTTACAGCCTGAGACTGAGTGCTTCTACTGCAAAGAAACTGGTCACTGGAAATAGAACTGCCCCAAGTATTTGGCGGATAAGGATGGCAAAGTGAACAAAAGTATATTTGATATACATGTTATTGATGTATACTTTACTAGTGTTTATAGCAACCCCTAAGTATTTGATACTAGTTCCGTTGCTATGATTAGTAACTCAAAACGGGAGTTGCAGAATAAACAGAGACTAGTTAAGGGTGAAGTGACGATGTGTGTTGGAAGTGGTTCCAAGATTGATATGATCATCATCGCAGACTCCCTATACTTTCAGATTTAGTGTTGAACCTAAATAAGTGTTATTTGGTGTTTGCGTTGAGTATGAATATGATTTGATCATGTTTATTGCAATACGATTATTCATTTAAGTTAGAGAACAATTGTTGTTCTATTTACATGAATAAAACCTTCTATGGTCATACACACCAACGAAAATGGTTTGTTGGACCTCGATCGTAGTGATACACATATTCATAATATTGAAGCCAAAAGATGCAAAGTTAATAATGATAGTGCAACTTGTTTGTCGCACTGCCGTTTAGGTCATATTGGTGTAAATCGCACATGAAGAAACTCCATGTTGATGGGATTTTGGAATCACTTGATTATGAATCACTTGATGCTTGCGAACCATGCCTTATGGGCAAGATGACTAAAACTCCGTTCTCTGGAACAATGGATCAAGCAACTGGCTTATTGGAAATAATACATACGAATGTATGCGTTCTGATGAGTGTTAAGGCTCGCGGCGGGTATCGTTATTTTCTGACCTTCAAAGATGATTTGAGCAGATATGGGTATATCTACGTGATGAAACATAAATCTGAAACATTTGGACAATTCAAAGAATTTCAGAGTGAAGTGGAAAATCATCCTGACAAGAAAATAAGGTTTCTATGATCTGATCGCGGAGACAAATATCTGAGTTACGAGTTTGGTCTTCAATTAAAACGATGTGGAATAGTTTCACAAATTCGTGCCACCTGGAACACCACAACACAATGGTGTGTCCGAATGTCATAACCGTACTTTATTAGATATGGTGCGATCTATGATGTCTCTTACCGATCTACCACTATCGTTTTGGGGTTATGCATTAGAGACAGCTGCATTCACGTTAAATAGGGCACCATCTAAATCCGTTGAGACGACACCGTATGAACTATGGTTTGGCTAGAAACCTAAGCTATCGTTTCTTAAAGTTTGAGGTTGCAATGCTTATGTGAAAAAGTTTCAACCTGATAAGCTCAAACCCAAATCGGAGAAGTGCGTCTTCATAGGATACCCAAAGGAGACAATTGGGTACACCTTCTATCACAGATCCGATGGCAAGACATTCGTTACTAAGAATGGATCCTTTCTAGGGAGGGAGTTTCTCTCGAAAGAAGTGAGTGAGAGGAAAGTAGAACTTGATGAGGTAACTGTACATGCTCCCTTATTGGAAAGTAGTTCATCACAGAAATTTGTTCCTGTGACTACTACACCAATTAGTGAGGAAGCTAATGATGATGATCATGTAACTTCAGATCAAGTTACTACCGAACCTCGTAGGTAAACCAGAGTGAGATCCGCACCAGAGTGGTACGATAATCCTGTTCTGTAGGTCATGTTACTTGACCATGACGAACCTACGAACTATGAGGAAGCGATGGTGAGCCCAGATTCCGCAAAATGGCTTGAGGCCATGAAATCTGAGATGAGATCCATGTATGAGAACAAAGTATGGACTTTGATTGACTTGCCCAATGATCGGCGAGCCATTGAGATTAAATGGATCTTCAAGAGGAAGATGGACGCTGATAGTAGTGTTACTATCTACAAAGCTAGAATTGTCGCAAAAGGTTTTTGACAAGTTCTAGGTGTTGACTACGATGATAGTTTCTCACTCGTATCTATGCTTAAGTCTGTCCAAATTATGTTAGCAATTGCCGCATTTTAAGAAATCTGGCAAATGGATAAAAAAACTGCAATCCTTAATGGATTTATTAGAGAAGAGTTGTATATGATGCAACTAGAAGGTTTTGTCAATCCTAAAGGTGCTAACAAAATGTGCAAGCTCCAGCGATCCATCTATGGACTGGTGCAAGCATCTCGGAGTTGGAATATACACTTTGATGAGTTGATCAAAGCATATAGTTTTATACAGACTTGCGGTGAAGCCTGTATTTACAAGAAAGCGAGTGGGAGCACTACAACATTTCTGATAAGTATATGTGAATGACATATTGTTGATCGGAAATAATGTAGAAGTGTTGGAAAGGAGTTTTTCAAAGAAAGACCTCGGTGAAGCTGCTTACATATTGAGCATCAAGATCTATAGAGATAGATCAAGACGCTTGATAAGTTTTTTCAATGAGTACATACCTTGACAAGATTTTGAAGTAGTTCAAAATGGAACAGTCAAAGAAAGAGTTCTTGCCTGTGTAACAAGGTGTGAAATTGAGTAAGACTCAAAGCCCGACCACGGTAGAAGATAGAAAGAGGGTGAAAGTCATTCCCTATGCCTCAGCCATAGGTTCTATAAAGTATGCCATGCTGTGTACCAGATCAATTGTATACCCTACACTGATTTTGGCAAGGGAGTACAATAGTGATCTAGGAGTAGATCACTGGACAGCGGTCAAAATTATCCTTAGTGGAATAAAGATATTTTTCTCGCTTATGGAGGTGACAAAAAGGTTTGTCGTAAAGGGTTATGTCGATGCAAATTTTGACACTGATCCAGATGACTCTAAGTCTCAATCTGGATACATATTGAAAGTGGGACAATTAGCTACAGTAGCTCTGTGCAGAGCATTATAGACATAGAAATTTGCAAAATACTTACGGATCTGAATGTGACAGACCCGTTGACTAAAATTATCTCACAAGCAAAACATGATCACACCTTAGTACTCTTTGGGTGTTAATCACATAGCAATGTGAACTAGATTACTGACTCTAGTAAACCCTTTGGGTGTTGGTTACATGTCGATGTGAACTATGGGTGTTAACCACATAAAGATGTGAACTATTGATGTTAAATCACATGGCGACGTGAACTAGATTATTGACTCTAGTGCAAGTGGGAGACTGAAGGAAATATGCCCTAGAGGCAATAATAAAGTTATTATTTATTTCCTTATTTCATGATAAATGTTTATTATTCATGCTAGAATTGTATTAACCGGAAACATGATACATGTGTGAATACATAGATAAACAGAGCGTCACTAGTATGTCTCTACTTGACTAGCTCGTTGATCAAAGATGGTTATGTTTCCTAGCCATAGACATGAGTTGTCATTTGATTCACGGGATCACATCATTAGGAGAATGATGTGATTGACTTGACCCATTCCGTTAGCTTAGCACTCGATCATTTAGTATGTTGCTATTGCTTTCTTCATGACTTATACATGTTCCTATGACTATGATTATGCAACTCCCGTTTACCGGAGGAACACTTTGTGTGCTACCAAACGTCACAACGTAACTGGGTGATTATAAAGGTGCTCTACAGGTGTCTCCAAAGGTACATGTTGGGTTGGCGTATTTCGAGATTAGGATTTGTCACTCCGATTGTCGGAGAGGTATCTCTGGGCCCTCTCGGTAATGCACATCACTTAAGCCTTGCAAGCAATGCAACTAATGAGTTAGTTGCAAGATGATGTATTACGGAACGAGTAAAGAGACTTGCCGGTAACGAGATTGAACTAGGTATTAAGATACCGACGATCGAATCTCGGGCAAGTAACATACCGATGACAAAGGGAACAACGTATGTTGTTATGCGGTTTAACCGGCAAAGATCTTCGTAGAATATGTGGGAGCCAATATGAGCATCCAGGTTCCGCTATTGGTTATTGACCGGAGACGTGTCTCGGTCATGTCTACATTTTTCTCGAACCCGTAGGGTCCGCACGCTTAAAGTTTCGATGATAGTTATATTATGAGTTTATGAGTTTTGATGTACTGAAGGAGTTCGGAGTCCCGGATGAGATCGGGGACATGACGAGGAGTCTCGAAATGGTCGAGACATAAAGATCGATATATTGGACGACTATATTCGGACATCGGAAAGGTTCCGAGTGATTCGGGTATTTATCGAAGTACCGGAGAGTTACGGGAATTCGCCAGGGAGTATATGGGCCTTATTGGGCCATACGGGAATAGAGGAGAGAGGCCAAAAGGAAGGAGGCGCACGCCCCCCTCTGGTCCGAATTAGGGGTGCAGCCCCCTTTTCCTTCTTCCTCTCCTCCTCTTTCCTTCTCTCCTACTCCAACAAGGAAAGGACGAGTCCTACTCCCGGTGGGAGCAGGACTCTCCCCTTGGTGCGCCCTCCTCCTAGGCCGGCCGCCTCCCCCTTGATCCTTTATATACGGGGGCAGGGGGCACCCCATGGACACAACAATTGATCATTGATCTCTTAGCCATGTGCGGTGCCCCCTCCACCATAATCCTCGATAATATTGTAGCGGTGCTTAGGCGAAGCCCTGCGACGGTAGAACATCAAGATCGTCACCACGCCGTCGTGCTGACGGAACTCTTCCCCGACATTCTGCTTGATCGGAGTCCGGGGATCGTCATCGAGCTCAACGTGTGCTAGAACTCAGAGGTGCCGTAGTTTCGGTGCTTGATCGGTCGGGTCGTGAAGACGTACGACTACATCAACCGCGTTGTCATAACGCTTCCGCTTTCGGTCTACGAGGGTACGTAGACAACACTCTCCCCTCTCGTTGCTATGCATCACCATGATCTTGCGTGTGCGTAGGATTTTTTTTGAAATTACTACGTTCCCCAACACCCACGAGGGTGGAGGGTGCGCCTGGGGGAGGGGGGGGGGTAGGCGCGCCCCCTACCTCGTGCCTTCCTGGTTGCTTTCTTGACGTAGGGTCCAAGTCATCTGGATCACGTTCGTTCCGAAAATCACGTTCCCAAAGGTTTCATTCCGTTTGGACTCCGTTTGATATTCTTTTTCTGCGGAACTCTGAAATAGGCAAAAACAACAATTCTGGGCTAGGCCTCCGGTTAATAGGTTAGTCCAAAAAAATAATATAAAAGTGTATAATAAAGCCCAATAATGTCCAAAAACAGGATATAATATAGCATGGAACAATAAAAAATTATAGATACATTGGAGACGTATCAAGCATCCCCAAGCTTAATTCCTGCTCGTCCTCGAGTAGGTAAATGATAAAAACATAATTTTTGATGTGGAATGCTACTTGGCATAATTTCAATGTAATTCTCTTAATTGTGGTATGAATATTAAGATCTGAAAGATTCAAGACAAAAGTTCAATATTGACATAGAAATAATAATACTTCAATCATACTAACTAAGCAATTATGACTCTTCAAAATAACATGGCCAAATAAAGTTATCCCTACAAAATCATATAGTCTGGCTATGCTCCATCTTCACCACACAAAGTATTTAAATCATGCACAACCCCGATGACAAGCCAAGCAATTGTTTCATACTTTTGATGTTCTCAAACTTTTTCAATATTCACGCAATACATGAGCGTGAGCCATGGACATAGCACTATATGTGGAGTAGAATGGTGGTTGTGGGGAAGACAAAAAGGGAGAAGATAGCCTCACATCAACTAGGCGTACAACGGGCTATGGAGATGCCCATTAATAGATATCAATGTGAGTGAGTAGGGATTGCCATGCAACGGATGCACTAGAACTATAAGTATATGAAGGCTCAACAAAAAGAACTAAGTGGGTGTGCATCCAACTCGCTTGCTCACGAAGACCTAGGGCATTTTGAGGAAGCCCATCATTGGAATATACAAGCCAAGTTCTATAATGAAAAATTCCCACTAGTATATGAAAGTGATATCATAGGAGACTCTCTATCATGAAGATCGTGGTGCTACTTTGAAGCACAAGTCTGGAAAAAAGGATAGTAGCATTGTCCCTTCTCTCTTTTTCTCTCAGTTTTTATTTGGGCCTTTTCTCTCTTTTTTATGGCCTCTTTTTTTAGTCCAGAGTCTCATCCCGACTTGTGGGGGAATCATAGTCTCCATCATCATTTCCTCACTTGGGACAATGCTCTAAAAATGATGATCATCACACTTTTATTTAGTTACAGGTCAACAATTACAACTCAATACTTAGAACAAAATAGGACTCTATGTGAATGCCTCTGGTGGTGTACCGGGATATGAGTGACATGTATGAAAGAATTATGAGCGGTGGCTTTGCCACAAATACGATGTCAACTACATGATCATGCAAGCAATATGACAATGATGGAGCGTGTCATAATAAACAGAACGATGGAAAGTTGCATGGCAATATATCTTGGAATGGCTATGGAAATTCCATGATAGGTAGGTATGGTGGCTGTTTTGAGGAAGGTATATGGTGGGTGTATGATACCGGCGAAAGGTGCGCGGTATTAGAGAGGCTAGAAATGGTGGAAGGGTGAGAGTGCGCATAATCCATGGACTCAAAATTACATAAAGAACTCACATACTTATTCCAAAAATCTATTAGTTATCGAAACAAAGTATTACACGCATGCTCCTAGGGGGATAGATTGGTAGGAAAAGACCATCGCTCGTCCCCGACCGCCACTCATAAGGAAGACAATAAATAAATAAATCATGCTCCGACTTCATCACATAACGGTTCACCATACGTGCATGCTACAGGAATCACAAACTTCAACACAAGCATTTCTCAAATTCACAACTACTCAACTAGCATGACTCTAATATCACAATCTCCATATCTCAACACACTCATAAGAATTTTTTTATTAATCTTGAATGCCTAACATAATTAAAGCAAATTACCATGCTGTTTTTTAGGACTCTCAAAATAATCTAAGTGAAGCATGAGAGAACACTAGTTTCTATAAAACAAATCCACCACCGTGCCCTAAAAGATATAAGTGAAGCACTAGAGCAAAAACTATATAACTCAAAAGATATAAGTGAAGCACATAGAGTATTCTAACAATTTCCGAATCATGTGTGTCTCTATCAAAAGGTGTGTACAGCAAGGATGATAGTGTAAAACTAAGAAATAAAGACTCAAATAATACAAGACGCTCCAAGCAAAACACATATCATGTGGTGAATAAAAATATAGCTCCAAGTAAAGTTACCGATGGAAGTAGACGAAAGAGGGGATGCCTTCCGGGGCATCCCCAAGCTTGGGCTTTTAGGTGTCCTTAGATTATATTGGGGTGCCATGGGCATCCCCAAGCTTAGGCTCTTGCCACTCCTTGTTCCATAATCCATCAAATCTTTCACCCAAAACTTGAAAACTTCACAACACAAAACTTAAAGTAGAAAATCTCGTGAGCTCCGTTAGCAAAAGAAAACAAAACACCACTTGAAGGTACTGTAATGAACCCATTATTTATTTATATAGGTGTTAAAACTAATGTATTCCAACTTATCTATGGTTTATAAACTATTTTACTAGCCATAGATTCATCAAAATAAGCAAACAACACACGAAAAACAGAATCTGTCAAAAACAGAACAGTCTGTAGTAATCTGTAGCTAACGCAAGTTCTGGAACCCCAAAAATTCTAAAATAAATTGCTGGACGTGAGGAATTTATCTATTAATCATCTACAAAAGAACTAACTAAATAGCACTCTCCAAATAAAAATGGCAGCAATTCTCGTGAGCGCTAAAGTTTCTGTTTTTTACAGCAAGATTAAAAAGACTTTCCCCAAGTCTTCCCAACGGTTCTACTTGGCACAAACACTAATTAAACACAAAAAACACGACCAAAACATAGGCTATATAAATTATTTATTACTAAACAGGAGCAAAAATCAAGTAATAAAAATAAAATTGGGTTGCCTCCCAACAAGCGCTATCGTTTAACGCCCCTAGCTAGGCATAAAAGCAAGGATAGATCTAGGTATTGCCATCTTTGGTAGGCAATCCATAAGTGGCTCTCATAATAGATTCATAAGGTAATTTATTTTCTTTCTAGGGAAGTGTTCCATGCCTTTCCTTAACGGAAATTGGAATCTAATATTCCCTTCCTTCATATCAATAATTGCACCAATCGTTCTAAGGAAAGGTCTACCAAGAATAATGGGACATGAAGGATTGCAATCTATGTCAAGAACAATAAAATCTACGGGCACATAATTCCTATTTGCAACAATAAGAACATCATTAATTCTTCCCATAGGTTTCTTAATAGTGGAATCCGCAAGGTGCAAGTTTAAAGAGCAATCATCAAAATCACGGAAACCTAGAAAATCACACAGTCTTTGGAATCGTGGAAACACTAGCACCCAAATCACACAAAACATAGCATTCATGATCTTTAATTTTAATTTTAATAGTAGGTTCCCACTCATCATAAAGTTTTCTAGGGATAGAAACTTCCAACTCAAGTTTTTTCTTATAAGATTGCATCAAAGCATCAACAATATGTTTAGTAAAAGCTTTATTTTGACTATAAGCATGAGGAGAATTTAGCACGGATTGCAACAAGGAAATACAATCTATCAAAGAACAATTATCATAATTAAATTCCTTGAAATCCAAAATAGTGGGTTCATTGATATTTAAAGTTTTGACTTCTTCAATCCCACTTTTAACAATTTTAGCATCAAGATCTAAGTACTGCGAAATTTTGGAACGCCTTCTAGGTAAAGGTGGATCATATTCAGTCCCATCATTATCAAGATTCATATTTCAAAACAAAGATTTAATAGGGCACACATCAATAACTTTTAGATCTTCATCTTTATTTTCATGGAAACTAGAAGAACATGCTTTCAAAAAACAATCTTTCTTAGCACGCATCCTAGCGGTTCTTTCTTTGCACTCATCAATGGAAATTCTCATGGCTTTGAGAGACTCATTGATATCATGCTTAGGTGGAATACATCTAAGTTTCAAAGAATCAACATCAAGAGAAATTCTATCAACGTTCCTAGCCAATTCATCAATCTTAAGAAATTTTTCTTCAATCAAAGCATTGAAGTTCTTTTGCGAAGTAATAAATTCTTTAATATTAGATTCAAAATCAGAGGGTATCTTATTAAAATTTCCATAAGAATTGTTGTAGAAATTGCCCTAATTATTAGAGGAATTACTAGGCCTAGGATTAATTGTTGTAGGGCAATTACGTATAATTAATTTCATCCTCTCCCAAGCTTGTGCAACATGTTCATGATCAAGTTGCTTAAAATTCATGATATCATTTCTAAGAGAGATGATCTTAGTGGGACGAAAATACTTAGAGATAAAAGCATCTTTGCACCTATTACACGAATTAATACTATTTTTAGGCAAAGACGAAAACCAAGCTTTAGCACGATCTCTAAGCAAAAAAGTAAATAGCTTCAATTTAACAATATCATTGTCCACATCTTTCTTCTTTTGCATATCACACAAATCAACAAAGTTGTTTAGATGGGTAGCGGCATCTTCACTAGGAAGGCCGGAAAACGGATCTTTCACGACAAGATTCAGCAAAGCAGCATTAATTTCACAAGATTCAGCATCGGTAAGAGGAGCAATCAGAGTGCTAATAAAATCATTGTTGTTGGTATTAGTAAAGTCACACAATTTTGTATTATCTTGAGCCATCGTGACAAGCAAGCAATCCAACACAAAAGCAAACAAGAGACAGGAAAAAAGAGGCAAATAGAGAAAGAGAAGGAGAACGGAGAGAGAGGGCGAATAAAACGGCAAGGGTGAAGTGGGGGAGAGGAAAACGAGAGGCAAATGGCAAATAATGTAATGCGGGAGATAAGGGTTTGTGATGGGTACTTGGTATGTTGACTTTTGCGTAGACTCCCCGGCAACGGCGCCAGAAATCCTTCTTGCTACCTCTTGAGCACTGCGTTGATTTTCCCTTGAAGAGGAAAGGGTGATGCAGCAAAGTAGCGTAAGTATTTCCCTCAGTTTTTGAGAACCAAGGTATCAATCCAGTAGGAGGCCACGCACGAGTCCCTCGCACCTACACCAACAAATAAATTCCTCGCAGCCAACGCAATAAAGGGGTTGTCAATCCCTTCACGGTCTCTTACGAGAGTGAGATCTGATAGATATGATAAGATAATTTTTTTGTTATTTTTATGATAAAGATGCAAACTAAAGAAAGCAAAATAAACAGAAAAGTAAATAGCTTGTTGACAGAAGATTAATATGATGGAGAATAGACCCGGGGCCATAGGTTTCACTAGTGGCTTCTCTCGAGAGCATAAGTATTATGGTGGGTAAACAAATTACTGTTGAGCAATTGACAGAATTGAGCATAGTTATGCGTATATCTAGGTATGATCATGTATATAGGCATCACATCCGAGACAAGTAGACCGACTCCTGCCTGCATCTACTACTATTACTCCACACATCGACCGCTATCCAGCATGCATTTAGAGTATTAAGTTCAAAAGAACAGAGTAACACTTTAAGCAAGATGACATGATGTAGAGGGATAAACTCATGCAATATGAAATAAACCCCATCTTGTTATCCTCGATGGCAACAATACAATACGTGCCTTGCTGCCCCTAGCGTCACTAGGAAAGGACACCGCAAGATTGAACCCAAAGCTAAGCACTTCTCCCATTGCAAGAAAGATCAATCTAGTAGGCCAAACCAAACTGATAAATCGAAGAGACTTGCAAAGATAACCAATCATACATAAAAGAATTCAGAGAAGATTCAAATATTGTTCATAGATAAACTTGATCATAAACCCGCAATTCATCAGTCTCAACAAACACACCGCAAAAGAAGATTACATCGAATAGATCTCCACAAGAGAGGGGGAGAACTTTGTATTGAGATCCAAAAAGAGAGAAGAAGCCATCTAGCTAATAACTATGGACCCGAAGGTCTGAAGTAAACTACTCACACTTCATCGGAGAGGCTATGTTGTTGATGTAGAAGCCCTCCGTGATCGATGCCCCCTCCGGCGGAGCTCCGGAAAAGGCCCCAAGATGGGATCTCATGGATACAGAAAGTTACGTCGGTGGAATTAGGGTTTTGGCTCCGTATCTGGTAGTTTGGGGGTATGTAGGTATATATAGGAGGAAGGAGTATGTCGGTGGAGCAACATGGGCCCCACGAGGGTGGAGGGCGCGCCTGGGGGGTAGGCGCGCCCCCTACCTCATGCCTTCCTGGTTGCTTTCTTGACGTAGGGCCCAAGTCCTCTGGATCACATTCGTTTCGAAAATCACGTTCCCGAAGGTTTCATTCCATTTGGACTCCGTTTGATATTCTTTTTCTACGAAACTCTGAAATAGACAAAAAACAGCAATTCTGGGCTGGGCCTCCGGTTAATAGGTTAGTCCAGAAAATAATATAAAAGTGTATAATAAAGCCCAATAATGTCCAAAATAGGATATAATATAGCATGGAACAATAAAAAATTATAGATACGTTGGAGACGTATCAGTCCATAAGATTCAAAAAAAAGTTTAATATTGACATAAAACAATAATACTTCAAGCATACTAATAAGGAAATCATGTCTTCTCAAAATATCATGGCTAAAGAAAGTTATTCCTACAAAATCATATAATATTGTCATGCTCTATCTTCATCTCACAAATTATTTATCAAGCACAACCCCGATGACAAGCCGAGCAATTGGTTCATATTTTTTAACCTTCTTAAGCCTTCCAACTCTCACGCAATACATGAGCATGAGCCATGGATATAACACTATAGGTGGAATAGAATATGGTGGTGGAGGTTGTGTGGAGAAGACAAAAAAGGAGAAAGTCTCAAATTGACGTGGCTAATCAATGGGCTATGGAGACATCGATGCCCATCAATTGATGTCAATGCAAGGAGTAGGGATTACCATGCAACGAAAGAACTAGAGCTATAAGTGTATGAAAGCTCAAAAGAAAACTAAGTGGAGGTGCATCCAACTCGCTTGCTCACGAAGACCTAGGGCAATTTTAGGAAGCCCATCATTGGAATATACAAGCCAAGTTCTATGATGAAACATTCCAACTTTTAATATATGAAAGTGACATAACAGGAGACTCTCTATCATGAAGAACATGGTGCTAGTTTGAAGCACAAGTGTGGAAAAAGGATAGTAACATTGTCCCTTCTCTCTTTCTCTCTCATTTTTTCTTCTTTTCTTGTTTTTTTGTTTTGGGCTCTTTGGCATCCTTTTTATTTTAAGTCCAGAGTCTCATCCCAACTTGAGGGGGCATCATAGTCTCCATCATCCTTTCCTCACATGGGACAATATTCTAAAAATGATGTTCATCACACTTTTATTTAC
Source organism: Triticum urartu (assembly GCF_056163025.1). Taxonomy (NCBI): domain Eukaryota; kingdom Viridiplantae; phylum Streptophyta; class Magnoliopsida; order Poales; family Poaceae; genus Triticum; species Triticum urartu. Next base: position 548,423,205 of record NC_141878.1, on the reverse strand, counting down.
TTACAACTCAAGAATTACAACTTGATACTAGAACAAAGATATGACTGTATATGAATTCCTCTGACGGTGTATCGGGATGTGCAATGATCAAGCGTGACATGTATAAAAATATGAACGCTGTCCAAGCCACAAATACTATGCCAACTATATGATCATGCAAAGCAATATGACAATGATGGTATTTGTCGTAATAAAACTGAACGGTGGAAGTTGCATGGCAATATATCTTGGAATGGCTATGGAAATGCCATAATAGGTAGGTATGGTGGCTGTTTTGAGGAAGATATAAGGTGGCTTATTGATAACCCACAAGTATAGGGGATCGCAACAGTTTTTGAGGGTAAAGTATTCAACCCAAATTTATTGATTCGACACAAGGGGAGCCAAAAAATATTCTCAAGTATTAGCAGCTGAGTTGTCAATTCAACCACACCTGGAAACTTAGTATCTGCAGCAAAGTATTTAGTAGCAAAGTAATATGATAGTAGTGGTAACGGTAGCAAAAGGTAATAGTAGTAAAAGTAATGTTTTTGGTATTTTGTAGTGATGATAGCGATAGCAACGGAAAAGTAAATAAGTGAAGAACAATATATGGAAAGCTCGTAGGCAATGGATCGGTGATGGAGAATTACGCCGGATGCGGTTCATCATGTAACAGTCATAACCTAGGGTGACACAGAACTAGCTTTAGTTCATCAATGTAATGTAGGCATGTATTCCGAATATAGTCATACGTGCTTATGGAAAATAACTTGCATGCCATCTTTTGTCCTACCCTCCTGTGGCAGCGGGGTCCTTACGGAAACTAAGGGATATTAAGGCCTCCTTTTAATAGAGTACCGGAACAAAGCATTAACACATAGTGAATACATGAACTCCTCAAACTACGGTCATTACCGGTAAGTATCCCGATTATTGTCACTTCGGGGTTAACGATTCATAACACATAATAGGTGACTATAGACTTGCAAGATAGGATCAAGAACTCTCATATATTGATGAAAACATAATAGGTTCAGATCTGAAATCATGGCACTCGGGCCCTAGTGACAAGCATTAAGCATAGCAAAGTCATAGCAACATCAATCTCAGAACATAGTGGATACTAGGGATCAAACCCTAACAAAACTAACTCGATTACATGATAGATCCCATCCAACCCATCACCGTCCAGCAAGCCTACGATGGAATTACTCACGCACGGCGGTGAGCATCATGTAATTGGTGATGGAGGATGGTTGATGATGACAATGGCGAAGGATTCCCCTCTCCGGAGCCCCGAACGGACTCCAGATCAGCCCTCCCGAGAGGTTTTAGGGCTTGGCGACGGCTCCGTATCGTAAAACATGATGAATTCTTCTCTCTGTTTTTTTCTCCCCAAAACCAAATATATAGAGTTGGAGTTGAGGTCGGAGGAGCTACAGGGGGCCCACGAGGTAGGGGGGCGCGCCCTAGAGGGGCAGGCGCGCCCCCACCCTCGTGGACAGGTGGTGGGCCCCCTGGCCTTCATCTTTTGGAAGGATTTTTTATATTTTCTGAAAATTTGTTCCGTGAAGTTTCAGGTCATTCCGAGAACTTTTGTTTCTGCACATAATTAACACCATGGTAATTCTGCTGAAAACATCGTCAGTCTGGGTTAGTTCCATTCAAATCATGCAAGTTAGAGTCCAAAACAAGGGCAAAAGTGTTTGGAAAAGTAGATACGATGGAGACGTATCAACTCCCCCAAGCTTAAACCCTTGCTTGTCCTCAAGCAATTCAGTTGATAAACTGAAAGTGATAAAGAAAAACTTTTAGAAACTTTGTTTGCTCTTGTTGTTGTAAATATGTAAAGCCAGCATTCAAGTTTCCAGCAAAGATTATAACTAACCACATTCACAATAACGCTTAGGTCTCATGATTACTCATATCAATGGCATAATCAACTAGCGAGCAATAATAATATATCTCGGATGACAACACTTTCTCAAAACAATCATAATATGATATAACAAGATGGTATCTCGCTAGCCCTTTCTGAGACCGCAAAACATAAATGAGAGCACCTTTAAAGATCGAGGACTGACTAGATATTGTAATTCATGGTAAAAGAGATCCAGTCAAGTCATACTCAATGTAAACTAACAGTAATGAATGCAAATGACAGCGGTGCTCTCCAACTAGTGCTTTTTAATAAGAGGATGATGACTCAGCATAAAAGTAAATAGATAGGCCCTTCGCAGAGGGAAGAAGGGATTTGTAGAGGTGCCAGATCTCGGTTTTGTAATAGAGGTGAATAATATTTTAGCGGTATACTTTCATTGTCAACATAACAACCAAGAGATGGCAATATCTTCCATGCTACACACATTATAGGTGGTTCCCAAATAGAATGGTAAAGTTTATACTCCCCCTTCCACCAACAAGCATCAATCCATGGCTTGCTCGAAACAACGAGTGCCTCCAACTAACAAGAGTCCCAGGGGGAGTTTTGTTTGCAATTATTTTGATTTAGTTTGCATAAAGCATGGGACTGGGCACCCCGGTGACCAGCCACTTTCTCGTGAGTGAGGAGTGGAGTCCACTCCTCTTGAGAATAACCCGCCTAACATGGAAGATACAGACAACCCTAGTTGATACATGAGCTATTCGAGCATACAAAACAAGATATTTATTTGAAGGTTTTAGAGTTTGGAACATATAAATTTACTTGGAACTGTAGGTAGATACCATATATAGGTAGGTTTGGTGGACTCATATGGAATAACTTCGGGGTTTATGGAGTTGGATGCGCAAGCAGTATTCCCGCTTAGTACAGGTGAAGGCTAGCAAAAGACTAGGAAGCGACCAGCTAGAGAGCGACAACAGTCATGAACATGCATTAAAATTAATCAACATGGAATGCCAGTATGAGTAGGATATAATCCACCATGAACATAAATATCGTTAAGGCTATGTTGATTTTGTTTCAACTATATGCGTGAACATGCGCCAAGTTAAGTCACTTAAATCATTTCAGAGGAGGATACCACCCTATCATACCACATCACAAGCATTTTAATAGCATGTTGGCACGCAAGGTAAACCATTATAAGCTCCTAGCTAATCAAGCATGGCACAAGAAACTATGATCTCTAGTTGTCATTGCAAACATGTTTATTCATAATAGGCCGAATCAGGAACGATGAACTAATCATATTTACAAAAACAAAAGAGGTCGAGTTCATACCAGCTTTTCTCATCTCAGTCAGTCCATCATATATCGTCATAATTGCCTTTCACTTGCACGACCGAACGATGTGAATAATAATAATAGTGCATGTGCACTGGACTAAGCTGGAATCTGCAAGCATTTAATAAACAGGAGAAGACAAGGCAATATGGGCTCTTTTGTCAGATCAATAATAATGGATATAAGAGCCACTTCAACAATTTAATTATGGTCTTCTCCTATCGAACCCCAAAGAAAAGAAATAAAACTATTTACACAGGAGAGCTCCCAACAAGTAAAAGAAGAACAGGAAATCTTTTTGGGTTTTCTTTTTAATTACTACTACAAGCATGGAAAGTAAACTAATTAAAAGCTATAACTATTTTTTTTGGTTTTTCTTAAGGTTTATCAAACACACAAGAAGAAAGCATAAAAAGAAAATAAACTAGCATGGATGATATAATGAAAAAGTATGAGCACCGACATCTAGCAATGAGTGTGTGAATATAAATGTAATGTCGGTGATAAATACGTACTCCCCCAAGCTTAGGCTTTTGGCCTAAGTTCGTCTATGGCCACGGTTGGCCTGGCGGATATCCATAATAATAGTTGGGGTCATACTGCAAAGAAGAAGAAGACTCCGATTGCCATTGGTTGGCAATCATCTCTGGATCCCACTGGTAAGTAGACTGTCGTGGTGGATCAACTTGTGGTTCCGGCTCTGGCTCTATGGCTGATGTAGGGTTCCGATAGGCTTGAATAGCCTCTAATGGAACAAGGTACTGGCATGCAGATAAATCAAACAAGGAAGGAGCGGGCAGGGTAATAGTCTCAGGATGATGTTTATCAAAGAACAATTTGTATTTAAGCTCTCCTTCCCTATTCTTAACAATAACATCATGTGCCACCATACACTTATAATCTAAATAAACACGAGGCATCACTTTTTCTTCCTTCTCATAATGCCTAATAGGTATATTAAAATGTGCAGCTAGGTGTGAAGCATAGATGCCTCCAAAGATGGGGCCCTTTGTATGGTTCAGACTTAACCGTTTAGCAATAATGCCGCCCATACTAACAGAGTTATCACTGAATAAACCGTGGAGCAAAATAATAATATCAGGAACACTAAGGTTTCCACAGTTTCCGCGACTAATTAAGCAACGACTAGCAAATAATGCAAAATAGCGTAAAACATGAAAATGTATGCTAGTGATTCGTGCATCGGAAACCTTCCCCGTTTCCCCTACAGTGATGATATCAATAATCCCATCCACATCGCTGCGATGTGGTTCCTCTGTCGTGCCCTCGAATGGTACCAAACATACCCGACAAAAATCATAAAGTGACATCTCCTTATGCTCATCATATAAATAAAACTCCACCGTAGGTGCTGAGCTCCTAGAATGGAGATGAAAGTTTTGCACAAAGATATTTGTGAGTAAGAGATACTGATCGCGTTGGTCGTGGTGGAAAGCGGTGAGGCCTACATTCTTAGCCAATTCATAAAAATCTTCATAAATCCCGGCTGCTCTCAAGAAATCATCGGAAGGCCATTCACATGACCGAACCTCCGCGGTGCGAGGCAGATTATACTTGGGCTTCGGTGCCTTTTCCTTCAAGCTTCGGCTTGATGAGCCCCTCAAAAGTCTCTTCATTACCTCAAAATAAAAGTGAACCAAACTCAATAATATTAATAGCAACTACTCCTACAAGTGCCTAGGGCCTATATCATGCATCAAAACTACTTGGAACCATATAAATTTGACATGCAAGCTCAAGAACAGGGTCACCTAAGCAGCAAAAATTTGCAATGAATAAAGCACTAGAACAAAAACTAATTGGACCAATGGAGGAGTCACATACCAAGGAACAATCTCCCCAAGCAGTTTTGTGAGAGGTGCTTTGAGCAAGGAGATCGAAAATGGCAGCAAGATGAGCTAGAACTCGTGCTTGAGCTGGATATTCGTGTTTGGGGGAGGAAGAAGGAGTGTGTGGGTGAAAGAATAAGTGGAGGAGGGCCACCGTGGGCCCAAGAGGCAGGGGGCGCACCCAGGGGGGTAGGGCGCGCCCTCCACCCTCGTGGACAGGTGGTTGACCCCCCCGCTGTGTTCTCAGTGCCAAATATCTCAAATATTCCAGAAAAAATCATATTTAAATTTCATGGCATTTGGAGAACTTCTATTTTCGGGGTATTTTTATATTACACGGGTAATCAAATAACACACACAAAAATACTAGTTTTATTTTATTTAATATAAATAACAGAAAGTAAAAGGAGGGTACAGAAGGTTGTGCCTTCTAGTTTCATCCATCTCATGCTCATCAAAAGGAATCCACTAACAAGGTTGATCAAGTCTTGTTAACGAACTTATTCCGAATAACATGGAACCGGAGAAATTTCGAATAACACTATGTTACCTCAACGGGGACATGACATCCCCAATAATAAGAATATCATATTCCTTCTTGACAGTAGGAATAGGAAATTCAAAACCTCCAAATATAATCGATGGAATTTTTCCAATAGAGTTGATACTACGAACTTGAGGTCGTTTCCTCGGAAAGTGTACCGTATGCTCATTACCATTAACATGAAAAGTGACATTGCCTTTAGTGCAATCAATAACAGCCCCCGTAGTATTCAAAAAGGGTCTTCCAAGAATAATAGACATACTATCGTCCTCAGGAATATCAAGAATAACAAAGTCCGTTAAAATAGTAACGTTTGCAACTACAACAGGCACATCCTCACAAATACCGATAGGTATAGCAATTGATTTATTAGCCATTTGCAAAGATATTTCAGTAGGTGTCAACTTATTCAAATCAAGTCTATGATATAAAGAGAGAGGCATAACACTAACACCGACTCCATGACCACATAAAGCAGTTTTAACATAGTTTCTTTGTAACATCCCAAATTTTCAATTTGGAATGTTATACAATAGATCATCTTTGCATAGCATATTTTATTGCATTTTGGTTGATCCTAGAAATTCTACGTAACTCAAGGACCCTCGGAGAGAGTTGGGGATTTCGTTATTTTCATATTTGAGTTTGCTCAAAATTGGAAAATAGGATCATTTGATTTTATTTATTTTATCTTCAATTATTTCTATTACAAAAATATGAGAGAGGGAATAAAATGACTTTCCCAAAATAAATAAAAATTGAGGATCTAATAATAAAATCAAATAAGATTTTATTTTGGGTTTATTTGCTATTTTATTTGAATTTAGGAAAAATGCACGTTTTTCAAAATTGAATTTAGGCCCCAAATAAATGTTCATCCAATGAGGCTTTATTTTCGAAGTCGGGGAAAATTTATTTCGGGATTTTTGGAGTCCGTTTAGTGTTTCTTTTGTTTGTTTTTCTACGCGAAAATTATTAAAAAAAGTGCGAACCGACTAAGAGCCGGTTTCGGCCCGGAGTCCTACCGGCCGGGCTTTATATAGCGCTGCCCCGGGGCTCGATTAGCCCAAGCCTCCGCCGCCCCGCAAACCCTAACCCTAGCCGCAAAGCCCCACCCGCCGCCGCCGCCGGACCCGCCCGCCGAGGTTGCCCCGCCGCCGTTTTTTTAGAAAACCATTCGATTTTTCCGTCGGTTTTTCGTCGGTTTTTTTAGATTCATTTTTTTAGTTAGATCGATTTTTTTCTGGTTTAGTTTATTTAGCGAGTGTTCGCTCGTTCGTTTTAACGAACGCATTCATCGTTTATATCGAGATAACGAACAATCGTTCGTTAATCTGTTCATCATTTTTCTTTTTCTTGGATTTTCCGCGATTATTTCTGATCGCGATTTCTGATCCGATTTTCGATCTAATATAACTTTTCGCTCGTTTATCAGAATCAGGCGATTCGAGCATCTGGAGTTTCGTCTCGAAACCCTGTTTCCGTTTCCCCAACTCAAACAAGTTTTTGCCTCTGTAAAATTTGACCTAGATTCAGAATAGTAAACGAAGTTTGTTTCTTTGGGTTTATTTGCTATTTTATTTGAATTTAGGAAAAATCTGTGTTTTTCAAAATTACATTTAAGCCCCAAATAAATGTTCATCCTGTGCGGCTTGATTTTAGAAGCCGGGGAAATTTTTTCGGGATTTTTGGAGTCTGTTTAGTATTTCATTTGTTTGTTTTTCTGCGCGAAAATTATTTAAAAAAAAGTGCGAACTGACTAAGAGCCGGTTTCCGCCCGGACTCCTACTGGCCGGGCTTTATATAGCGCCGCCCCGGGGCCCGATTAGCCCAAGCCGCCGCTGCCCCGCAAACCCTAACCCTAGCAGCAGCGCCCCAGCCGCCGCCGCCCGCCGCCGCCGCTGCCGGAGCCGCCGCCAAGGTTGCCCCGCCGCCGTTTTTTTAGAAAAAACCGTTCGGTTTTTCCGTCGGTTTTTTATATTCATTTTTTAGTTAGATCGGTTTTTTTCCGGTTTAGTTTATTTAGCGAGCGTTCGCTCGTTCGTTCGTTTTAACGAACGCGTTCATCATTTAGATCGAGATAACGAACGTTCGCTCGTTAATCTGTTCGTCGTTTTTCTTTTTCTCGGATTTTCCGCGATTATTTCTGATTGCGATTTCTGATCCGATTTTCGATCTAGTATAACTTTTCGCTCGTTTATCGGAATCAGGCGATTCAAGCGCCTGGAGTTTCGTCTCGAAACTCTCTTTCCGTTTAACCAACTCAAACAATTTTTTGCCTCTGTAAAATTTGACCTAGATTCAGAATAGTAAACGAAGTTCGTTTGTCTTTCGTTGCTTCGTTCGATTTGATTCTTTTTGCCAACCGGAGTTCTTAAGTTGAACTATCTGGTTAGATCTCTTATTTGAGTTTTACCTGTGCATTAGATGAGTACTTATTGTATGCTTGTTTGTTTGCGATAGAGTACCCGGAGTGTGCCGCTTGCTACTTCGAATCGCTAGGTTTTGCGGATCATCAGCAAGGAAAGTAACACTTTGATCATACCTCCTACTACCCAGCTTTTATTGCATTAGATCAATCCTCACACATTTCATGATTAGGATCTAATTAAATTATGGGTTTTGGGGAGTAGATGAGGTAGTACCTATTACCTGTTTTATTATCAAACCTTTGGGAGTTACTTCTACGTTTTCTTATTATGCCATGCTATGCTAGTAGACGCGGATTGGGTGAGTGTATCCATGACAGATGTGAGATTGTTAAATTAATGGTTTATCTAAGGTGGCAACTTAAACACACATCTGGGTGGACTGAGGCACCTGGGTATTCCAGCGATTGCCTATTTTCTTTTGGACCGCCACCCAGGCTCAAAGGGATCATGAGATTATTCATACTAGAAACTTCCATGTGCAGCCACAAGCTACTATGGACTCTAGCATAGTTGAATAAGTCGTGCGAACTCTTAAAGTGGTAGACTAGCAGATGTAGGGGAAAGTAGGTGTAACGGTCTACCCGTTCGTAAGGTGATAGCGCTTCTGAAAGACTATGTCTCGGTAGTCCGTTTCTCAAACACCATGTAGTGCGAGAATCCCAATGGAGGAGATCGAGTCTTGTGGGGAAAAGTGCGCAAACCTCTGCAGAGTGTATAAACTAATCATGGTTAGCCGTGTCCCCGGTTATGGACAACTTGAGTATCTAGTACTTGGATTATCATGTGAATCTCATCATGTTACTCTAATTAATATTGTTGGGTTTTTGATGATGATGTTTAATTGGGATTGAGAGGGTGTCTACACTCTCAATGTTTAACAACTACCATGATAGTTAAATAAAATGTATTCCTTTGCAGTAGGGAAAAATTGGCTTTACGCAAAACTGTAACCATAGAGCATTCCACCAGCCAAATATACATGTAGTATAGCCTTATTCTTTCATTGCTCTCTATGTGTTACTTTGCCAGCATATTCCATGTGCTGACCCGTTTCGGGCTGCAACGTTCATGTTGCAGACTTTTCAGACGATGAGTAAGGTGCCTTAGGTTGTGGTTCTATACTCAGTGATGTCGTTGGAGTTAATGGACTCACTTACCTTCCAAGCCTTCCGCCGTTATCGTTATTAGATGGCCTTAAGCCATATTTATTGTAATAAGTTCTCTTCAGAGACACTCGTTGTAATAAGTGTGTGATTGCTACTCTGTTACAAATCCTTCAAGTACTGTGCGGTGTCAGCATTACTGATCCAGGGATGACACTGGAGCACATAGATTGGACCATCTGAGGTCTGGTCGCTACATTCTTTTAATGGCGCATGGTATAGTGGGTACTCCTGGATCTCCAAGTTTCTTAGGTATTCCACCCTTAAAAGTATAATTAGCAAGCATGGTAGAAATTTCAGCTTCCGATATCTTTCTTTTATTTATAACTATATCTTTCATATACTTAGAATAAGGATTCATTTTGAGCATATCAGTTAATCGCATACGCAAAAAGAAAGGTCTAATCATTTCATCAAAGCGCTCAAAATCCTCATCATCCTTTTTATTGGATGGTTTGGGAGGAAAAGGCATGGGTTTCTGAACCCATGGTTCTCTTTCTTTACCATGTTTCCTAGCAACAAAGTCTTTCTTATCATAGCGTTGATTCTTTGTTTGTGGGTTATCAAGATCAACAACAGGTTCAATTTCTATATCATTATCATTACTAGGTTGAGCATCATCATGAACATTATTATTAGCATTATCACTAGTTTCAGGTTTATTACCAGATTGTGTTTCAGCATCAGAAATAGAAATATCATTTGGATTCTCAGGTGTTTCAATAATAGGTTCACTAGAAGCATGCAAAGTCCTATCATTTTTCTTTTTCTTCCTTTTAGAAGGACTAGGTGCATCTATATTATTTCTCTGAGAATCTTGCTCAATTCTCTTAGGGTGGCCTTCAGGATACAAAGGTTCCTGAGTCATTCTACCACCTCTAGTCATAACTCTAACAGCATTATCATTATTCTTACTCTTCAATTCCTTGAGGAAATCATTTTGAGCTTTAAGTACTTGTTCTACTTGAGTGGTAACCATAGAAGGATGTTTACTAATAAGTTTAAGTTCACCTTTGACATTAGCCATATAATCACCCAAGTGTTCAAGCATATTTGAATTGTATTTCAATTGTCTACCAAAATAAGCATTGAAGTTTTGTTGTTTAACAATGAAATTGTCAAACTCATCAAAGCATTGTTTAGCAGACTTATAACGAGGGATATCACCTTCATCAAATCTATAGAGAGAATTTACATTTACTACCTGTGTCGGGTTATCAAGACCATGTATTTCTTCAATATGTAATGGATTAAGATCATATGTTTCTTCAACAGGCGGTGAATTAATACCATGTATTTCTTCAATATGAGGTAAATTCTTAACATCTTCAGCTTTAATACCTTTTTTTCATAGATTTCTTTGCCTCTTGCATATCTTCGGGACTGAGAAATAGAATACCCCTCTTCTTCGGAGTTGGTTTAGGAATAGGCTCAGGAATTGGCTCCGGAGGTGTCCAATTATTTTCATTTGTCAACATATTATTCAATAGAATTTCAGCTTCATCCGGTGTTCTTTCCCTGAAAACAGAACCAGCACAACTATCCAGGTAATCTCTGGAAGCATCAGTTAGTCCATTATAAAAGATATTAAGTATTTCATTTTTCTTAAGAGGATGATCAGGCAAAGCATTAAGTAACTTGAGAAGCCTCCCCCAAGCTTGTGGGAGACTCTCTTCTTCAATTTGCACAAAATTATATATATCCTTTAAAGGAGCTTGTTTCTTATGAGCAGGGAAATATTTAGCAGAGAAGTAATAAATCATATCCTGCGGACTATGCACACAACCAGGATCAAGAGAATTAAACCATATCTTAGCATCACCCTTTAATGAGAACGGAAATATTTTAAGGATATAAAAGTAACAAGTTCTCTCATCAGTAGTGAACCGGGTGGCTATATCATTTAATTTAGTAAGATGTGCCACAACAGCTTCAGATTCATAGCCATGAAAAGGATCAGATTCAACCAAAGTAATTATATCAGGATCAATAGAGAATTCATAATCCTTATGAGTAACACAGATAGGTGAAGTAGCAAAAGCAGGGTCAGGTTTCATCCTACATTTAGAGATTGCTTATTCCATTTAGCTAATAACCTCTTGAGTTTGTATCTATCTTTGCAAGCTAAAATAGCTAAAGAAGCTTATTTATCAAAAACATAACCCTCAAGAATAACAGGTGAGTCTTCATCATCACTTTCATCATTATTATCAGATTCAATAATTTCATTCTCTCTAGCCCTAGCAAGTTGTTCATCAAGAAATTCACCAAGTGGTACCGTGGTATCAAGCATAGAAGTAGTTTCATCATAAGTATCATGTATAGCAGAACTGGCATCATTAATAACATGCGACATATCAAAACGAATAGCAGAAGCAGGTTTAGGTGTCGCAAGCTTACTCAAAACAGAAGGCGAATCAAGTGCGGAGCTAGATGGCAGTTCCTTACCTCCCCTCGTAGTTGAGGGATAAATCTTTGTTCTTGGATCTTTCAAGTTCTTCCTAATGATAAGCAGATATAAATCCCAAGTGACTCAAAGAATAGAGCTATGGTCCCTGGCAACGGCGCCAGAAAAAACCCACAAGTATAGGGGATCACAACAATTTTCGAGGGTAAAGTATTCAACCCAAATTTATTGATTCGACACAACGGGAGCCAAATAATATTCTCAAGTATTAGCAGCTGAGTTGTCAATTCATCCACACCCGGAAACTTAGTATCTGCAGCAAAGTATTTAGTAGCAAAGTAAAATATGATAGTAGTGGTAACGGTAGCAAAAGGTAATAGTAGTAAAAGTAATGTTTTTGGTTTTTTGTAGTGATGATAGCAATAACAACGGAAAATTAAATAAGCGAAGAACAATATATGGAAAGCTCGTAGGCAATGGATCGATTATGCCGGATGCGGTTCATCATGTAACAGTCATAACCTAGGGTGACATAGAACTAGCTCCAGTTCATCAATGTAATGTAGGCATGCATTCCGAATATAGTCATACATGCTTCTGGAAAAGAACTTGCATGACATCTTTTGTCCTACCCTCCCGTGGCAACGGGGTCCTTACGGAAACTAAGGGATATCGAGGCCTCCTTTTAATAGAGTACCGGAACAAAGCATTAACACATAGTGAATACATGAACTCCTCAAACTACAGTCATCACCGGTAAGTATCCCGATTATTTTCACTTCGGGGTTAACGGATCATAACACATAATAGGTGACTATAGACTTGCAAGATATGATCAAGAACTCTCATATATTGATGAAAACATAATAGGTTCAGATCTGAAATCATGGCACTCGGGCCCTAGTGACAAGCATTAAGCATAGCAAAGTCATAGCAAAATCAATCTCAGAACATAGTGGATACTAGGGATCAAACCCTAACAAAACTAACTCGATTACATGATAGATCCCATCCAACCCATCACCTTCCAGCAAGCCTATGATGGAATTACTCACGCACGACGGTGAGCATCATGAAATTGGTGATGGAGGATGGTTGATGATGACAATGGCGATAGATTCCCCTCTCCGGAGCCCCGAACGAACTCCAGATCAGCCCTCCTAAGAGGTTTTAGGGCTTGGCGGCAGCTCCGTATCGTAAAACGCGATGAATTTTTCTCTTTGATTTTTTTCTCCCTGAAACCAAATATATAGAGTTGGAGTTGAGGTCGGAGGAGCTCTAGGGGCCCACGAGGTAGGGGGCGCGCCCTAGGGGGGCAGGCACGCCCCCACCCTCGTGGACAGGTGGTGGGCCCCCTGGCCTTCATCTTTTGCCAGGATTTTTTATATTTTCCGAATAGTTGTTCCGTGAAGTTTCAGGTCATTCCGAGAACTTTTGTTTCTGCACATAAATAACACCATGGTAATTTTGCTGAAAACATCGTCAGTCCGGGTTAGTTCCATTCAAATCACGCAAGTTAGAGTCCAAAACAAGGGCAAAAGTGTTTGCAAAAGTAGATACGACGGAGACGTATCACTTATGTCTGAAAGAGCTCATCATATCACGAGATCTGAATGCATAGGCAAAGTTTGCACCAACTCTCAAGGTGAGAAAGGGCATTACACGGTACCAAAGAGGCTAGCAATGGTGGAAGGGCGAGAGTACGTATAATCCATGGACTCAACATTAGCCTGAAAGAACTCACATACTTATTGCAAAAGTTTATTAGCCCTCAAAACAAAGTACTAATATGCATGCTTCTAGGGGGAATAGATTGGTAGGAAAAGACCATCGCTCGTTCCCGACCGGTACTCATAAGGAAGACAACAAAAAATAAATCATGCTCCAACTTCATCACATAACGAGAGACCATACGTGCCTGCTTCTGGAATCACAAACTTTAACACAAATATTCTTACTAATCCACAATTACTCACTAGCATGACTCTAATATCACCATCTTTATATCTAAAAATAAATGCAAGGAATCAAACTTCTCATATATTCAATGATCTTTATGAAAGTTTTTTATAAGTCCCTCCTGAATACCCATCATATTAGGACTAAATTCAAAACCTAAGAAAATAACCATACTATTTTTAAGACTCTCAAAATAATATAAGTGAAGCATGAGAGTTCATCAATTTCTTCAAAATAAAACCGCCGCCGTGCTCTAAAAAGATATAAGTGAAGCACTAGAGCAACTACCTAGCTCAAAATATATAAGTGAAGCACATAGAGTATTGTAATAAATTCACGATTAATGTGTGTCCCTCTCAAAAGGTGTGTACAAAAAGGATGATTATGGTAAGCTAAAAAGCAAAGACTCATATAATACAAGACACTCCAAGCAAAACAAATATCATGTGGTGAATAAAAATATAGCCTCAAGTAATTTACCGATGGATTGAAGACAAAAGAGGGGATGCCATCCGGGACATCCCCAAGCTTAGATGCTTGGTTGTCCTTGAATGTTACCTGGGTGCATTGGGAACCCCCAAGATTAGCCTCTTGCCACTACTTATTTCGTAGTCCATTGTAACTGCACCCAAAACTTGAAAACTTCACAACACAAAACTCAACAGAAAACTTGTGAGACCCGTTAGTGAAACAAAGCAAATAACCACTTTTAGATACTGTTGTAAACTCATCCCAATTATATATTTGCATTATATCTACTATATTCCAACTTCTCCATGGTTCATACCCCTGGATACTACCCATAGATTCATCAAAATAAGCAAACAACACAATGAAAACAGAATCTATCAAAAACAGAATAATCTGTAGTAATCTAGACTTTAGCCAAACTTATGTAACTCCAAAAATTCTGGCCAATTAGGACAACGTAAGAAATTTGTATACAAATCTTATGTAGAAAATCTAGAAATTTATCACACTCCAGTGAATTTTAATAATTCTGCTAGTAGACATAAGAGTTTCTGTTTTTCAGCAAAATCAAATCGACTATCACCCAAACTGTTCCAAAGGTCTTACTTGGAACAAACACTAATTAAAACACTAAAGCACAATCATAACGGAATTATAATTGTATATTTATTGAAAAACATAAGAAAAACATAAAAACTTAAAAATAAAATTGGGTTGCCTCCCAACAAGCGCTATTGTTTTACGCCCCTTGCTAGGCATATTGCATAAATCTAGGTATTGTAGTAAAAGTGAGGGAGATCATCCATGATCATCGCATATTCCCTCCTTTCAGTAGCAAGCTTTTTTTGTGGCAAGCAAAAATAATAAAAAGGGCTAAATTTCATAGGATACAGATCTATGAGATCAAGTTTGGGAGGACGAGGTTCCTCCTTTGGCCCTTTATATGTGATAACTATTTCTTCATTATAAACATTCCTTTGATTAACATCTCTGAGTCTTTCTGTAAGAACATACCCTAGCCCATTATTTTGTATTGCAAAATTATCATTGAGCTCAGAAATCTTATCAATCAATACATCTGAAGGAACCCTTTTTCTTAGGGTTTCATTATAAGCGACATAATCTAGAGATTGCAATCTCTCCTCTATAGGAGGACAACCATAATTTATAATGTAATGAGAAAATATTTCACGTGCCTCTTTCATAACATGCCCAAATTCATAAGCTAGAAATATAGTGGTGACACGCTTAACAGAAGGATTGTGAATATTAGAAAATTCTAAAACGATCCTTTGTATGCATGGATGCATGTGAACAAATTGTCTTTCAAGTTAAACTATAATTAAAGATATTGCATCTGCAGGACTAGAAGTTCTGTTAAGAATTGATCCTCCTATCACAAGTAAAGAAATCCTGAATAACACATTTTCCAATAATATTACCGCTGCCTACGTAGAGTTTTTTAGTATGCATGATAGTAGGTTCTTATTCATGAGGATCATCATTAGCAAAATCATCAAATTTTTCCTCAAGATTATTACTAATTTTTTCAACGATAGCCTCCCCAGATCTAGACATGATGACAAGCAAGGAAAAAGCAAACGAAAAGACAAACGGGGAGAGGGCGAATAAGAAGGCAAATATTATTGTGTTTTTTGGGAAACATTTTAGAAGTGGGGGAGAGGAAAACGAGAGGTAAATTGCGAATAATGTAATGCAAGATATGATAGTTTACGATAGGTACTTGGTAGGCTTGATGTAGATCCTCCCCAGCAACGACGCCAGAAATTCCTCCTGCTACTTCTTGAGCTTGCGTTGGTTTTTGCCTTGAAGAGGAAAGGATGATGCAGCAAAGGAGAGATAAGTATTTCCCTCAGTTGAGAACCAAGGTATCAATCCAGTAGGAGGAACACACAAGTCTTCAATGATAGCACCTACACAAACACTTGCACCCAACGCGATAAAGGGGTTGTCAATCCTTTCAAGGTTACTTGCAAGGATGATATCTAATAGAGATAGGTATAAAAGATAAATAAAAGTGTAAAATAAGGAAAAGGTAAATAAATTGTAGCAAGGTATTTTTGGGTTTTTGGTTTTATAGATCTGAAAATAATATGGTAGAAATAGATCCGGGAGCCATACTTTTCACTAGAGGCTTCTCTCTTGAAAGAATGCATACGGTGGGTAAACAAATTACTGTTGAGCAATTGATAGAAAAGCGCAAAGTTATGATGATATCTAAGGCAATGATCATGAAAATAGGCACCACGTTCGTGACAAGTAGACCGACTCCTGCCTGCATCTACTGCTATTACTCCACACATCGACCGCTATCCAGCATGCATCGAGTGTATTAAGTTAACAAGAATGGAGTAACGCCTTAAGCAAGATGACATGATGTAGAGGGATAGATCCAATCAATATGAAATAAACCCCACCTCTTTATCCTTAATGGAAAAAATACAAATACGTGCCTCTCTACCCCTTCCGTCATTGGGTGAGGACACCGCAAGATTGAACCCAAAACAAAGCATCACTCCCATTGCAAGAAAAAATCAATCTATTTGGCCAAACCAAATCAACAGATCACAGAGAAATACAAATCTATCTTAATCATGCATAAATGAGTTCAGAGAAGTCTCACATAATATTCATAGATAATCTGATCATAAATCCACAATTCATCTGATCTCAACAAACACACGGCAAAAGAAGATTACGTCGAATAGATCTCCAAGAACATCGAGGAGAACATTGTATTGAAGATCAAAGAGAGAGAAGAAGCCATCTAGCTACTAGCTATGGACCCATAGGTTTTTGGTAAACTACTCACACATCATCGGAAGGGCAGCAAGGTTGATGTAGAGGCCCTCCGTGATCGAATCCCCCTCCGACAGAGTACCGGAAAAGGCCCCAAGATGGGATATCACATGGACAGAAACTTGCGGCGGCGGAAAAGTATTTTTGGTGTGCCCTCTGGTATACGGGGAATATTTGGCTGTTTATAGATCTAAGATCCGGGTTAGAGGAGCCACGAGGGGTCCACAAGGACATAGGGCGCCCCCTAGGGCATGCCTGGTGAGCTTATTGCTCACCGATGGGCCTTATGGCCTCCTCGCAAAGCTTCCTAGGTGTATTATTGTCCAAGAAAAATCGTCAAAAAGTTTCATTCCATTTGGACTCCGTTTGTTATTGATTTTCTATAAAAGACAAAAACATGGAAAAACAACTGGCACTGGGACTAGGTTAATATGTTAGTGCCAAAAATGATATAAAATAGCATAATAATGCATATAAAACATCCAAGATGGATAATATAATAGCATGGAACAATCCAAAATTATAGATACGTTCGAGATGTATCAGGGGGCTTGAGCCGGCCAATAAGGTCACAAGTGGGTTTCCTAGAAGGAAGTGAGAGAAGGAGGAGGAGGAGGATGAGAAGGAGAAGCAAGAAGTGGCGGCGACCAACATTACAGATAAGTTCAAGGACATCATGGCGTATGAGGGAGTCCTGGACTAAGGGGTCCTCAGGCTGCCGAACTGTGTCTTATGGGCCAAACTGATGGGCCGTTCTGCAACTATGATACCTCTCCGTTGTATCTATAAATTTGTATTGTTCCATGCCAATATTCTACAAATTTTACATACTTTTGGCAACAATTTATATGATTTTCTTGGACTAACATATTGATCCAGTGCCAGTTCCTATTTGTTGCATGTTTTTTGTTTCACAGAAAATCCATATCAAACGGAGTCCAAACGGGATAAAAACTTACAGAGTTTTTTTGGAATATATGTGAATTTTGGGAAGTGGAATCAACGGGAGACGATGCCCGAGGGTGTCACAAGGCAGGGGAGCGTGCCCTAGGGGGTAGGGCGCACCCTGGGCCTTTGTGGCCACTCCATAAGGCAGTTGGTGCCCTTCTTTCGACACAAGAAAGCTAATATCCGGATAAAAATCATGTTAAAATTTCAGCCCAATCGGAGTGAAGAATCTCCGAGAATTTAAGAAACGGTGAAAGGCCAGAAACAGGGAGCGGAGAAACAGAAGGAAACAAAGAGAGAGAGAGAGAGATCCAATCTTGGAGGGGCTCCCGCACTTCCGCCGCGATGGAGGCCATGGACCAGAGGGGAAACCCTTCTCCCATCTAGGGGGAAGGTCAAGGAAGAAGAAGAAGGAGGGGGGAATCTTTCCCCCTCTCTCCCGGTGGTGCCAGAACGCCGCTAGGGCCATCATCGTGACGGCGATCTACACTAACAACTTCACCGTCGTCATCACAAACTCTCTCCCCATCTATGCTGCGGTGTAACACCCCTTCTCCCCACTGTAATCTCTACTTAAACATGGTGCTCAACTCTATATATTATTTCCCAATGATGTATGGCTATCCTATGATGTTTGAGTAGATCTGTTTTGTCCTATGGGTTGATTGGCTATCATTATTGGTTTGAGTTGCATGTTTTACTATTGGTGCTGTACTATGGTGCTCTCCGTGTCACGCAAGCGTGAGGGATCCCCATTGTAGGGTTTGCATTGTGTTCATGATTTGCTTATGGTGGGTGGCGTGAGTGGCAGAAGGACAAACCCTTGTAAGTAGGTTGTTTGCATATGGGAGTAAAGAGGACTTGATACTTTAATGCTATGGTTGGGTTTTACCTTCATGATCTTTAGTAGTTACGTATGTTTGCTAGAGTTCCAATCATAAGTGCATATGATCCAAGAAGAGAAAGTATGTTAGCTTATGCCTCTCCCTCATATAAAATTGCAATAATGATTATCGGTCTAGTTATCGATTGCCTAGGGACAAATAACTTTCTTGTGACAAAAAGCTCTCTACTAAAACTAACGTAATTGTTCCTTTTTCTGAACAGCCCCTAGTTTCTATTTACGTGTTTTTTATTATCTTGCAAACCTATCCTATCACAACTATAAAGTACTTCCAGTTTCATACTTGTTCTAGGTAAAGCGAACATTAAGCATGCGTAGAGTTGTATCGGTGGTCGATAGAACTCGAGGGAATATTTGTTCTACCTTTAGCTCCTAGTTGGTTTTGACACTCTTACTTATCGAAAGAGGCTACAACTGATCCCCTATACCCGTGGGTTATCAAGACCTTTTTCTAGCGCCGTTGCCAGGGACCAGTATCATGGGGCGAATATTCTCATGTGTGCTTGTTTGCTTTATCACTAAGTAGATTTTATTTGATGTTCTAAGTTGTTCTCTATCTTTAGTTATGGATATGGAACACGAAATACCAAAAAATAGGTTTACTTGCTACTCATGGAGATGGGGAACCTCCTAAAACCCTCGATTCTCATTATGTGAAAGATATTATGCAATACTTTAATAATCCTGAGAAAACCCCATTCAATTATATAATGGGTGATGACCCACAAGTATAGGGGTCTATCGTAGTCCTTTCGATAAGTAAGAGTGTCGAACCCAACGAGGAGCAGAAGGAAATGATAAGCGGTTTTCAGCAAGGTATTCTCTGCAAGTACTGAAATAAGTGGTAACAGATAGTTTTGTGATAAGGTAAATTGTAACGAGCAACAAGTAACAAAAGTAAATAAGGTACAACAAGGTGGCCCAATCCTTTTTGTAGCAAAGGACAAGCCGGACAAATTCTTATATAAGGAAAAGAGCTCCCGAGAACACATGGGAATATCGTCAAGCTAGTTTTCATCACGCTCATATGATTCGCGTTTGGTACTTTGATAATTTGATATGTGGGTGTACCGGTGCTTGGGTGCTGTTCTTACTTGAACAAGCATCCCACTTATGATTAACCTCTATTGCAAGCATCCGCAACTACAACAAAAGTATTAAGGTAAACCTAACCATAGCATGAAACATATGGATCCAAATCATCCCCTTACGAAGCAACGCATAAACTAGGGTTTAAGCTTCTGTCACTCTAGCAACCCACCATCTACTTATTACTTCCCAATGCCTTCCTCTAGGCCCAAATAATGGTGAAGTGTTATGTAGTCGACGTTCACATAACACCACTAGAGGTTAGACAACATACATCTCATCAAAATATCGAACGAATACCAAATTCACATGACTACTAATAGCAAGACTTCTCCCGTGTCCTCAGGAACAAACGTAACTACTCACAAAGCATATTCATGTTCATAATCAGAGGGGTAATAGTATGCATAAAGGATCTGAACATATGATCTTCCACCAAGTAAACCAACTAGCATCAACTACAAGGAGTAATCGACACTACTAGCAACCTACTAGCACCAATCCCGGACTTAGAGACAAGAATTGGATACAAGAGATGAACTAGGGTTTGGAGATGAGATGGTGCTGGTGAAGATGTTGATGGAGATTGCCCTCTCCCGATGAGAGGAGCGTTGGTGATGACGATGGTGATGATTTCCCCCTCCTGGAGGGAAGTGTCCCCGGCAGAACAGCTCTGCCGGAGCCCTAGATTGGTTCCGCCAAGGTTCCGCCTCGTGGCGGCGGAGTCTCGTCCCGAAAGGTTGCTTATGATTTTTTTTCTCATCGAAAGACTTCATATAGGAGAATATGGGCGTCGGAGAGCCACCAGGGGGCCCACGAGGTAGGGGCGCGCCCCCCACCCTCGTGAGCAGGGTGTGGGCCCCCTGGCCTTCATCTTTGGCGACGATTTTTCTTTATTTATTTTAAGATATTCCATGGAGTTTCAGGACTTTTGGAGTTGTGCAGAATAGGTCTCCATATTTGCTCCTTTTCCAGCCAGAATTCCAGCTGCCGGCATTCCCCCTCTTCATGGTAAACCTTGTAAAATAAGAGAGAATAGCCATAAGTATTGTGACATAACATGAAATAACAGCCCATAATGCAATAAATATTAACATAAAAGCATGACGCAAAATGGACGTATCAACTCCCCCAAGGTTAGACCTCGCTTGTCCTCAAGCGAAAAGCCGATAACAATAAATATGTCCTCATGTTTAGAGGTAGAGGCGTCGATAAAAATAAAATACGGACATGAAGGCATCATGTTTGTTTCATAACAGCAACATATATAGATTTGTCATATGATTACTTATGTTCAAGTGATGATATTTTCACAATGCAAAAGTATGAATCAGAAACCTTATTAGGCACTAACAAATTATAACCTCAGTCATTGAAGCAATTGCAATTTATCATAACATCGGAAGGAGTCTATGTCAGAGCTTAAAAGCAAGTCCACATACTCAACTATCACTTAGTCCTTCATAATTGCTAACACTCACGCAATACTTGTGGTTATGAAGTTTCAATCAGACACAAAGAAAGATTGGGGCTTATAATGCTGCCTCCAAACTTATTCACCTTTGGGTGATGTCAACAATAATAGTTCATGCTAACGTACACCCAATTGGATATATATATCAGGATTACCCCACCATGAAGTGCTTGCCAAAGGATAAAATGAAAAAGGGAAAGGTGAAGATTACCTTGACTCTTGCATAAGATAGAGGATAATAATAAAAGATAGGCCCTTCGCAGTGGGAAGCAGAGGTTACCATGCGCTTTTATGGTTGGGTGCACAAAATCTTAATGCAAAAGAACGTCACTTTATATTGCCCCTTGTATGTGAACCTTTATTATGCAGTCCGTCGCTTTTATTGCGTCCACAACAAGTTCATACAAAGCTTATTTCTCTGCACTAATAAGCCATGCATATTTAAAGAGCAAATTTTATTGCTTGCACCGATGACAACTTACTTGAAGGATCTTACTCAATCCATAGGTAGATATGGTGGACTCTCATGGCTAAACTGCTTTAAGGGTATTTGGAAGCACAAGTAGTATCTCTACTTGGTGCTGAGAATTTGGCTAGTATGAGGGGGAAAGGCAAGCTCAGCATGTTTGAATGATCCATGACAATAGACTTTAACTGAGATGCGAGAAAACATAACCCATTACGTTGTCTTCCTTGTCCAACATCAACTCTTTAGCATGTCATACTTAATGAGTGCTCCCAATTATGAAAGATGTCAATGATAGTATATCTATATGTGAAACCTCTCTCTCCTTATTACTTCCTATTAATTGTCACGATGACTAAAGCTATATTTGCCAACTCCTAACAACTTTTTAATCATCATACTCTTTCTATGTGAAGTCATTACTCTCAATAAGATCAATATGAACTCTTTGTTTCTTTTTATTCTTTCTTTTATTCACTCAAGATCATGGCAAAATAATCAAGCCCTTGACTCAACACTAATCTTTATTATATATAGCTCACGGACTAGATTGCATAGAGGGATCATAAAGCAAACTTCAAAACTAGATCATGCCGTGACTTTATTCTACTAAATCAAGATACTACTAATAGGATCGAACTAAGAAAAACGGTAAAGATAGGAGTTGTGATGGTGATACGATACCGGGGCACCTCCCCCGAGCTTGGCAGTTGCCAAGGGGAGTGCCCATACCCATGTGATGAGGTCTCCTTCTTTGTTGTTGGAGGTGGAGGTGTTGTTGATGACGCAAGCTTGTCGTCCCCTTCCATGGCATAGGCTCACCCTCATAGAAGGATGATCGAGTCTCCGGAATTCTCAAATCTGCAACGGAAACAGCTCGAAACAAAAACAAGGGATATTTGCGTGATACGGGGGTCAAAACCTTCGGGAGAATATATAATGAATTTTTACCGACCAAAATACGTATCGTGCAGGAAAATGGAGTCCGGAGGGCACACGAGGTGCTCACGAGGTAGGGGGCGCGCCCAGGGGGGTAGGGCGCGCCCTCCACCCTCGTGGAGGGCTCGTGTCCTCCCTGGACTGCTACCTATTTTTCTATTTTTCTAAATATTCCAAAATGGAGAAATATTGCCTTAAAAATTGTTTTAGAGTCGGTTTACTTACCGTACCACATACCTATTCCTTTTCGGAGTCTGGAGCGTTCTGGAAAGTGTCCCTTATGTATTCCTCCGGGGTTACGGTTTCAATAACATTGATTTCAACATTTATAGGATTACCTGAGATATAGTGCTTGATTCTTTGACCGTTTACCACCTTCGGATTTGTGCCTTCGAAATTGTTGATTTTTATGGCACCGGAACGATAGACCTCCTCGATAACGTAGGGACCTTCCCATTTAGAGAGAAGTTTTCCTGCAAAAAATCTTAAACAAGAGTTGTATAGCAATACATAATCGCCTACATTAAACTCACACTTTTGTATCCTTTTGTCATGCCATCTTTTAACTTTTTCTTTAAACAACTTGGCATTTTCATAGGCTTGGGTTCTCCATTCATCAAGTGAGCTAATATCAAATAACCTCTTCTCACCGGCAAGTTTGAAATCATAGTTAAGCTCTTTAATAGCCCAATATGCCTTATGTTCTAGTTCAAGAGGTAAGTGACATGCTTTTCCATAAACCATTTTATACGGAGACATACCCATAGGATTCTTATATGCGGTTCTATATGCCCATAATGCATCATCAAGTTTCTTGGACCAATTCTTTGTAGACCTATTAACAGTCTTTTGCAAAATTAATTTGAGCTCTCTATTACTCAATTCTACTTGACCACTAGACTGTGGGTGATAAGGAGATGCAATTCTATGATTAACGTCATATTTGGCAAGCATTTTACGGAAAGCACCATGAATAAAGTGTGAACCACCATCAGTCATTAAATTTCTAGGGACTCCAAACCTCGGAAAAATAACTTCCTTAAGCATTTTAATGGAAGTGTTATGATCAGCACTACTAGTTGGAATAGCTTCTACCCACTTAGTAACGTAATCAACAGCAACTAAAATATGAGTGTATCCATTGGAGGCAGGAAAAGGTCCCATATAATCAAAGCCCCAAACATCAAATGGTTCAATACCAAGTGAATAATTCATAGGCATTTCTTGACGTCTAATAATATTACCAATTCTTTGACATTCATCACAAGATAAAACAAACTTACGGGCATCCCTGAAGAGAGTAGGCCAATAAAAACCAGATTGCAATACCTTATGTGCAGTTCTATCTCCAGCGTGGTGTCCTCCATAAGCTTCGGAGTGACACTTGCGTAGGATCTATTCCTGTTCATGCTCAGGTACACAACGTCTAATAACACCATCTACTCCTTCTTTATAAAGATGTGGGTCATCCCAAAAGTAATGTCTCAAATCATAAAAGAACTTTTTCTTTTGTTGGTATGTGAAGCTAGGTGGTATAAATTTAGCAACAATATAATTAGCATAATCAGCATACCATGGAGTGCTACGAGAAGTGCTTATGACATTTAATTTTTCATCAGGAAAGCTATCATCAATAGGTAGTGGGTCATCAAGAACATTCTCTAACCTAGATAAGTTGTCTGCAACTGGGTTCTCAGCTCCTTTTCTATCAAAAATATGCAAATCAAATTCTTGCAGCAAGAGAACCCATCTAATAAGTCTAGGTTTAGCATCTTTCTTTTCCATAAGATATTTAATAGCAGCATGATCAGTGTGGTTAGTTACTTTAGAATCAACAATATAGGGTCTGAATTTATCACAAGCAAACACAACTGCTAAAAGTTCCTTTTCGGTAGTAGCATAATTTCTTTGAGCATTGTCTAGAGTCTTACTAGCATAATGGATAACATTTAATTTCTTATCAACTCTTTGCCCTAGAACAGCACCTACAGTATAATCACTAGCATCACACATAATTTCAAAGGGTAAATTCCAATCAGGTGGCTGAACAATAGGTGCAGAGACTAATGCTTTCTTAAGTATTTCAAATGCTTCTACACAATCATCATCAAAGACAAATGGTACATCTTTTTGTAATAAATTAGTGAGAGGCCGAGAAATTTTTGAGAAGTCCTTAATGAACCTCCTATAAAATCCAGCGTGACCAAGGAAACTTCTTATACCTTTGATGTCCTTGGGACATGGCATCTTTTCTATAGCGTCAACCTTGGCTTTATCAACTTCAATACCTCTTTCATAAACTTTGTGCCCCAAGACAATACCTTCATTAACCATAAAGTGGCACTTTTCCCAATTCAAGATAAGATTAGTTTCTTCACATCTCTGCAAAACTCGATCAAGATTGCTCAAGCAATCATCAAAAGAGGAACCATAGACGGAAAAGTCGTCCATGAAAACCTCACAAATCTTTTCACAAAAATCAAAGAATATAGCCATCATGCATCTTTGAAAGGTAGCAGGTGCATTACATAAACCAAAAGGCATACGTCTATAAGCAAAAGTACCAAAAGGGCATGTAAAAGTAGTCTTTGATTGATCTTTAGCCGACACAGGTATTTGAGAGAAACCAGAATAACCATCTAGAAAGAAATAATGTGTATGTTTGCATAATCTTTCTAGCATTTGATCAATAAAAGGTAAGGGGTAATGATCTTTCTTAGTGGCTTTATTTAATTTGTGGAAATCAATTACCATCCTATAACCTGTAATAATTCTTTGAGGAATCAATTCATCTTTATCATTAGGGACAACAGTAATACCTCCCTTCTTAGGGACACAATGGACAAGACTTACCCACTGACTATCAGCAACGGGATAAATTATACCTGCCTCCAGAAGCTTGAGTATTTCCTTCCTTACCACTTCTTTCATTTTAGGATTCAAACATCGTTGAGGATCACATGCTGGTTTAGCATCCACTTCCAAATTTATTTTATGCTGACATAGAGTGGGACTAATGCCCTTAAGATCATCAAGAGTATATCCAATAGCGGCACGGTGCTTCTTCAGAGTTTTCAATAATCTTTCTTCTTCATGCTCTGAAAGGTTAGCACTAATAATAACAGGATATATTTTCTTTTCATCAAGATAAGCATACTTAAGATTATCAGGCAACGGTTTAAGCTCAAAAATGGGATCACCCTTGGGTGGAGGAGGATCCCCTAGGATTTCAATAGGCAAATTGTGTTTCAGAATAGGTTCCTATTTAAAGAATATTTCATCTATTTCCTTTCTTTCATTCATAAACATATCATTTTCATGGTCTAGCAAATAGTGTTCTAAAGGATCACTAGGAGGTACAGCAATAGAAGCAAGACCAATAATTTCATCCTTACTAGGCAATTCTTCCTCATGATGTTGTTTACTGAATTTAGAGAAATTAAACTCATGAACCATATCATCCAAGCCAACAGTAACAATATTCTTTTTGCAGTCTATCATAGCATTAACAGTATTCAAGAAGGGTCCACCAAAAATAATGGGACAAAAGCTATCTTGTGGAGAACCAAGAACAAGAAAGTCAGCGGGATATTTGGTTTTCCCACACAAGACTTCAACATCTCTAACAAGTCCCATTGCAGATATATTATCTCTATTGGCAAGTTTAATTGTAACATCAAATCTTCTAACTCAGCAGGTGCGATATCATGCATAATTTCTTTATATAAGTCAATGGGTATAACACTAGCACTAGCACCCATATCACTTAAGCCATGACAACAATGATCTCCTATTTTAACAGAAATAACAGGCACGCCTACCACAGGTCTATGTTTATCTCTATCACAGGGTTTAGCAATTCTAGCAGTTTCACCAGAGAATTCAATGACATGCCCATCAATATTATCAGACAAGAGATCTTTAACAATAGCAATATTAGGTTCTACTTTGACTTGCTCAGGAGGTGTATAAGTTCTAGTATTGCTTTTACGAACAACAGTTGAAGCTTTAGCATGATCCTTTACTCTAGCAGGGAAAGGTGGTTTCTCAACATAAGAGGTGGGAACAATAGGATCATTATAAGTGATGGTCTTTTCTTCAACTTTAATAGGTGCAGCTACTTTTACTTCTATGAGAGGATGATATTTAAACCACTTCTCCTTGGGGAGATCAACATAAGTAGCAAAAGATTCACAGAAAGAAGCTACTATCTCAGAGTCAAGTCCATATTTAGTGCTAAACTTACGGAAAATATCGGTATCCATAAAAGATTTAACACAATCAAACTTAGGTGTCATACCTGACTCCTTACCTTCATCAAGGTCCCAATCTTCAGAGTTGCGTTTAATTCTATCCAATAAATTCCATCTGAATTCAATACTCTTCATCATAAAAGAGCCAGCACAGGAAGTATCGAGCATGGTGCGATTGTTATTAGAAAGCCGAGCATAAAAATTCTGGAGAATTGTCAATTTTGAGAGCTCATGATTGGGGCATGAATATAACATTGATTTAAGCCTCCCCCAAGCTTGAGCGATGCTTTATCCTTCGTGAAGCCAAAAATTATATATATAATTGCGATCACGATGAACAAGATGCATAGGGTAATACTTTTGATGAAATTCCAATTTCATTCTTTTATAGTTCCATGATCTCGTATCATCACATAGCCTATACCATGTCGATGCGTCTCCCTCCAAAGATAAAGGGAAAGCCTTCTTCTTAACAACATCATCGGGTATACCTGCAATCTTAAATAATCCACAAATATCATCCAAATAGCGTAGATGCTCGTCGGATGCTTTGTCCCATCTCCTGTAAAAGTATTAGCCAGCAGTTTTTCCATAATACCCGAAGGAAATGCAAAAGGAGTTTCATTTTCAATAGGTTCAGTAGGTTGAGGAGCAACTCTTTGCTCTAATGGACGGGGTGAAGATACCCCGAACAAGCCCCTCAGAGATTCAGTTTCCATAGTAACAAGTGACAGAAAATTTCAGCACACTATATAAATTTTTCCTTACCAAATTCCACCTACCAAAGGCGCTACATTCCCCGGCAACGGCGCCAGAAAAGAGTCTTGATGACCCACAAGTATAGGGGATCTATCGTAGTCCTTTTGATAAGTAAGAGTGTCGAACCCAACGAGGAGCAGAAGGAAATGATAAGCGGTTTTCAGCAAGGTATTCTCTGCAAGTACTGAAATAAGTGGTAACAGATAGTTTTGTGATAAGGTAAATTGTAACGAGCAACAAGTAACAAAAGTAAATAAGGTGCAGCAAGGTGGCCCAATCCTTTTAGTAGCAAAGGACAAGCCGGAAAAATTCTTATATAAGGAAAAGAGCTCCCGAGGACACATGGGAATATCGTCAAGCTAGTTTTCACCACGCTCATATGATTCACGTTCGGTACTTTGATAATTTGATATGTGGGTGGACCGGTGCTAAGGTGCTGTTCTTACTTGAACAAGCATCCCACTTATGATTAACCTCTATTGCAAGCATCCGCAACTATCACAAAAGTATTAAGGTAAACCTAACCATAGCATGAAACATGTGGATCCAAATCAGCCCCTTACGAAGCAACGCATAAACTAGGGTTTAAGCTTCTGTCACTCTAGCAACCCATCATCTACTTATTACTTCCCAATGCCTTCGTCTAGGCCAAAATAATGGTGAAGTGTTATGTAGTCGATGTTCACATAACACCACTAGAGGTTAGACAACATACATCTCATCAAAATATCGAACGAATACCAAATTCACATGACTACTAATAGCAAGACTTCTCCCGTGTCCTCAGGAACAAACGTAACTACTCACAAAGCATATTCATGTTCATAATCAGAGGGGTAATAGTATGCATAAAGGATCTGAACATATGATCTTCCACCAAGTAAACCAACTAGCATCAACTACAAGGAGTAATCAACACTACTAGCAACCTACTAGCACCAATCCCGGACTTAGAGACAAGAATTGGATACAAGAGATGAACTAGGGTTTGGAGATGAGATGGTGCCGGTGAAGATGTTGATGGAGATTGCCCTCTCCCAATGAGAGGAGCGTTGGTGATGACGATGGTGATGATTTCCCCCTCCCGGAGGGAAGTGTCCCCGACAGAACAGCTCTGCCGGAGCCCTAGATTGGTTCCGCCAAGGTTCCGCCTCGTGGCGGCGGAGTCTCATCCCGAAAGGTTGCTTATGATTTTTTTCTCATCGAAAGACTTCATATAGGAGAAGATGG
The DNA here is from genome assembly GCF_056163025.1 of Triticum urartu. Classification (NCBI taxonomy): domain Eukaryota; kingdom Viridiplantae; phylum Streptophyta; class Magnoliopsida; order Poales; family Poaceae; genus Triticum; species Triticum urartu. Next base: position 548,394,286 of record NC_141878.1, on the reverse strand, counting down.
GCGTCGGAGAGCCTCCAGGGGGCCCACGAGGTAGGGGGGCGCGCCCAGGGGGGAGGGGCGTGCCCCCCACCCTCGTGAGCAGGGTGTGGGCCCCCTGGCCTTCATCTTTGGCGATGATTTTTCTTTATTTATTTTAAGATATTCCGTGGAGTTTTAGGACTTTTGGAGTTGCATAGAATAGGTCTCCAATATTTGCTCCTTTTCCAGCCAGAATTCCAGCTGCCGGCATTCCCCCTCTTCATGGTAAACCTTGTAAAATAAGAGATAATAGCCATAAGTATTGTGACATAACGTGAAATAACAGCCCATAATGCAATAAATATTAACATAAAAGCATGACACAAAATGGACGTACCAATGGGAGACACGTCGGATCAATGTGAATACTTTAGGGATTATCGCTTGACTCAAAAAGGGAAATTATTATGGGATCAAATTCATTTGTTGCATTGGTATGCTCGGCAACTATGCTCGAGATATGATTATACTTGTTGCTCTAGGATGAAGGCTACACACCTTCCCTTTTCATGCAAATTTAACGATAATAAAACCTTAGCTTCTTATGCTAATGGTATATATGATTATTATGATGTGGAACGAATAGAAGAATTCATTGCTTTTAAGGGTGCTTATGAAATTGAATCTTTGTTTGAAAAGTGTGAAAATCTTGATGATGCTATTTACAGACCTGAAAATTATGCTATACTTAAATATTTCTATGAGAATTATGAATATAATTCAGATATTGATGCGTTTATTGAGAAAGTCTCCGCAATCCAATAAGAGACTAATATTTTGCAGGAATCTATGGAAGAAGAAATTGATGACATTGTGAGCTCATTAGGTGAAAAAGATGACGAGGAGAACGAAGAACAAAAGGAGGAAGAGCAGATTAGCTACCCGTTCCCACCTTCTAATGAGAGTAACTCTTCAACTCATACATAGTTTAATCGACCTTCACGCTTACCGAAGGATGATTGCTATGTGCATGAGTGTTACAAGAGTTGATCTACCACAAGATCGCAGTGGCTAAACCCTAGAAGTCTAGCGTGCATGAGTACGGTATTGAGTCTCTCCTTTCCGGACTACACCCTCCAGTTTATATAGACACCGGGGGGATCTAGGGTTACATAGAGTCAGTTACATAAGATGGAATTTTCATAGTTGTTCGCCAAGCTTGCCTTCCACGCCAAGGAGAGTCTTATCCAGACACGGGTACAGTGTTTGGTCTTCATATCTTCACAGCCCATCAGTCCGGCCCATAGGTAACAGGCCGGACGCCCGAGGACCCCTTAGTCCAGGACTCCCTCATAGCCCCCGAACCAGTCTTCAATAGGGAGGTGTTCGGCACACAAATTGTCTTCGGTATTGCAAGGCGGGTTCCTCTTTTAATGATTTCTAAGTAGTGTATTCGGCCGTAGATTCGATGTCTCCCCTCGGCTTCTGCGCGCTTAATGTCCTCGTTTTCCACGTGTCGAGCGAATGCGGACAGTCAGGGTATTTTTTGCAAATAACACCCCAATCCTGCAAGGAAGAGCATCTATTTAAAGAGATGGGATCTCAGATCCTTTCGGCACCAAGCGGAGAAAATCCTCAGAGACCTCCAGGCAAGACCATTCCAACATGGCCAACAATCCCAGCTCCTCTTCCCGTTCCAACCTAGAGAGAGGCGAGTGGGAGAGGTGCTCTGTGTCCCATAGCCGATTGGCGGAGCTGCAAACGCATGGATTTCTCCCTCCAGCAGATCTGGTCGCTGTTCGAGCAGGGTTGGCCTCCTTCAATGGCAAAACCCAGGCAGAGGATTTTCCCAATTTGTCTGCGGGAGAACGGGTGTGCTTCATCCCCTATCTGCTGAGGGGAGTGAGGTTTCCAATTCACCCATTCCTTCGAGGGCTGCTGGAGTACTATGGCCTCCAGCTGCACAATTTTACCCCCGGCTCCATCCTCCACATCGTGGGTTATGTCGCCCTATGCGAACTATTCCTGGGTTGCGAGGCCCATTTTGATTTATGGAGAAGACTGTTCTGCCTCGTCCCTCGCAATCAAGGTGGATCAATTTTTGAAGTGGGAGGAGCCGAAGTGTGGCGCATTGCTGCGACCGGATACCTGTTCGGCACGCCGAAGAATACTCCCGAAGAGTGGACTTCCGAATGGTCCTACATCGACGACGTCGCTCTACCCGACCCCTTCCGCATAGGCCTCCCCGAGTTTTCAAATGCTCCGCTGAAGAAGCGCCATAGCTGGCGTCCTCGGAGCCTCGAGGAAGAGGATAGCGCGGAGATCAGCTTGCTACTGGGCAAGATCAAAATGCTTGCCCAGTCCAGATTGTCAATAGTCGAGGTGATGGCAATTTCTATAACGCGGGGTCAAGATATTCTGTGGAGTTTTAGGTCATTCTGAGAACTTTTGTTTTCTGCACATAAAACAACATCATGGCAATTCTGCTGAAAACAGCGTCAGTCCGGGTTAGTTCCATTCAAATCATACAAGTTAGAGTCCAAAACAAGGGCAAAAGTGTTTGGAGAAGTAGATACGACGGAGACGTATCAGGGGCGCGCCTGCCACCTAGGGCGCGCCCTCTACCTCGTGGGCCCCCTGTTGCCTATCCGACTCCAACTCCACCTCCATATATTGAGTTTTGGGGAGAAAAAAATAGAGAGAATAAATCATCGCATTTTACGATACGGAGCCACCGCCAAGCCCTAAAACCTCTCGGGAGGGCTGATCCGGAGTCCGTTCGGGGCTCCGGAGAGGGGAATCCGTCGCCATCGTCATCATCAACCATCCTCCATCACCAATTTCATGATGCTCACCGCCGTGCGTGAGTAATTCCATCGTAGGCTTGCTGGACGGTGATGGGTTGGATGGGATCTATCATGTAATCGAGTTAGTTTTGTTAGGGTTTGATCCCTAGTATCCACTATGTTCTGAGATTGATGTTGCTATGACTTTGCTATGCTTAATGCTTGTCACTAGGGCCCGAGTGCCATGATTTCAGATATGAACCTATTATGTTTTCATCAATATATGAGTGTTCTTGATTCTATCTTGCAAGTCTATAGTCACCTATTATGTGTTATGATTCGTTAACCCCGAAGTGACAATAATCGGGATACTTACCGGTGATGACCGTAGTTTGAGGAGTTCATGTATTCACTATGTGTTAATGCTTTGTTCCGGTTCTCTATTAAAAGGAGGCCTTAATATCCCTTAGTTTCCGTAAGGACCCCGCTGCCACGGGAGGGTAGGACAAAAGATGTCATGCAAGTTATTTTCCATAAGCATGTATGACTATATTTGGAATACATGCCTACATTATATCAATGAACTGGAGCTAGTTCTGTCTCACCCTAGGTTATGACTGTTACATGATGAACCGCATCTGACATAATTCTTTATCACCGATCCATTGCCTACGAGCTTTCCATATATTTTTCTTTGCTTATTTACATTCCCGTTGATATTGCTATCATCACTACAAAATACCAAAAACATTACTTTTACTACAATTACCTTTTGCTACCATTACCTCTACTATCATATTACTTTGCTACTAAACACTTTGCTGCAGATATTAAGTTTCCAGGTGTGGTTGAATTTACAACTCAGTTGCTAATACTTGAGAATATTCTTTGGCTCCCCTTGTGTTGAATCAATAAATTTGGGTTGAATACTCTACCCTCGAAAACTGTTGCGATCCCCTATACTTGTGGGTTATCAAGACTATTTTCTGGCGCCGTTGCCGGGGAGCATAGCTCTATTCTTTGAGTCACTTGGGATATATATCTGCTTGTCATTATGAAGAACTTGAGAGATCCAAAAACCAAGATCTATCCCTCAACTACGAGGGGAGGTAAGGAACTTCCATCTAGCTCTGCACTTGATTCACCTTCTGTTATGAGTAAGTTTGCGACACCTACACCTGCTTCTACTATTCGTTCTGATATGTCGCATGTTATTGATGATGCCACTTCTGCTATGCATGATACTTATGATGAAACTTCCTCTATGCCTGATACTACTATGCCACTTAGTGATTTTCTTGATGAAAAACTTGCTAGGGCTAGAGAGATTGAAAATATTGAATCTGATGATACTGATGAAAGTGATGATGAAGAATCACCTGTTATTCCTAAGGGTTATGTCTTTGATCAAGAAGCTTCTTTAGCTATTTTATCGTGCCAAAATAGAACTGAACTCAAAATATTATTAGCTAAATGGAGTAAGCAATCTCTAAATGCTAGAATGAAACCTGACCCTGCTTTTGCTACTTCACCTATCTTTGTTACTGATAAGGATTATGAATTCTCTGTTGATCCTGATATAATTACTTTGGTTGAATCTGATACTTTTCATGGTTATGAATCTGAAACTGTTGTGGCACATCTTACTAAATTAAATGATATAGCTACCCTGTTTACTAAAGATGAGAGAACTCGTTACTTTTATATCCTTAAAATATTTCCGTTCTCATTAAAGGGTGATGCTAAGATATGGTTTAATTCTCTCGATCCTAGTTGCGTGCGTAGTCCCCATGATATGATTTATTACTTCTCTGCTGAATATTTCCCTGCTCATAAGAAACAAGATGCTTTAAGTGATATATATAATTTTGTGCAAATTGAAGAAGAGAGTCTCCCACAAGCTTGGGGGAGGCTTCTCCAATTGCTTAATGCTTTGCCTGATCATCCTCTTAAGAAGAATGAAATACTTGATATCTTTTATAATGGACTTACCGATGCCTCCAGAGATTACCTGGATAGTTGTGTTGGTTCTATTTTCAGGGAAAGAACACCGGATGAAGCTGAAATTCTATTGAATAATATGTTGACAAATGAAAATAATTGGACACCTCCGGAGCCAATTCCTAAGCCTATTCCTAAACAAACTCCGAAGAAGAGGGGTATTCTATTTCTCAGTCCTGAGGATATGCAAGAGGCAAAGAAATCTATGAAAGCTGAAGATGTTAAGAATTTACCTCCTATTGAAGAAATACATGGTCTTAATTTACCGCCTGTTGAAGAAACATATAATCTTAATCCTTTACCTATTGAAGAAACTCATGGTCTTGATAACCCGACACACGTAGTAAAGGTAAATTCTCTCTATAGATATGATAAAGCTGTAATCCCATTTACTAAGTTTGCTAGCCCATGCTTAGATGAGTTTGATACATTTATGGCTAAGCAAGAAGACTTTAATGCTTATTTTGGTAGACAATTGAAAAATAGTTCAAATATGCTTGAACACTTGGGTGATTATATGGCTAATGTTAAAAGTGAACTTAAACTTATTAGTAAACATGCTTCTATGGTTACCACTCAAGTAGAATAAGTACTTAAAGCTCAAAATGATTTGCTCAATGAATTGAATAGTACAGATAATGATAATGCTGTTAGAGTGGCTACTAGAACTAGTAGAATGACTCTAGAACCTTTGTATCCTGAAGGCCATCCTAAGAGAATAAAGCAAGATTCTTAGAGAAATAATATAGATGCATCTAGTTCGTCTAAAAAGAAGAAAAAGAAAAATGATAGGACTTTGCATGCTTCTAGTGATCCTATTGTTGAAACACCTGAGAATCCAAATGATATTTCTATTTCTAATGCTGAAACTCAATCTGGTAATGAACCTGAAACTAGTGATAATGTTAATGATAATGTTCACAATGATGCTCAACCTAGTAATGATAATGACATAGAAATTGAACCTGCTGTTGATCTCGATAACCCACAATCAAAGAATCAACGTTATGATAAGAAAGATGTTGTTGCTAGGAAACATGGTAAAGAAAGAGAACCTTGGGTTCAGAAACCCATGCCTTTTCCTCCCAAACCATCCAATAAAAAGGATGATGAGGATTTTGAGAGCTTTGCTGAAATGATTAGACCTATCTTTTGCGTATGCGATTAACTGATATGCTCAAAACCAATCCTTATGCTAAGTACATGAAAGATATTATTACAAATAAAAGAAAGATACCAGAAGCTGAAATTTCCACCATGCTTGCTAATTATACTTTTAAGGGTGGAATACAAAAGAAACTTGGAGATCCAGGAGTACCCACTATACCATGCTCCATTAAAAGAAACTATGTTAAAACTGCTTTATGTGATCATGGAGCCGGTGTTAGTTTTATGCCTCTCTCTTTATATCGTAGACTTGATTTGAATAAGTTGAAACCTACTAAAATATCTTCGCAAATGGTTGATAAATCAACTGCTATACCTGTCGTTATTTGTGAGGATGTGCCTGTTGTAATTGCAAACGTTACTATTTTAACAGACTTTGTTATTCTTGATATTCCCGAGGATGATAGTATGTCTATTATTCTTGGAAGACCCTTTTTGAATACTGCAGGGGATGTTATTGATTGCACTAAAGGCAATGCCACTTTTCATGTTAATGGTAATGAGCATACGGTACACTTTCCAAGGAAACAACCTCAAGTTCATAGTATCAACTCTATTGGAAAAATGCCATCGATTATATTTGGAGGTTTTGAATTCCCTCTTCCTATTGTTAAGAAGAAATATGATATTCTTATTATTGGGGATGTGCATATCCCCATTGAGGTAACATAGTGTTGTTCGAAATTTCTCCGGTTCCATGTTATTCGGAATGAGTTCGTTAACAAGACTTGATCAACCTTGTTAGTGGATTCCTTTTGATGATCATGAGATGGATGAAACTAGAAGGCACAACCTTCTGTACCCTACTTTTTCTTTCTGTTATTTATACTAAATAAAATAAAAATAAAAATTTTTCTGTCTGTTATCTGATTATCCGTGCAATATAAAAATACCTCGAAAATAAAAGTTCTCCAAATGCCCTGAAATTTAAATATGATTTTTTTCTAGAATATTTGATGATTTATGGAACTGAGAACACACCAGGGGGGTCAACCACCTGCCCACGAGGGTGGAGGGCGTGCCCCCTGCCTCGTGGGCCCACGGTGGCCCTCCTCCACTTATTCCTACACCCACACACTTCATCTTCCTCCCACGAACACGAATAACCAGCTCAAGCACGAGTTCTAGCTCATTTTGCTGCCATTTTCGATCTCCTTGCTCAAAGCACCTCTCACAAAACTTCTTGGGGAGATTGTTCCTTGGTATGTGACTCCTCCATTGGTCCAATTAGTTTTTGTTCTAGTGCTTTATTCATTGCAAATTTGTGTTGCTTAGGTGACCCTGTTCTTGAGCTTGCATGTCAAATTTATATGGTCAAAAGTAGTTTTGATGCATGATATAGGCCCTAGGCACTTGTAGGAGTAGTTGCTATCAATATTATTGAGTTTGCTTTACTTTTATTTTGAAGTTACTAAAAATTTCAGAATTTTTCAGAAAATGATGAGGAGACTTTTGAGGGGCTCATCGAGCCAATGCTCGAAGGAAAAGGCACCAAAGCCTAAGTATAATATGCCACGCACCGTGGAGGTTTGGGCGTGTGAAGGGCCTTCCGAGGATTTCTTGAGAGCAGCCGGGATTTATGAAGACTTTCATGAATTGGCTCATAATGCAGGCCTCACCGCTTTCCTCCACGACCAATGCGATCAATATCTCTTACTCACAAATACCTTTGTGAAAAACTTTCATTTTCATTCTAGGAACTCAACACCTATGGTGGAGTTTCATTTATATGATGAGCATAAGGAGATGTCGCTTTATGATAGTTAGTCCCCTTTGAGGGCAAGATAGAAGAACCACATCGTGATGATGTGGAGGGGTTTATTGATACTATCACTGTAGGGGAAACAAGGAAGGTTTCCGATGCACGAATCACTAGCATACATTTTCCTGTTTTATGTTACTTTGCATTATTTGCTAGTAGTTTCTTAATTGGTCGCAGAAACTGTGGAAACCTTAGTATCCCTGATATTATTATTTTGCTCCAAGCTTTATACAGTGATACCACTTTTAGTATGGGCGGCATTATTGCCAAACGGTTAAGTCTGAACCGTACCAAGGGCCCCATCTTTGGAGGCATCTATGCCTCACGCCTAGCTGCACATTTTAACATACCTATTAGGTATTCTGAGAAGGAAGAAAAAGTGCTGCCTCGTGTTTATTTAGATTATAGAAGTATGGTGGCACATGATTTTATTGTTAATAATAGGGAAGGAGAACTTAAATATCAATTGTTCTTTAATAAACACCATCCTGAGACTATTACCCTGCCTGCTCCTTCTTTGTTTGATTTGTCTGTAGGCATGTACCTTGTTCCATTGAAGGCTATTCATGCCTACCGGAACCCTGCATCAGCTGAGGAGCCAGAGCCGGAACCACAAATTGATCCTTCACGACAGTCTAATTACCAGTGGGATCCAGAGATGATTGTCAGCCAGTGGCAAGCTGAGTCTTCCTCTTCTTCCTCGCAGTACGACCCCAACTACTATTATGGATATCCTCTAGACCAGCCGTGGCCATAGACCAACTTAGGCCAAAAGCCTAAGCTTGGGGGAGTACGTATTTCCCACCGACATTACATTTATGTTCACACTCATTGCTAGATGTCGGTGCTCATACTTTTTCATTGTATCATCCATGCTAGTTTATTTTCCTTTTTATGCTTTCTTCTTGTGTGTTTAATAAACCTTAAGAAAAACCAAAAAAATTAGTTGTAGCTTTTAATTAGTTTACTTTCCATGCTTGTAGTAGTAATTAAAAAGAAAACCCAAAAAGATTTCCTGTTCCTCTTTTACTTGTTGGGAGCTCTCGCGTGTAAATAGTTTTATTTCTTTTCTTTTCTTTGGGGGTCGGTAGGAGAAGACCATAATTAAATTGTTAAAGTGGCTCTTATATGCATTATTATTGATCGGACAAAAGAGCCTGTATTGCCTTGTCTTCTCCTGTTTATTGAATGCTTGTAGATTCCAGCTTAGTCCAATGCACGTGCACTATTATTATTATTCACATCATTCGGTCATGCAAGTGAAAGGCAATTATTATGTTATATGATGGACTAGCTGAGATGAGAAAAGCTGGTATGAGCTCGACCTCTTTTGTTTTTGTAAATATGATTAGTTCATCGTTCCTGATTCATCCTATTATGAATGAACATGTTTGCAATGACAACTAGAGATCATAGTTGCTTGTGCCATGCTTGATTAGCTATGAGTTATAATGGTTTACCTTGCGTTCCAACATGCTATTAAAATGGTTATGATGTGGTATGATAGGGTGGTATCCTCCTTTGAATGATTTAAGTGACTTGACTTGGCACATGTTCACGCATGTAGTTGAAACAAAATCAACATAGCCTTCACGATATTTATGTTCATGGTGGATTATATCCTACTCATGCTTGCATTCGGTGTTGATTAATTTTAATGCATGTTCATGACTGTTGTCGCTCTCTACCTGGTCGCTTCCCAGTCTTTTGCTAGCCTTCACCTGTACTAAGCGGGAATACTGCTTGTGCATCCAATCCCTTAAACCCCAAAGTTATTCCACATGAGTCCACTATACCTACTTATATACGGTATCTACCTACCGTTCCAAGTAAATTTGTATGTGCCAAACTCTAAACCTTCAAATAAATATCCTATTTTCTATGCTCGAATAGCTCATGTATCAACTACGGCTGTCTGTATCTTCCATGTTAGGCGGGTTATTCTCAAGAGGAGTGGACTCCGCTCCTCACTCACGAGATAAATGGCTGGTCACCGGGATGTCCAGTCCCATGCTTTATGCAAACTAAATCAAAATAATTGCAAAAAAACTCTCCCTAGGACTCTTGTTAGTTGGAGGCACTCGTTGTTTCGAGCAAGCCATGGATTGATGCTTGTTGGTGGAAGGGGAAGTATAAACTTTACCATTCTGTTTGGGAACCGCCTATAATGTGTGTAGCATGGAAGATATCGCCATCTCTTGGTTGTTATGTTAACAATGAAAGTATACCGCTCAAAATATTATTCACCTCTGTTTCAAAACCGAGCTCTGGCACCTCTACAAATCCCTGCTTCCCTCTGCAAAGGGCCTATGTATTTACTTTTATGCTGAGTCATCATCCTCTTATTAAAAGGCACCAGTTGGAGAGCACCGCTGTCATTTGCATTCATTACTGTTAGTTTACATTGAGTATGACTTGACTGGATCTCTTTTACCATGAATTACAATGTCTAGTCAGTCCTTGGTCTTTAAAGGTGCTCAGCATTTATGTTTTGCAGTCTCAGAAAGGGCTAGCGAGATACCATCTTGTTATATCATATTATGATTGTTTTGAGAAAGTGTTTGCATCCGAGATTTATTATTATGGTTCGCTAGTTGATTATGCTATTGATATGAATAAACTTGAGACCTATGTGTTATTATGAATGTGGTTAGTTATAATTTTTGCCGAAAACTTGAATGCTGGCTTTACATATTTACAACAACAAGAGCAAACAGAGTTTGTGAAAGTTTTCTTTATCACTTTAAGTTTATCAACTGAATTGCTTGAGGACAAGCAAAGGTTTAAGCTTGGGGGAGTTCATACGTCCCCAACGTATCTACTTTTCCAAACACTTTTTCCCTTGTTTTGGACTCTAACTTGCATGATTTGAATAGAACTAACCCGGACTGACGCTGTTTTCAGCAGAATTACCATGGTGTTATTTATGTGCAGGAGCAAACGTTCTCGGAATGACCTGAAACTTCACGGAGACACTTTTCAGAAAATAAGAAAAGTACCTGCCAAAGATGAAGGCCAGGGGGCCCACCGTCTCTCCACGAGGGTGAGGGGCACGCCTGCCCCCCTAGGGCGCGCCCCCTACCTCATGGGCCCCCTGTTGCCTCTCCGACTCCTACTCCACCTCCATATATTGAGTTTCGGCGAGAAAAAAATCAGAGAGAAGAAATCATCGAGTTTTACGATACGGAGCCGCCGCCAAGCCCTAAAACCTCTCGGGAGGGCTGATCTGGAGTCCGTTCGGGGCTCCGGAGAGGGGAATCCGTCGCCATAGTCATCATCAACCATCCTCCATCACCAATTTCATGATGCCCACCGCCGTGCGTGAGTAATTCCATCGTAGGCTTGCTGGACGGTGATGGGTTGGATGGGATCTATCATGTAATCTAGTTAGTTTTGTTACGGTTTGATCCCTAGTATCCACTATGTTCTGAGATTGATGTTGATATGACTTTGCTATGCTTAATGCTTATCACTAGGGCCCGAGTGCCATGATTTCAGATCTGAACCTATTATGTTTTCATCAATATATGAGTGTTCTTGATCCTATCTTGCAAGTCTATAGTCACCTATTATGTGTTATGATCCGTTAACCCCGAAGTGACAATAATCGGGATACTTACTGGTGATGACCGTAGTTTGAGGAGTTCATGTATTCACTATGTGTTAATGCTTTGTTTCGGTTCTCTATTAAAAGGAGGCCTTAATATCCCTTAGTTTCCGTAAGGACCCCGTTTCCACGGGAGGGTAGGACAAAAGATGTCATGCAAGTTCTTTTCCATAAGCACGTATGACTATATTTGGAATACATGCCTACATTATATCAATGAACTGGAGCTAGTTCTGTGTCACCCTAGGTTATGACTGTTACATGATGAACCGCATCCGGCATAATTCTCTATCACCTATCCATTGCCTACGTGCTTTCCATATATTGTTCTTTGCTTATTTACTTTCTTGTTGCTATTGGTATCATCACTACAAAATACCAAAAGCATTACTTTTACTACTATTACCTTTTGCTACCGTTACCACTACTATCATATTACTTTGCTACTAAACACTATGCTGCAGATATTAAGTTTCCAAGTCTGGTTGAATTGACAACTCAACTGCTAATACTTGAGAATATTCTTTGGCTCCCCTTGTGTCGAATCAATAAATTTGGGTTGAATACTCTACCCTTGAAAACTGTTGCGATCCCCTGTACTTGTGGGTTATCAAGGAACTACATCTCCGCCTCTCTATATTTCCAATACAATAAAATTGCAAGAAACTGTTTATGATATGTATTGGCCTTTACTTTGTGTGCATCAATTGTTCTTTTATAACATGCCGATGCATAGGAAGAGAGTTAGAATTCGATGTTGCATATATGTTACTTTGTGCTCACTTCTAAATCACAAATCATTGTTATTTAAAACTGGCTTTGATATACCTTGGGATCCGGGTGGATCCATTACTTATGCACTATATGCCTAGCTTAACGACTTTAAAGAAAGCACCGCCAGGGAGACAGCCCGGAAGTTTTAGAGAGTCATTTTATTCTGTTGTGTGCTTTTATATAGTTTAAAAACAAAAAATAAAGTGGGGAATCTAAAACTTTTCAAAAAGCAAGGTGAAAGTAAGAAAGATGAGCACCATTGAATTGGGGGAGCTCCTTGAACTTTGTTCATGCCCATGGAAACTTTGTAAACCTTGATTACATAAAATTTTCAACAAAATAATTATCCCCTTGAACAAATCCATTGTATTATAAAAACAATGTGCCAATATTTGCCTCTAGGATTGAGGGAGTCCTGGATTAGGGGGTGTTCGGGTAGCCGGACTAAACCTTCAGCCGGACTCCAGGACTATGAAGATACAAGATTGAAGACTTCGTCCTGTGTCCGGATGGGACTTTCCTTGGCGTGGAAGGCAAGCTTGGCGATGCGGATATACAAGATTTCCTACCATTATAACCGACTTTGTGTAACCCTAACCCTCTCCGGTGTCAATATAAACCGGAGGGTTCTAGTCCGTAGGACAACTTCATCATACAACAATCATACCATAGGCTAGCTTTTAGGGTTTAGCCTCCTTGATCTCATGGTACATCTACTCTTGTACTACCCATATCATCAATATTAATCAAGCAGGACGTAGGGTTTTACCTCCATCAAGAGGGCCCGAACCTGGGTAAAACATCGTGTTCCTTGCCTCCTGTACCATCCGGCCTAGACGCACAGTTCGGGACCCCCTACCCGAGATCCGCCGGTTTTGACACCGACATTGGTGCTTTCATTGAGAGTTCCTCTGTGTCGTCGCTTTTAGGCCCGATGGCTCCTTCGATCACCAACAACGATGCAGTCCAGGGTGAGACTTTTCTCCCCGGACAGATCTTCGTCTTCGGCGGCTTCGCACTGCGGGCCAATTCGCTTGGCCACCTTGAGCAGATCGAAAGCTACGCCCCTGGCCATCAGGTCAGGTTTGGAAGCTTAAACTACATGGCTGACATCCGCGGGGACTTGATCTTCGACGGATTCAAGCCACAGCCAAGCGCGCCGCACTGTCTCGACGGGCATGATATAGCTCTGCCGCCGAACAGCGCCTTGGAGGCCGCACACGCATCGGTTCCGACCATTGATTAAGAGCCTACTGCGCCGATCAAGGATCAGCGGTTGGACGCCGCCTCAGGGGATGCGATCTCAGAGGCGATCGAACCGAACTCTAGCCCCGCACTCCGCATGGCCCGTGACTCCGAGGAGCCGGATTCCTCTCCGAACTCCGAGCCCCCCGCGCCCCTGCTGATCGAATCCGATTGGGTGCCGATAATGGAGTTCACCGTCGCGGACATCTTTCAGCACTCGCCCTTCGGCGACATCCTGAATTCTCTAAAGTCTCTCTCTTTATCAGGAGAGACCTGGCCGGACTACGGTCAGCAAGGTTGGGATACGGACGATGAAGAAATTCAAAACCCACCCACCACCCACTTCGTAGCCACTGTCGACGACTTAACCGACATGCTTGACTTCGACTCCGAAGACATCGACGGCATGGACGACGATGCAGGAGACGAACAAGAACCAGCACCTGTAGGGCGCTGGAAGGCCACCTCGTCATATGACATATATATGGTGGACACTCCAAAGGATGGAGATGGCGATGGAACAGTGGGGGACGATACCTCTAAGAAACAGCCCAAGCGCCGGCGTCAGCGGCGCCGCTCTAAATCCCGCCAAAGCAAAAACGGTGATTCCGGCACGGGAGATAATACTACTCCGAATAGCGCCGAAGAACACCCCCTCCAGCAAGATTTAGCAGAGGACAGAGAAGCCAACCCTCACGAGAGGGCAGTGGACCAAGAGGTTGAGGACGATAATTACACACCTCCCTCCGAAGACGAGGCAAGCCTCGACGACGATGAGTTCGTCGTGCCAGAGGATCTCGCCGAACAAGAGCGTTTTAAACGCAGGCTTATGGCCACGGCAAGCAGCCTCAAGAAAAAGCAGCAACAGCTTAGAGCTGATCAGGATTTGCTAGCTGACAGATGGACTGAAGTCCTTGCGGCCGAAGAGTATGAACTCGAACGCCCCTCCAAGAGTTACCCAAAGCGCAGGCTGCTACCCCGACTAGAGGAGGAAGCACCTACATCACCAGCGCATGACATGGCCGACCGGCCACCTCGTGGCTGCGACAGAGAGGCCTCTTGGCCCTCCACTCAAGCCATGCCCCGACGCCGCGTCAAGCATACTAAGGCACGGGAAAATGCGCCTGACCTACGCGACACACTGGAGGACAAGACAAGGCAAACAAGATCGATCTACGGATCGTGCAGGCGCCCCATGACACGTGATGGTGATCGTCACTCCGGATGCAATAAATCCGGCTAGGACGAACTCAACAGACAAAGCTCCTTCGAGCTGCGTCATGATATAGCCCAATACAGAGGCGCCACACACCCACTATGCTTCACAGATGAAGTAATGGATCATAAAATCCCTGAGGGCTTCAAACCCGTAAACATTGAATCGTACGATGGCACAACAGATCCTGCGGTATGGATCGAGGATTATCTCCTTCATATCCACATGCCCGCGGTGATGATCTACACGCCATCAAATACCTCCCACTCAAACTTAAGGGACCGGCCCGGCATTGGCTTAACAGCTTGCCAGCAGACTCAATCGGTTCTTGGGAGGACCTGGAAGCCGCATTCCTTGACAACTTCCAGGGCACTTATGTGCGACCACCGGACGCCGATGACCTAAGCCACATAATTCAGCAGCCAGAGGAATCGACCAGGCAATTCTGGACACGGTTCCTAACAAAGAAAAACCAGATAGTCGACTGTCCGGACGCAGAGGCCTTAGCGGCCTTCAAGCATAATATCTGTGATGAGTGGCTTGCCCGGCACCTGGGACAGGAAAAGCCGAAATCTATGGCAGCCCTCACGACACTCATGACCCGCTTTTGCACGGGAGAAGACAGCTGGCTAGCCCGCAGCAACAGTTTAACCAAGAAACCTGGTAATTCGAATACCAAGGGCAAAAGCGACAGGTCGCGTCGGAACAAACAAAAGCACCGCGTTAACAGCGACAACAACGAGGATACGACAGTTAATGCCGGATTCCGAGGCTACAAATCCGGTCAACGGAAAAAGCCATTCAAAAGAAATACTCAGGGCCCTTCCAGTTTGGACTGAATACTCGACTGCTTGTGCGAGATACATGGCACCCCCGAAAAGCCAGCCATTCACACCAATAGGGATTGTTGGGTGTTCAAGCAGGCAGGCAAGTTAAGAGCCAAAAACACAGACAAGGGGCTGCATAGCGACAACGAGGAGGAGCCCAGGTCGCCGAACAACGGTGGACAGAAGGGATTTCCCCCGCAAGTGCGGACGGTGAACATGATATACGCAACCCACATCCCCAAGAGGGAGCGGAAGCGTGCGTTACGGGACATATATGCGATGGAGCCTGTCGCCCCAAAGTTCAACCCATGGTCCTCCTGCCCGATCACCTTTGATCGAAGGGACCACCCCACTAGCATCCGTCACGGCGGCTTCGCCGCATTGCTTCTAGACCCAATCATTGATGGATTTCATCTCACAAGAGTCCTCATGGACGGCGGCAGCAGCCTGAACCTGCTTTACCAGGATACAGTGCGAAAAATGGGCATAGATCCCTCGAGGATCAAGCCCACCAAAACGACCTTTAAAGGCGTCATACCAGGTGTAGAAGCCAACTGTACAGGCTCAGTCACACTAGAAGTGGTCTTCGGATCTCCGGATAACTTCCGAAGTGAGGAGTTAATCTTCGACATAGTCCTGTTCCGTAGTGGCTATCACGCACTGCTCGGGCGAACCGCATTCGCAAAATTCAACGCGGTACCGCACTATGCATACCTCCAGCTCAAGATGCCAGGCCCTAGAGGAGTAATCACGGTCAATGGGAACACTGAACGCTCCCTCCGAACGGAGGAGCACACGGCAGCGCTCGCAGCAGAAGTACAAAGCAGCCTCTCTAGGCAGTTCTCCAGTTCGGCCTTCAAAAATCCGGACACTGTCAAGCGCGCCCGGAGTACCCTACAACAAGACCGCCTGGCACGTTCTGAGCTAGCATAGCAATGCGGCCCCAACCCTAGCCCTCGCGATATAGAGAAACCAGTGCTTCGCGTACATAACTACGCTCTTGAAATACCATGGGCACAGGGGAAGGGGCACTATCACGGCACGCCCGAAATACGGCTTAAACCGCACCAGGGGCTGCCGGATTCCTTTTTTTCTTTTTTTTCTCTTACTCTCAGGACTCCATACTTCGGATGACCCATTCTGCAATTCAACTGCCGCAAAAACGATGCAAGATCCAGGAAAGCAGACAAGCCACGCCGCATTATGGAACTCCCAGGTGGTCTCTATTGCGAGCAGTATACCTGTTTTTTAAGACAATTCCGTGGCCTGCTCCTGGCCAGGACATGTTAAATAGTCCAATTTCTTTTGCTTATCGCACTATTTGTATCGTTCTGCTTTCATAGCAGCCTTTCTATAAACAATGCATAGCTTTTTGTCTATTTTTTGCATTATCCTCTTTTTATATATATGTTTATCAATAACATGTTGCATCCGTACACCGCGGTACGGCAAAAATACGCCAGGGGCTTCAGTACCCATCAATACGGCGTGAGAAGTCTGTACACTTTCACAAGTGCGGCACCCCAAACTTATAGCACTATATGCATCGGCTCCGAATCATGATTTGGGTCAATAGTTGGGTTTGCCCGGCTTCTATGTTTTGGTGCCTTACGTTCTGCTATATCGGCTAAGGTAGCACTAGGAGGACTACTGCGATTGTGCCCCAGTTGAGCTGGGCTGAGCACCTCAGTAGAGAAAGCTAAAACTGACTGTCATGATGAGGCAAGAGACCGGTCGCTGTTCGAGAGGTTTTTCGAGTCCTTAAAGACTTATGCCGCTTCGAGCGAGGAACCGACTTTGTCCGGCCAAGGCGTGGATAGCGCCCCGAACTCGGTCTTCCGAATACTAGGGGCTTCGCTGAAATTTAAAATTATGGAGTTCTATGGCTAAGTGAGAGTGTTCAAGCATTATAGTCCGATTGCCTTGTTCGTTGTGCTGAGCGCCTCCCTCGACGGACCCAATCATGGGAAAAAAAGCGCTCAGGTTTATCCCGAACACCCCAGCACTAGTGGCATGGGGGCAGAAGCCGACGACTGGCCATCTCTCAATTTTTTGATAGACGGCCGCACAGAAAGTAATATTTTAAATTCAAGCATTGCTTAGCGCATATGCACAAGTTTTCAGCGCACAGGATAACACGAGCGAGTTCATTCAAAAATTACATCCTTGGTGCATTCATCCGCCATAAGGCGGGCACCGGCCAGAACATCCTTGTAATAGTTCTCGGGCTTGCGATGCTCCTTCCCCGGCGGCGGCCCGTCCGTCACAAGCTTCTCACCGTCCAGCTTACCCCAGTGCACCTTTGCATGGGCAAGGGCCCTATGGGCACCTTCGATGCAGACGGAGCGCTCGATGACCTCGAGCCTTGGACAAGCCTCCACCAGCCGCCGCACCAGTCCGAAGTAGCTCCCAGGCAGGGCCTCTCCAGGCCACAGCCGAACTATGAAGCCCTTCAGGGCCTGTTCGGCCGCCTTGTGGAGCTCGACCACCTGCTTCAGCTGGTCGCTCAAGGGCACAGGGTGTCCGGCCTCAGCGTACTGAGACTAGAACACCTTCTCCGTCGAGTTGCCTTCCTCGGCTCGGTAGAATGCGGCGGCATCGGATACGCTGCGGGGAAGATCTGCGAATACCCCTGGAGAGCTCCGGATTCGGGTAAGTAACAAGTAGTTTACTTTTATATGTCTGCTTTGCATAGAGAATGCCTTACCCGCCGCTATCTTTTTCACCGCATCCAATTCCTGGAGGGCCTTCTGGGCTTCGGCCTTGGCAGATTTGGCAGTTTTAAGGGCCGCAGCAAGCTCGGACGCTCGCGTCTTCGAGTGGAGCTCCAAACTCTCATGTTTTTTCATGAGAGCCTGAAGCTCTTTCTGCACCTCGCCGACCTGCGCCTCAAATTTCTCCCGCTCGGTGCACTCCGTGGCCACTCTCTTCTTGGCCTCAGATAGCGCCTGCTTGAGGGTCGCCACCTCAGTTGTGGCCCCTACAATAAGCAGTATACTCCTGTCATTTTTTGCAATTGTGTCTTCTTATAGGCATTTTTTCTATAAGGTATCTCTTACCTTCTTTCTCCTCGAGCTGCTGTTTGGCAAGGCCGAGCTCTTGCTCGGCCCGCTCGAGGCCCTGCTTCAGGGCACCCACCTCCGCAGTCAGTGCGGCGGTGGCCAGCAGCGAAGCCTGCATATGTATATTGACTCCTTTTTTAGTTAGACTCCTGTGATATTTAATAGATCCTCTATTCGGCTTTTCTTTCCGAACGCCAAATAGAGCATCAGGCGCTACTGTCTATGCGGTAATATTTTTACATATTTTTACTTACCTTGAAGCCTGTTAGAAGGCTAGCACAAGCTTCAGTCAGTCCGCTTTTGGCAGACCGAACCTTCTGGACCACCGTACTCATGATGGTACGGTGCTCCTCGTCGATGGAGGCGCCCTTAAGCACCTCCAGCAGATTGTCCGGCGCCTCCAGTTGGACGGAGGACGCCGGCTCAATAGGCTTGCTCCTCTTGGCAGGATTTCACCTGTCGCGGTCCGGAACCGTTGATGATTCCGGCGCGGTGTCCGGCTTAAAGCCGGACTTGGAGCCCTGGGGGGTCTTGTCCCCTTTACTCCTGGAGTCTGGGAGGTCGCCTCGCGGCTCCTCCTGGACCGTCTCCTCTTGCCCCGGAGCTTGTCACGACGCCACTTCGGCGTCATCCGCAGCACATGGGGAGGCAGCGGGTGGAACCGAATTCACGTCCGATGAATCCAGGGAGCCGCTCGATGACTCGTCGAGCCCGTCCTTGGGCGGGCTGCATGATTATATTCGACATTAGGGAAAGCTGTGCAACAAAAGGAATATCATGAGTTACTCTGGTATCCGAATACTTACGATTTCGCCGGACGCTTGGCCCTGTCCGGCCACTCCTCTTCATCCTCCTCGGCGTTGGGGGCGTAGTCTCTCGGAGGGGTTTTCCTCTTCTTGGACCCCTCGGCCTCCCCTACTGGGGTGGCCTTCCTCTTCTTTCCTCCCCCCGCTGGAGGGGGAGAGGTTTCTTCTTCCTCCTCCTCGTCTTCACGGGAGGAGTGCGTCTCGGACTCGTCGGACGACGAGTCCTACACCACCATATGTCGGGAACTCTTTCGAGTCCCCGTGGCCTTCTTCTTCTTGGCCTTCTTCTCCGGCACCACATAAGGTGCCGGAACCAGCAGCTTCACTAGGAGAGCAGGGGCTGGGTCTTCGGGCAAGGGAGCCGGACAGTTAATCAGTCCGGACTTCGCCTGCCAATCCTATCAAAGGTGAGGGAGTTTAGATCCCGCATAGAGTCAAACTATGAAGAAAACTTAACATCCTGTAAAAGATGAAAATATTTTACCTCGCCAGCAGGATGCTGCGAGCTGAATCCGCGGTCTTCGGAGGCGGATGTGGGAGCCTCGGTGCCTTTGGTTAGCCCCTTCCAGACATCTTCGTATGTCGTGTCGAAGAGCCTGCTCAGAGTTCGATGCTACGCCGGGTTGAACTCCCACAAATTGAAGTCCCGTTCTTGACACGGAAGGATTCGGCGGACAAGCATGACCTGGACTACGTTGACAAGCTTGAGCTGCTTGTTCACCAGGGACTGGATGCATTTTTGCAGTCCGGTCACCTCTTCTTCGTCGCCCCACGACAAGCCCGTCTCCTTCCAGGACGTGAGCCGCGTAGGGGGTCCGGATCGGAATTCAAGGGCTGCGATCCACTTCGGATCGCGTGGCTCGATGATGTAAAACCACCCTGACCACCACCCCTTTAAGGTCTCCACAAAGGAGCCCTCGAGCCATAGGACGTTGGCTATTTTGCCCGCCATGGCACCTCCGCACTCCGCCTGGTTGCCGCGCACCACCTTTGGCTTGACGTTGAAGGTCTTGAGCCAGAGGCCGAAATGGGGGCGGATGTAGAGGAAAGCCTCGCACACGACGATAAATGCCGAGATATTGAGGATGAAGTTCGGGGCCAGATCGTGGAAATCTAGGCCATAGTAGAACATGAGCCTGCGGACAAATGGGTGGAGAGGAAAAGCTAGTCCGCGGAGGAAGTGGGGAAGAAATACTACCCTCTCATGGGGCCTTGGGGTGGGGAGAAGCTGCCCCTCCTCGTGAAGCCGGTGCGTGATGTCTTTGGACAGGTATCCGGCCTTCCTTAGCCTTTTGACATGGCCCTCCGTGACGGAGGAGACCATCCACTTGCCTCCCGCTCCGGACATTGTTGGAGAAGGTTGAGGTAGGACGTGCGGGCTTGGGCGCTGGAGCTCGGGTGCGCAGAAGATGGATAGGCAAAGGAGGAAGAAGGCGTAGGTAAAAAGGTGGATCCTTATCCCCTTATATGAGCGGATGCGACTATGCGTCCCCACCAGCCTAGTAAAACTCGCTTGCCTCCCAAGCGCCATGATAAATGGCGCAGTTGGGTTACCCACGTCCGTATTGATGAGAATCCCGTAAATAAAGGGGACACGATCTCTGCTTTGACAAGACGTGCCAAGGAAACCGCCTCGCAAAACACGCTGAGGTGGAAAAGTGAAAACGATTCGAATAAAGGCTTGGCCGTAGTGTGATGTCACACTGCGGAATACGTCAGCGGATTAGATTTGTGTTAATATTATTCTCCCTGTGGCAATACGTGGAAACTTATTTTGCAGAGCTGGACACTACTCTTGGTGTTTACAAACTTTTATGAAGAATTTGGAGGAGGAACCCGCCTTGCAATGCCGAAGACAATCTACGCGCCGGACTCGTCGTCATTGAAGCCTGGTTCAGGGGCTACTGAGGGAGTCCTGGATTAGGGGGTGTTCGGGTAGCCGGACTATACCTTCAGCCTGACTCCAGGACTATGAAGATACAAGATTGAAGACTTCGTCCCGTGTCCGGATGGGACTTTCCTTGGCGTGGAAGGCAAGCTTGGCGATGCGGATATTCAAGATTTCCTACCATTGTAACCGACTTTGTGTAACCCTAACCCTCTCCGGTGTCAATATAAACCGGAGGGTTCTAGTCCGTAGGACAACTTCATCATACAACAATCATACCATAGGCTAGCTTTTAGGGTTTAGCCTCCTTGATCTCGTGGTAGATCTACTCTTGTACTACCCATATCATCAATATTAATCAAGCAGGATGTAGGGTTTTACCTCCATCAAGAGGGTCCGAACCTGGGTAAAACATCGTGTTCCTTGCCTCTTGTTACCATCCGGCCTAGACGCACAGTACGGGACCCCCTACCTGAGATCCGCCGGTTTTGACACCGACAAGGATGATTACATTGCTTGTTTGGTTTGTGCAGTGCAAAAACAGAAACTTTGGCTGTAGTGCATGAATTTTAATTTTTTACTGGAACATTAAATGTTTCTGAAACTTTTTGCATAGAACTTATATACAATTTTTTAGATTTTACTAATTTTTCAGGATTTTTGGAGTTACAGAAGTATGGTAGATGTTCAGATTACTACAGACTGTCCTGTTTAAGACAGATTCTGTTTTTGATGCATTGTTTTGTTAGTTTTGATGAAACTATCGATTTTATCGATGGTACAAGCCATGGAGAAGCTATAATACAGTATCTACAATTCAAAAATAAAATATGAATGGGTTTTCAACACAACTTGAAGTGGTGATTTGCTTTATTATACTAACGGATCTCACGAGGGTTGTGTTAAGTTTTGTGTGATTGAAGTTTTCAAAGTTTTGGGTGAGATCACGATGGATGAAGGAATAAGGAGTGGAAAGAACCTAAGCTTGGGGATGCCCGAGGCACCCCAAGGTAATATTCGAGGACTCCCTAGCAACTACGCTTGGGGATGCCCCGGAAGGTATCCCCTCTTTCTTCTAACAATCATTGGTAATTTTACTTGGAGCTATATATTTATTCGTCACATGATATGCGTAAATCTTGGAGCGTCATGTAATTTTTATTTTTCTTTTAGTAATGCACCATGCTAGTATGAGATAGTCCTTGGTTGATTTATAGACTACTCTTTGCACTTCACTAATATCTTTTGAGCATGGCTTTATAGAATGCTTCATGTGCTTCACTTATATCATTTGAAGTTTGGATTGCTTGTTTCTCTACACATAGAAAACCTCCATTTGTAGAATGCTCTTTTGCTTCACTTATATTGGTTATAGCATGGGCATATCTGGTGTAGAAAGAATTAAACTCTCTTGCTTCACTTATATCTATTTAGAGAGTTGACAGGAATTGGCCATTCACATGGTTAGTCATAAAATCCTACATAAAACTTGTAGATCACCGAATATGATATGTTTGATTCCTTGCAATAGTTTTGTGATACAAAGATGGTGATATTAGAGTCATGCTTGTGAGTATTTGTGGACTGGTAGAAATACTTGTGTTAAAGTTTGTGATTCCCGAAGCATGCACGTATGGTGAACCGTTATGTGACGAAGTCGGAGCATGATTTGTTTTTGATTGTCTTCCTTATGGGTGGCGGTCGGGGACGAATGATGGTCCTTTCCTACCAATCTATCCCCCTAGGAGCATGCGCGTAGTACTTTGTTTCGATAGCTAATAAAATTTTGCAATAAGTATGTGGTTCTTTATGACTAATGTTGAGTCCATGGATTATACGCACTCTCACCCTTCCATCATTGCTAGCCTCTTCGGTACCGTGCATTGCCCTTTCTCACCTTGAGAGTTGGTGCAAACTTCGTTGGTGCATCCAAACCCCGTGATACTATACACTCTATCACACATAAGCCTCCTTATATCTTCCTCAAAATAGCCACCATACCCACCTATCATGGCATTTCCATAGCCATTCCAACATATATTGCCATGCAACTTCCATCATCATCATCATATACATGACTTGAGCATTCATTGTCATATTGCTTTGCACGATCGCAAGATAGCTAGCATGATATTTTCAAGGCTTGTCTGTTTTTTAATATCTTTGCTATGCTAGATCATTGTACATCCTGCTACACTGCGAGAGGCATTCATATAAAGTCATATTGTTCTAGATATCGAGTTGTAAGTAAATAGAAGTGTGATGATCATCATTATTAGAGCATTGTCCCAGTGAGGAAAGGATGATGGAGACTATGATTCCCCCACAAGTCGGGATGAGACTCCGGACAGAAAAAATGAGTCCAAAAAAAGAGAGAGCCTAAAAAAGAAAAAAGAAAAAAGAAAAAAGAACACAAAAAAAGAGAGAAAAAAGAGAGAAGGGGCAATGCTACTATCCTTTTACCACACTTGTGCTTCAAAGTAGCACCATATTCTTCATAGAGAGAGTCTCCTATGTTGGTACTTTCATATACTAGTGGGAATCTTTCATTATAGAACTTGGATTTTATATTCCGATGATGGGAACTCAAATGCCCGAGTTCTTCATGAGCAAGCAAGTTGGATGCACACCCACTTAGTTTTCAGTTTGAGCTTTCATACACTTATAGCTCTTAGTGCATCCGTTGCATGACAATACCTACTCCTCGCATTGACATCAATTGATGGGCATCTACATAGCCTGTTGATTAGCCGCGTCGATGTGTGACTTTATTAACATTTGTTTCCTCCACACAACCTCTACCATCATATTCTATTCCACCTGTAGTGTTATATCCATGGCTCGCGCTCATGTATTGCGTGAAAGTTGAAAAGGCTTGATAACATTAAAAGTATGAAACAATTTCTTGGCTTGTCATCGGGGTTGTGCATTATGAAATACTTTGTGTGATGAAGATGGAGCATATCCAGACTATATGATTTTACAGGGATAACTTACTTTGGCCATGTTATTTTGAAAAGACATGATTGCTTTATTAGTATGCTTGAAGTATTATTATCTTAATGTCAAATGATGGACTATTGCTTTGAATCACTCGTGTCTTAATATTCATGCCATGATTAGATTATATGATCAAGATTATGCTAGGTAGCATTCCACATCAAAAATATCTTTTTTTATCATTTACCTACTCGACGACGAGCGGGAATTAAGCTTGGGGATGCTGATACATCTCCGTCGTATCTATAAATTTTTATTGTTCCATGCCAATATTCTACAACTTTTACATACTTTTGGCAACAATTTATATGATTTTCTTGGACTAACATATTGATCCAGTGCCCAATGCCAGTTCCTGTTTGTTGCATGTTTTTTTTGTTTCATAGAAAATCCATAACAAACGGAGTCCAAACGGGATAAAAACTTATGGAGATTTTTTTGAATATATGTGAATTTTGGGAAGTGGAATCAACACGAGACGATGCCTGAGGGGGCCACAAGGCAGGGGGGCTCCCTGGGCCCTTGTGGCCACCCCATAAGGCGGTTGGTTCCCTTCTTTCGCCGCAAGAAAGCGAATATCCGGATATTTTTTTTTCAAAATTTCATCCCACTCGGAGTTACGGATCTTCGGGCATTTATGAAACGGTGAAAGGCCAAAAGCAGGGAGTGCAGAAACAGAAGGAAACACACACACACACACAGAGAGAGAGTGATAGAGATCCAATCTCGGAGGTGATCCTGCCCCTCCGCCGCAATGGAGGCGATGGACCAGAGGGGAAACCCTTCTCCCATCTAGGGGGAAGGTCAAGGAAGAAGAATAAGGAGGGGGGCTCTGTTGGAAATATGCCCTAGAGGCAATAATAAATTGGTTATTATTATATTTCCTTGTTCATGATAATCGTTTATTATCCATGCTAGAATTGTATTGATAGGAAACTCAGATACATGTGTGGATACGTAGACAACACCATGTCCCTAGTAAGCCTCTAGTTGACTAGCTCGTTGATCAATAGATGGTTACGGTTTCCTAACCATGGACATTGGATGTCGTTGATAACGGGATCACATCATTAGGAGAATGATGTGATGGACAAGACCCAATCCTAAGTCTAGCACAAAGATCGTGTAGTTCGTATGCTAAAGCTTTTCTAATGTCAAGTGTAATTTCCTTAGACCATGAGATTGTGCAACTCCCGGATACCGTAGGAGTGCTTTGGGTGTGCCAAACGTCACAACGTAACTGGGTGGCTATAAAGGTTCACTACAGGTATCTCCAAAAGTGTCTGTTGGGTTGGCATGAATCGAGACTGGGATTTGTCACTCCGTGTAAACTGAGAGGTATCTCTGGGCCCACTCGGTAGGACATCATCATAATGTGCACAATGTGACCAAGGAGCTGATCACGGGATGATGTGTTACGGAACGAGTAAAGAGACTTGCCGGTAACGAGATTGAACAAGGTATCGGGATACCGACGATCGAATCTCGGGCAAGTATCGTACCGCTGGACAAAGGGAATCAAATACGGGATTGATTGAATCCTTGACATCGTGGTTCATCCGATGAGATCATCGCGGAACATGTGGGAGCCAACATGGGTATCCAGATCCCGCTGTTGGTTATTGACCGGAGAGTTGTCTCGGCCATGTCTGCATGACTCCCGAGCCCGTAGGGTCTACACACTTAAGGTTCGATGATGCTAGGGTTATAGGGAAAGTATGTACATGGTTACCGAATGTTGTTCGGAGTCCCGTATGAGATCCCGAACGTCACGAGGAGTTCCGGAATGGTTCGGAGGTAAAGATTGATATATAGGAAGTATGGTTTTGCCCATCGGAAGTGTTCCGGGCATCACCGGTAGTGTACCGGGACCACCGGAGGGGTCCGGGGGTCCACCGGGAGGGGCCATGGGCCCCGGAGGCATACATGGGCCAAGTGTGAGAAGGGACCAGCCCCTAGGTGGGCTGGGGCGCCTCCCCACCAAGGCCGATGCGCCTAAGGGGAAGAGGGGGCAAACCCTAATGGCAGATGGGCCCTAAGGCCCATGCCTGGTGCGCCTCCCTCTCCCCCCCACTTGGCCGCCACCCCAAATGGGGATTGGTGCTGCCACCACCCCTAGGGTGGAAACCCTAGGTGGGGGCGCAGCCCTCCCTCTCCTCCTATATATAGTGGAGGCAAAGTGGCAGCCCAACACATGAAGTCCTTCCCCCTGTTGGCGCAGCCCTACCCCTCTTCCTCCTCTTCTCTCGTAGTGCTTGGCGAAACCCTGTTGGAGTCCCGCGCTCCTTCACCACCACCACGCCGTCGTGCTACTGCTGGATGGAGTCTTCCCCAACCTCTCCTTCTCCCCTTGCTGGATCAAGGCATAGGAGACGTCACCGGGCTGTACGTGTGTTGAACGCGGAGGTGCCGTCCGTTCGGCACTAGGATCATCGGTGATTTGGATAACGACGAGTATGACTCCATCAACCCCGTTCACTTGAATGCTTCCGCTTAGAGATCTACAAGGGTATGTAGATGCACTCTCCTTCCCCTCGTTGCTAGGTTACTCCATAGATTGATCTTGGTGATGCGTAGAAAATTTTAAATTTCTACTACGATCCCCAACAGTGGCATCATGAGCTAGGTGTATGCGTAGTTTCTATGCACGAGTAGAACACAAAGCAGTTGTGGGTGTCGATATTGTCAATTTACTTGTCGTTACTAGTCTTATCTTGATTCGGCGGCATCGTGGGATGAAGCGGCCCGGACCGACCTTACACGTACGCTTACGTGAGACTGGTTCCACCGACTGACATGCACTAGTTGCATAAGGTGGCTAGCGGGTGTCTGTCTCACCCACTTTAGTCGGATCGGATTCGATGAAAAGGGTCCTTATGAAGGGTAAATAGAAATTGGCATATCATGTTGTGGTTTTCGCGTAGGTAAGAAACGTTCTTGCTAGAAACCTATAGCAGCCACGTAAAAACTTGCAACAACAATTAGAGGACGTCTAACTTGTTTTTGCAGCATATGCCTTGTGATATGATATGGCCAAAAGGATGTGATGAATGATATATGTGATGTATGAGATTGATCATGTTCTTGTAATAGGAATCACGACTTGCATGTCGATGAGTATGACAACCGGCAGGAGCCATAGGAGTTGTCTTAATTTATTTATGACCTGCGTGTCAACATAAACGTCATGTAATTACTTTACTTTATTGCTAAAGCGTTAGCCATAGTAGTAGAAGTAATAGATGACGAGACAACTTCAAGAAGACATGATGATGGAGATCATGATGATGGAGATCATGGTGTCATGCCGGTGACAACGATGATCATGGAGCCCCGAAGATGGAGATCAAAAGGAGCAAAATGATATTGGCCATATCATGTCACTATTTGATTGCATGTGATGTTTATCATGTTTTACATCTTATTTGCTTAGAACGACGGTAGCTTAAATAAGATGATCCCTCACTAAAATTTCAAGAAAAGTGTTCCCCCTAAATGTGCACCGTTGCGAAGGTTCGTTGTTTCGAAGCACCACGTGATGATGGGGTGTGGTAGATTCTAACGTTCGAATACAACGGGTGTAAGCCAGATTTACACACGCAATACACTTAGGTTGACTTGACGAGCCTAGCATGTACAGACATGGCCTCGGAACACGGAAGACCGAAAGGTCGAGCATGAGTCATATAGAAGATACGATCAACATGAAGATGTTCACCGATGTTGACTAGTCCGTCTCACGTGATGATCGGACACGGCCTAGTTGACTCGGATCATGTTTCACTTAGATGACTAGAGGGATGTCTATCTGAGTGGGAGTTCATTAAATAATTTGATTAGATGAACTCAATTATCATGAACATAGTCTAAATTGTCTTTGCAAATATGTTGTAGATAAATAGCTCATGTTGTAGCTCCCTGTTTCAATATGTTCCTAGAGAAAGATTAAGTTGAAAGATATTGTAAGCAATGATGCAGACTAGGTCCATAGTCCGAGGAGTGTCCTCACTGCTACACAGAAGGCTTACATCCTTGATGCACCGCTCGATGTGCAAAGCCCTACAACATCGTCTGTGGATGTTGTGAACATCTGACAGACACATCCTGATGACTACTTGATAGTTTAGTGCACCATACTTTACGGCTTAGAATCGGGATTCCAATGACGTTTTGAACGCCATAGAACATATGAGATGTTCCAAGAGCTGAAATTGGGATTTCAGGCTCATGCCCGTGTTGAGAGGTGTGAGACCTCTGACAAGTTCTTTTGCCAACAAGATGGAGGAGAATAGCTCAGCTAGTGAGCATGTGCTCAGAATGTCTGGGTGCTGCAATCACTTAAATCAAGTGGGAGTTAAACTTCCAGATAAGATAGTGATTGATCGAGTTCTCTAGCCACTATCACTAAGCTACTAGATCTTCGTGATGAACTATGACATGCAAGGGGTGGAGTTGATCCCGGAGCTGTTCGCGGTGCTTAAGACCGCAAAAGGTAGAAATCAAGAAGGAGCATCAAGTGTTGATGGTTTAACAAGACCACTGGTTTCAAGAAGGGCAAGGGCTAGAAGGGAAACTTCATGGATGGCAAACCAGTTGCTGCTCTAGTGAAGGAACCCAAGGTTGAACCCAAACCCGAGACTAAGTGCTTCTATTGTAAAGGGAACGGTCACTGGTAGCGAAATTACCCCAAATGCATGGTAGATAAGAAGGCTGGCAACTTCAACAAAATTTATACGTGTTATTAATGTGTACCTCACTAGTACTCCTGGTAGCACCTGGGTATTGGATACCGGTTCAGTTACTATTATTGGTGACTTGAAGCAAAAGCTACGGACTAAACGGAGACTGGCTGAGGGCGAGGTGATGATGTGTGTTGGAAGTGTTTCCAAAGTTGATGAGATCACCATCGCACAGTCCATCTGCCTTCGGGATTAGTATTGAACCTAGATAAATGTTATCAGGTGTCTACGTTGAGCATGAATATGATTAGATCATGTTCATTGCAATACGGTCATTCATTTAACTTAGAGAATATGGTTATTCTGTTTACATGAATGATACCTTTCATGGTCATGCACCCCTATGTGAATGGTTCATTGAATCTCGGTCGTGGTGATACAGATGTTCACGCCAAAAGATGTAGAGTTAATAATGATAGTACCACTTTCTTGTGGCACTGCCGCTTAGGTCATATTGGCGTAAGATGCATGAAGAAACTCCATATCGATGGATGTTTGGAGTCACTTGATTTTGAATCGCTTGACACATGCGAGCCATGCCTCATGGGCAGGATGACTAAGACCCCGTTTTCAGGTACAATGAAACGGGCAAGTGACTTGTTGGAAATCATACGTGCAGATGTGTGTGATCCAATGAGAATTGGAGCGTGCGGTGGATATCGCTATTTTCTCATCTTCAGTGACGATTTGAGTAGATATAGGTATATTTACTTAATGAAGCACAAGTCTGAAACGTTTGAAAAGTACAAGCGATTTCAGAGTGAAGTTAAGAATCATCATAACAATAAGATCATGTTCCTACGATCTGATCAAAAGGGGATTTTCTGAGTTATGAGTTTGGCAATCACTTAAGACATTGTGGAATTGTTTCACAGTTGAAGCCACCTAGAACACCACAAGGTAATGGTGTGTCCGGACATCGTAATCGAACCCTATGAGATATGGTGCGATCTATGATGTCTCTTACCAATCTACCATTTTCATTTTGAGGTTATGCGTTAGAGACAACTGCATTCACTTTAGATAGGACACCATCTAAGTCCATTGAGACGACGTCATATGAACATTGGTTTGGCAAGAAACCAAAGTTGTTGTTTATTAATGTTTGGGGATGCGATGCTTAGGGCTTCAGCCGGAGAAGCTCGAACCCAAAGCGGACAAACACATCTTCATAGGATACCCAAGGGTGACAGTTGGGTATACCTTCTATCTCAGATCCGAGGGCAAATTGTTTGTCGCTAAGAACGGGTCCTTTCTCGAGAAGGAGTTTCTCTCGAAAGAATTGAGTGGGAGGAAGATAGAACTTGATGAGGTTGTCGAACCTTTACTTCAACCAGAGAGTGACGCAACACAGAAAGATGTTTTCTGTGGCGCCTACGTCTGTTGAATAGGAAGTTAATGATAGTGATCATGAAGCTTCGGATCAAGTTGCTATTGAACCTTGTAGGTCGACAAGGACATGTACTACTCCTAAGTGGTACGGTAATCCTGTCTTAGATATCATGTTGTTAGACAACAATGAACCTACGATCTATGGAGAAGCGATGGTGGGCCCGTATTCCGACAAATGGTTAGAAGCCATGAAATCCGAGATAGGATCCATATATCAGAACAAAGTATGGACTTTGGTGGACTTGCCCGATGATCGGCAAGCCATTGAGATAAATGGGTCTTTAAGAAGAAGACGGACGTGGGCAGTAATGTTACCGTCTATGAAGCTCGACTTGTGGGAAAGAGTCTTTTCACAAGTTCAAGGAGTTGACTACGATGAGAATTTCTCACCCGTAGCGATGCTTAAGTCCGTCGGAATCATGTTAGCATTAGCTGTATTTTTCGATTATGAAATCTTACAGATGGATTTCAAAACAAGTTTTCTTACCAGTTTTCGTAAGAAAAGTTGTATGTGATACAATAAAAGGTTTTGACGATCCTAAGGATGGTAAAAGGTATGCTGGCTCCAGCAATCCTTCTATGGACTAGAGAAAGCATCTCAGAATCGGAATATATGTTTTGATGGAGTGATCAAAGCTTTTAGGTTTATACAATGTTTGCTAGAAACTTGTATTTACAAGAAAGTGAGTGGGAGCACTACAACATTTCTGGTAAGTATATGTGGATGACATATTGTTGATCCGAAATAATGTAGAATTTCTGGAAAGCATAAACGGTTGTGTGAAGAGTGTTTTTCAAAGGAAGACCTGGATAAAGCTGCTTACATATTGGGCATCAAGATCTATAGAGATAGATCAAAACGCCTGATGATACTTTCAAAGAACGCACACCTTGACATGTTTTTGAAGGAGTTCAAAATAGATCAGTCAAAGAAGGGGTTCTTACCTGAGTTGTAAGGTGTGAAGTTGAGTAAAACTCAAAGCTTGACCACGGCAGAAGAAAGAGGAAGGACGAAGGTCGTCCCCTATGCTTTTGTTATAGGCTCTATATGGTACGCCATGCTGAAGTACCGCACCTGATGTGTGCCTTGCCACATGTCTGGCAAGAGGGTACAAAGGTGATCTAGGAGTAGATCACCGGATAGCGGTCAAAAAATTATCCTTAGAGGAATAAGGAAATGTTTCTCGGTTATGGAGGTGATAAAGAGTTCGACGTAAAGAGTTACATCGATGCAAGCTTAACACCTATCCGGATAGCTCTGAGTAGAGATATCGGATACATATAATGGAGCAACAATTTGGAATAGCTCCAAGTGGAACATGGTAGCAGCATCTACGATATAAAGTTTTGCGAAATACATAGGGATCTGAATATGGCAAGACCCATTGACTACAACCTCTCTCAGAAGCATAACATGATCAAACCCAAAACTCTTTGAGTGTTTATCACATAGTGATGTGAACTAGATCATTGAGTCTAGTAGACTCTTGGATGTTGGTCACATGGCGATGTGACCTGTGAGTGTTAATCACATGGCGATATGAACTAGATTATTGACTCTAGTGCAAGTGGGAGACTGTTGGAAATATGCCCCGGAGGCAATAACAAATTGGTTATTATTATATTTCCTTGTTCATGATAATCGTTTATTATCCATGCTAGAATTGTATTGATAGGAAACTCAGATACATGTGTGGATACATAGACAACACCATGTCCCTAGTAAGCCTCTAGTTGACTAGCTCATTGATCAATAGATGGTTACGGTTTCCTGACCATGGACATTGGATGTCGTTGATAACGGGATCACATCATTAGGAGAATGATGTGATGGACAAGACCCAATCCTAAGCCTAGCACAAAGATCATGTAGTTCGTATACTAAAGCTTTTCTAATGTCAAGTATCATTTCCTTAGACCATGAGATTGTGCAACTCCCGGATATCGTAGGAGTGCTTTGGGTGTGCCAAACGTCACAACGTAACTGGGTGGCTATAAAGGTTCACTACAGGTATCTCCGAAAGTGTCTGTTGGGTTGGCACGAATCGAGACTGGGATTTGTCACTCCGTGTAAACGGAGAGGTATCTCTGGGCCTACTCGGTAGGACATCATCATAATGTGCACAATGTGACCAAGGAGCTGATCACGGGATGATGTGTTACGGAACGAGTAAAGAGACTTGCCGGTAACGAGATTGAACAAGGTATCGGGATACCGACGATCGAATCTCGGGCAAGTATCGTACCGCTGGACAAAGGGAATTGAATACAGGATTGATTGAATCCTTGACATCATGGTTCATCCGATGAGATCATCGTGGAACATGTGGGAGCCAACATGGGTATCTAGATCCCGCTGTGGGTTATTGACCGGAGAGTTGTCTCGGCCATGTCTGCATGACTCCCGAGCCCGTAGGGTTTACACGCTTAAGGTTCGATGACGCTAGGGTTATAGGGAAAGTATGTACGCGGTTACCGAATGTTGTTCGGAGTCCCGGATGAGATCCCGGACGTCACGAGGAGTTCAGGAATGGTTCGGAGGTAAAGATTGATATATAGGAAGTATGGTTTTGGCCACCGGAAGTGTTCCGGGCATCACCGGTAGTGTACCGGGACCACCGGAGGGGTCCGGGGGTCCACCGGGAGGGGCCACGGGCCCCGGAGGCATACATGGGCCAAGTGTGAGAAGGGACCAGTCCCTAGGTGGGCTAGGGCGCCTCCCCACCAAGGCCCATCCGCCTAAGGGGAAGAGGGGGCAAACCCTAATGGCAGATGGGCCCTAAGGCCCATGCCTGGTGCGCCTCTGTCTCCCCCCCACTTGGCCGCCACCCCAGATGGGGATTGGGGTTGCCGCCACCCCTAGGGTGGAAACCCTAGGTTGGGGCACAGCCCTCCCTCTCCCCCTATATATAGTGGAGGCAAAGGGGCAGTCCAACACATGAAGTCCTTCCCCTGTTGGCGCAGCCCTACCCCTCTTCCTCCTCGTCTCTCGTAGTGCTTGGCGAAACCCTGCTGGAGTCCCGCTCTCCTCCACCACCACCACGCCGTCGTGCTGCTGCTGGATGGAGTCTTCCCCAACCTCTCCTTCTCTCCTTGCTGGATCAAGGCGTAGGAGACGTCACCGGGCTGTATGTGTGTTGAACGCGGAGGTGCCGTCCGTTCGGCACTAGGATCATCGGTGATTTGGATCACGACTCCATCAACCCCGTTCACTTGAACGCTTCCGCTTAGCGATCTACAAGGGTATGTAGATGCACTCTCCTTCCCCTCGTTGCTAGGTTACTCCATAGATTGATCTTGGTGATGCGTAGAAAATTTTAAATTTCTGCTACGATCCCCAACAGGCTCTTACGCCCTCTCTCCCGGTGGCACCGGAATGCCGCTGGGGCCATCATCGTGACGACGATCTACACCAACAACTTCGTCGCCGTCATCACCAACTCTCTCCCCCTCTATGCAGCGGTGTAACACCCCTTCTCCCCGCTGTAATCTCTACTTAAACATGGTGCTCAAAGCTATATATTATTTCCCAATGATGTATGGCTATCTTATGATGTTTGAGTAGATCCTTTTTGTCCTATGGGTTGATTGATGATCATGATTGGTTTGAGTTGCATGTTTTATTATTGGTGCTGTCCTATGGTGATCTCCGTGTCGTGCAAGTGTGAGGGATCCCCACTGTAGGGTTTGCGATATGTTCATGGTTTGCTTGGTGGGTGGCGTGAGTGACAAAAGCACAAACCCAATTAAGTAGGTTGTTTGCGTATGGGAGTAAAGAGGACTTGATAGTTTAATGCTATGGTTGGGTTTTACCTTATCGAAAGAGGCTACAACTGATCTTGACACTCTTACTTATCGAAAGAGGCTACAACTGATCTCCTATACTTGTGGGTTATCAAACCTCCTGAAGGCCGAGCTATAAGGCGACTCTGTATCCGGACAGTAAACCTTTGAAGCCGTGGTGTGTCCTCCAAGTCACGATAAGAGAATTGACATGTTTATTACTTTGTCATAACCGACCGCATGTAACCATAGTCCCCTGGTGCCTATATAAAGCAGAGGGATTAGTTCGTAGAGGCTAGAAGAACAACCATCATCCTACTCATCTAGGGTTTAGTTCATATGATCTTATGGTATATCGACTCTGTAATCATCCTATACAATTCAATATAATCAAGCAGGACATATTTTATCTATTCCATTTCTTGCATGGCAATCTATGTTAGCATTAATAGTGTTCAAGAAAGGTCTACCAATTATTATGGGACAAAAGTCATCTTGTGGAGAACCAGGAACTAGAAAATCAGTAGGGTATTTTATTTTCCCACACAAGACATGAACATCTCTACCAATCCCAAGTGGTGTGATGGTGTCTCTGTTTGCTAGTTTAATAGTAACATCAATATCTTCTATTTCAGTGGGTGCTACATCATTCATAATTTCTTGATATAAAGTGAAAGGGATAGCACTCACACTAGCAGCCAAATCACATAAACCATGATAGAAATGCTCTGCTATTTTAACTAAGACAACAGGCATGCCGACAACGGGCTTATTCTTATCTTTAATATCTCGTTTGGCAATTCTAGCAGCTTCATCACAGAAATAAGTAACATGCCCATCAATATTATCGACCAAGAGATCTTTAACCATAGCAATACTAGTTCTACTTTAATTAGTTCAGAAGGTCTAGGTGTTCTAATATTACTTTTTGTTAACCACAGTTGATACTTTAGCATGTTCCTTCATCCTAACAAGGAAAGGTGGGTTTTCAATATAAGCGGTAGGCACAACGAGGTCAACATTATAAATGATAGTTTCATTTTTAACTATAACCGGTTCATGATTCTTTTTTTAATAGGGGGATGCTATTTAAAACACTTCTCATTAGGGAGATCAACATGAGTAGCAAATGATTCACAAAAAGAGGCCACTATTTGAGAGTCAAGTCCATATTTTGTGCTAAACTTGTGAAAAGCATCGGTATCCATAAAAGATTTAACACAATCAAACTCAAGCTTTGTACCAGACTCTTTACCTTCATCGATTTCCCAATCTTCAGAGTGCGCTTAATTCTTTCCAAAAGATCCCACTTGAATTCAATAGTCTTCTTCATAAAAGAACTAGTACAAGAAGTATCGAGCATGTATTGATCATCATAAGAAAGCCAAGCATAATTTTTTTGTATAATAATTTCTCTTGAGAGCTCATGATTGGGGCATGAAAATAGTATCTATTTAAGCCCCCCCAAGCTTGAGCGATACTTTCTCCTTCACGAGGCCAAAAGTATATATATAACTCTGATCACGATGAACTAGATGTATAGGATAAAACTTTTGGTAAAATTCCAATTTCAATTGATTCCAATCCCAAGCTCCAATATCATCACATAGCCTATACCATGCCAATTCTCACCCCCCAAAGATAAAGGGAAAACCTTCTTCTTAACCCGCAAGCTTAAATAATCCAGAAACTTCATCCACATAGATTAGGTGCATATCAGTATGTAGTGTTCCATCTCCTACATAAGGATTAGCTAGCAGTTTCTCTATCATACCCGAAAGGATATCATAACCAATATTTTCAGTAGGTGCAGTAGGTTGAGGAGCAACTCTATTTACTTCCGGTCAAGGTGAAGATACCCCGAACAAACCCCTCAAAAGATTGTTTTCCATAGTAACAAGTAATAGTAAATTTTAGCATGTTATATAAATTTTTCCTTACCAATTTTCACTTACCAAGAGCGCTTCACTCCCCGGCAACGGTGCCAGAAAAGAGTCTCGATGAACCACAAGTATAGGGGATCAATCGTAGTCCTTTCGATAAGTAATAGTGTCGAACCAAACTAATATAGGGGATCAATTGTACTGAAATTGTCGGTAACAGATAGTTTGATAGCAAGATAATTTGTAACAACTAATAAGTAGCTATAGTAACAATAGGTGCAGAAAGGTAGCCCAATCCTATTGTATCAAAGGCCAAGCTAAAACAGTCTCTTATAGTAAGCTAAGCGTTCTAGAGGACACACGGGAATTTCATCTAGTCATTTTCATCATGTTTGTTTGATTCACGTTCGCTACTTTGATAATTTGATATGTGGGTGGACCGGTGCTTGGGTGCTGTTCTTTCTTGAACAAGCCTCCCACTTATGATTGACCACTCTCGCAAGCATCCACAACTACGAAACAAGGACTAAGATAAAATCCAACCATAGCATTAAACATATGGATCCAAATCAGCCCCTTACGAAATAATGCATAAACTATGGTTTAAGCTTTTGTCACTCTAGCAAACCATCATCTAATAACTACTCCACAATGCATTCCCATAGGCCAAAATATGGTGAAGTGTCATGTAGTCGATGTTCACACATAATACCACTAAGGGAATCACAACATATATATCATCAAAATATCGAACGAATATCAAATTCACATGATTACTTATGACAAGACTCCTCCCATGTCCTCAAGAACAAAAGTAACTACTCACACAACCTATTCATGCTCAAGAACAAAGGGTATTGAATATCATAATAGATCTGAACATATAATCTTCCACCAAATAACCGACTAGCATCAACTACAAGATGTAATCAATAGTATTAGTCACCCATAGGTACCAATCTGAGGTTTTGATACAAAGATTGAACACAAGGGATGAACTAGGGTTTTGAGATGAGATGGTGTTGTTGAAGATGTTGATGGAGATTGGATCTCCCATGATGAGAGCATTGTAGATGATGACGATATCTTTTGTTTCCCACTCCCGGAGGGAAGTATCCCCGGCGGAATCGCTCCGCCGGAGAGCAAAAGTCCTCCTTCCCAAGTACCTCCTTGAGACGGTGGCGCTCCATCCCGAAAGTCCTCTCCTTATTTTTTTCTAGGGAAAATGACCTTATATACCAGAAGATGGGCATTGGAGGCTGGCCAAGGGGCCCACTACCAACCAGGGCACGCCAGGGGGGCAGGCGTGCCCTCATGCCTAGTGGGCACCTGGGTGGCCCCCTTTGGTATTTCTTCTCCAATATTTATTATATATTCCAAAATAAATCTCATAAAATTTCAGCTCATTCGGAGATGTGAAGAATAGGTATCTCTGACATAGCTTGTTCAGGTCCAGAATTCCAGCTGCTGGAAATCTCCCTCTTTGTGTAAACCTTGCATATTATGAGAGAAAAGGCATTAGAATTACTCCATATAGTGTTATATTGAATAAAACACCATAAATAATAGTATAAAAACATGATGCAAAATGGACGTATCACTGCCCACTAGGCACCAAGGCGCGCCAACCCCTCTAGCGCTCCCTGGTGGGTAGTGGGCCCCTCGAGGCTCCGCTGACCCTAACTCCAACTCTATAAATTCCTATTTCCCGAGAAAATTTTTGGAGAGGAAGTTTCATCGCATTTTACGATACGGAGCCGCCGCCACCTCTTGTTCGTCATCGGGAGGCCAGATTTGGAGTCCGTTCGGGGCTCCGGAGAGGGGGATCTTCCGTCTTCGTCAGCATCAACCATCCTCCATGATACGTCTACAATGTATCTATAATTTTTTATTGTTCCATGCTATTATATTATCTATTTTGGATATTCTATATGCATTAATATGCTATTTTATAATATTTTTGGGACCAAATTATTAACCTAAAGCCCAGTGCCAGTTTATGTTTTTTCCTTGTTTTTGAGCTTCGTAGAAAAGGAATACTAAACAGAGTCCAAACGGAATAAATCTTCACAATGATTTTTCTTGGACCAGAAGACACCCAGGGGACTTGGAGTGCAAGTCAGAAGAGCCACGAGGCGGCGACAAGGATGGAGGGTGCCCCCTACCTTGTGGGCCCCTTGGTGACCCCCTGACCTAGATCTTCGTCCTATATATTCACATATAATCCAAAACCCTCAGAAGCATCCACGGAAATACTTTTCCATCGCCGCAACCTTGTGTTCCCGTGAGTTCCCATCTTGGGGCCTTTTCTGGCATCTTGACGGAGGGGGATTCGATCACGGAGGGCATCTACATCAACTCTATTGCCCTTGATCGCTCTCTGACTATAGTGCCAGAAAAGCTCTTGTCTGCTAGGACTACGTCGGTATTTCCCCAAAGAGGAAGGGATGATGCAGCACAACGACGGTAGGTATTTCCCCAAGTGAAGAAACCAAGGTTATCGAACCAGTAGGAGAACTAAGCAACACAACGTAAACAACACCTGCACACAAATAACAACACCTCACAACCCGACGTGTTAAAGGGGTTGTCACTCCCTTTCGGGTAACGATGCCAGAAAATTGTAGTAGATTTGAAATAATAGATCGCAAATAAAATAAATTGAAGCAAAGTATTTTTTTATTTTTGGTTTAATAGATCTGAATAAAAATTTAAAGGAAAAGTAGATCGCAAGAAAATATATGAGGAAGAAGACCCGGGGGCCGTAGGTTTCACTAGTGGCTTCTCTCGAGAAAAATAGCAAACGGTGGGTAAACAAATTGCTGTTGGGAAATTGATAGAACCTCAAATAAATATGACGATATCCAGGCAATGATCCTTACATAGGCATCACGTCCAAGATTAGTAGACCGACTCCTGCCTGCATCTACTATTATTACTCCACACATCGACCGCTATCCAGCATGCATCTACTGTATTAAGTTCATGGAAAAACGGAGTAATGCAATAAGAATGATGACATGATGTAGACAAGATCCGTTTATGTATTGCGTAGATATATATCCCATCTTTTTATCCTTAGTAGCAACGTTACATACGTGTCGGTTCCCTTTTCTATCACAGGGATCAAGCACCGTTAGATCGAACCCACTACCGGGCACCTCCTCCCATTGCAAGATAAATAGATCAAGTTGGCCAAACAAAACCCAAATATCGGAGAAGAAATACGAGGCTATAAGAGATCATGCATATAAAAGATCAAAGAAACTCAAATAACTTTCATGGATATAAAAAGATATGGCTGATCATAAACTCAAAGTTCATCAGATCCCAACAAACACACCGCAAAAAGAGTTACATCATATGGATCTCCAAGAGAATTGAGAATCAAGAGAGAGAGATGAAGCGATCTAGCTACTAACTACAGAACCTAAGGTCTACAAAGAACTACTCACGCATCATCGGAGAGGCGCCAATGGAGGTGGTGAACCCCATCGGAGATGGTGTCTAGATTGGATCTGGTGGTTCTGGACTCTGCGGTGGCTGGATGAATATTTTGTTGACCCCGCCTAGGGTTTTGGGAATATTTGTGTATTTATAGAGCAAAGAGGCGAACCGGGGGGCACCCGAGGTGGGCACAACCCACCAGGGCGCGCCTGGGCCTCCTGGCGCGCCCTGGTGGGTTGTCCCCTCCTCGGGACCCCCCAGGTGCTACCAGGGCCCAACTTGTTCCTTCTGGTCCATAAAAAATCTCCATAAAGTTTTGTGGCATTTGGACTCTGTCTGATATTGATTTTCTATGATTTAAAAAATACGGAAAAAATAGGAACTGGCACTTGGCACTATGTCAATTGGTTAGTACCAAAAAATGATATAAAATTACTATAAAATGATTATAAAATATCCAAGATTGTTAATATAACAACATGGAACAATAAAAAATTATAGATACGTTGGAGACGTATCAGCCCTTCCGATGAAGCGTGAGTAGTTTACCAAAACCTACGGGTACATAGCTAGTAGCTAGATAGCTTCTTCTCTCTCTTTGATTCTCAATACCATGTTCTCCTCGATGTACTTGGAGATCTATCCGATGTAATCTTCTTTTGCGTTCATCGAGATCTGATAAATTGTGGATATATGATCAGCTTATCTATGAATATTATTTGAATCTTCTCTGAATTCTTATATGCATGATTTGATATCTTTGTATTTCTCTTCGAATTATCGGTTTGGTTTGGACAACTAGATTGGTTTTTCTTGCACTGGGAGAGGTGCTTAGTTTTGGGTTCAATATTGCAGTGTCCTCACCCAGTGACAAAGTAGGGGTAGCGAGGCACGTATTGTATTGTTGCCATCAAGGATAAGAAGATGGGGTTTCCATCATATTGCTTGAGTTTATCCCTCTACATCATGTCATCTTACTGAAGGCATTACTATGTTCTCTTGAACTTAATACTCTAGATGCAGGCAGGAGTCGGTCGATGTGTGGAGTAATAGTAGTAGATGTAGGCAGGAGTCGGTCTACTTGACACGGACGTGATCCCTATATTGCATAATCATTGCCTTGGATATCATCATAACTTTGCGCTTTTCTATCAATTGCTCGACAGCAATTTGTTCACCCACCGTATTATTCGCCTTCAAGAGAGAAGCCTCTAGTGAACCTATGCCACCCAGGTCTATTTTCTATCATATTAGTTTCCGATCTACTATTTTGCAATCTTTTGTTTTCAGATCTATAAACCAAAAAACCCAAAAATATTCTTTTGTTTAGTTCTATTTATCTCTATCAGATCTCACCTTTGCAAGTGGTTGTGAAGGGATTGACAACCCCTTTACCGCGTTGGGTGCAAGTGTTTGATTGTTTGTGCAGGTGCACCTATTTGGGACTTGCGTGTTTCCCCTACTGGATTGATACCTTGGTTCTTAACAGAGGGAAATACTTATCTCTATTGTGCTGCATCACCCTTTCCTCTTCAAGGAAAAAATGAACGCAAGCTCAAGAAGTAGCAGGAAAAATTTCTAGCGCCGTTGCCGGGGAGATCTGTGCCAAGCCTACCAAGTACCCATCATAAACTCTCATCTCTTGCATTACATTATTCTTCATTTGCCTCTCGTTTTCCTCTCCCCCACTTCTAAAAAGATTTTCGAAAAGATTTGCCTTTTCTTCGCCCTTCTTCCGTTCGTCTTTTCGTTTGCCTTTTGTTTGCTCGTGTATTGGCATGTTTGCTTGCCCTTATGGCTCAACCCAAGAATTTTGATCCTTACTCTAGAAGGTTGGAAGAAATTGAAAATAATGTTAGGAGCTTCATGTCTTTACAATTTGAGCATAATAATTTCTTTAGTAACGAGCTTAAGGAGAAGAAAACTTTGATGGAGTATATGAATAAAGAGCTCGATGATATGCCTAAGAAATTTTATGGTTTGAAATCTCAATTTTCTCATCTGGAAAAGTTAGTAGGCCGTATTTCTGATAAACAAGCTACCTTAGTAAACAAAATGACCGCTAAACCAGAGTCTTTAAATAATGATGAAGATCTTAAAGTAATTGATGCGACTCCTATTGAATCTTTGTTTTCTAATATAAATCTTGATAAAGATGGGACTGGAGATGAGTCAACTTTTGCTAGAAGTCGTCCCAATTATTCTGAGTTTATAGATCTTGATGCAAAAATTGATAAAAGTGGGGTTGGAGAGGTAAAAACTTTAAGTAGTGATGAACCCACTCTTTTGGATTTCAAGGAATTTAATTATGATAATTGTTCTTTAATAGATTGTATTTCCTTGTTGCAATCCATGTTGAATTCTCCTCATGCTTATAGTCAAAATAAAGCTTTTACTAAACATATTGTTGATGCTATGATGAAATCTTTTGAAGAAAAACTTGAATTAGAAGTTTCTATTCCTACAAAGCTTTATGATGAGTGGGAACCTACTATTAAGATTAAGATTAAAGATTATGAGTGCCATGCTTTGTGTGATTTGGGTGCTAGCGTTTCCATGATTCCAAAAACTTTATGTGATGTGTTAGATTTCCATGAATTTGATGATTGTTCTTGAAATTTGCATCTTGCGGATTCCACTATTAAGAAACCTATGGGAAGGATTAATGATGTTTTTATTGTTTCAAATAGGAATTATGTGCCCGTTGATTTCATTTTTCTTGATATAGATTGCAATCCTACATGTCCTACTATTCTTAGTAGACCATCCAGTCAAAAAAAAATTCTTGGTAGACATTTCCTTAGAACGATTGGTGCAATTATTGATATGAAAGAAGGAAACATTAGATTTCAATTTCCGTTAAGGAAGGCATGGAACTGTTTCCAATAAAGAAAATTAAGTTGCCATATGATGATATGAATCTATTATGAGAGCTATTTATGGATTGCACACCAAAGATGACAATACTTAGATCTATATTTTTGTGCCTAGCTAAGGGCGTTAAACAATAGCGCTTGTTGGGAGGCAAAGCAATTTTATTTTTCTTCTTGCTTTTTTGGTTCTGTTTTCTAATAAATAATTCATCTAGCCTCTGTTTAGATGTTTTTTTGTGTTTTAATTATTGTTTGTGCCAAGTAAGACCTTTGGCATGGCTTATGGTGATAGCTGATTTGATCTTGCTGAAAAAAGATACTTTTGCACCTAGGAAAATAATTCTCATTTTTAACAGAAGCATGATAAAAATACTGATTATTTTTGCAGAAGATTGATATACAAATTTCCCAGGTTGTCCTAAGTTTTCATAATTTTTGGAGTTATGGAAGTATTCGTGAGTTACAGATTACTACAGACTGTTCTGTTTTTAACAGGTTCTGTTTCCTGTGTGTTGTTTGCTTATTTTGATGAATCTATGGGTATTATCGGGGGGTATGAACCATGGAGAAGTTGCAATAAGGTATATATTACACCAATATAAATAAAGAATGATTTCACAACAGTACCAAAAGTGGTGATTTTATTTCTTATACTAACGGATCTCATGAGATTTTCTATTGAGTTTTGTGTTGTGAAGTTTTCAAGTTTTGGGTAAAGATTTGATGGACTATGGAATAAGGAGTGGCAAGAGCCTAAGCTTGGGGATTCCCAAGGCACCCCAAGGTAATATTCAAGGACAACCAAGAGCCTAAGCTTGGGGTACCCCGGAAGGCATCTCCTCTTTCGTCTTCGTCTATCGGTAAATTTACTTGATGCTATATTTTTATTCACCACATGATATGTGTTTTTCTTGGAGCGTTGAAAGAACATGTGGTTCCACCATGTGTGGATTTGGTAATTGATGACATTATCTATGGACTAATGGTTGCATTGAGTTATATTTGAAGGATTTGTCCACAGGCATTTCTTGAAGTCCATGTGTTGGTTTTAAGGAGTTTATGAGTTGACCAAGGTGCTATTAAGGAAGTATCCAAAGATTGGTCATGTGAGTGTTGAGCGTATTGCATGCATGTCTTGAAGAAGAAGATTGTGTGATCATTCATGTTTACCTTCAAGAAATCATCTAATGAAGAGAGTTTGAAAGATTCAAGGTTGATCAAGACTAAGTAGAGAGAGTGATTCAAGTTGATCAACACACAAAGCGTAGAAGATGTACCGAGAGGCATCAAGTGATCCCATGGTATGGTAAGTGATGACCCACAAGTATAGGGGATAAGTTGTAGGTCTTTTCTATAAGTAAGAGCATCGAACCCAACGAGGAGCAGAAGGAAATGACAAGTGGTTTTCAACAAGGTAATGTCTGCAAGTGCTAAAATTGTAAGTAGCAGAGTAGTTTGATAGCAAGAAAATTTGTAACGAGCAAGTAAAGATAATGGTAGCGAAAGTGCAGCAAGGTAGCCCAATACTTTTGAGGCAAAGGACAGGCCAAAACGGTTTCTTATGATAAGCAAAGCGTTCTTGAGGGTACATGGGATTTTCATCTAGTCACTTTCACCATGTTGGTTTGATTCGTGTTTGCTACTTTGATAATTTGATACGTGGGTGGACCGGTGCTTAGGTGTTGTTATTACTTGAACGAACATCCTACTTATGATTAAACCTCCCGCGATCATATGCAACTACGAGAAAAGTATTAAGAAT
This sequence comes from Triticum urartu, assembly GCF_056163025.1. Classification (NCBI taxonomy): domain Eukaryota; kingdom Viridiplantae; phylum Streptophyta; class Magnoliopsida; order Poales; family Poaceae; genus Triticum; species Triticum urartu. Next base: position 548,350,308 of record NC_141878.1, on the reverse strand, counting down.
AAATTCTGACCATAGCATTAAACTTTTGGATCCAATCGGTCCCTTACGGAATAGCACATAAACTGGGGTTTAAGCTTCTGTCACTCTCGCAACCCATTATCTAGTTGCTACTCCACAATGCATTCCCTTAGGCCCAAATATGGTGAAGTGTCATGTAATCGACGTTCACATGACGCCACTAAGGGAATCACAACATACATAGTATCAAAATATCAAACACATACCAAGTTCACATGATTACTTGCAACATGATTTATCATGTGACCTCAAGAACGAAAGTAACTACTCACAAATGATAATCATGCTCTAGATCAGAGGGGTATTAAATAGCGTATTGGATCTGAACATAAAATCTTCCACCAAATAAACCATATAGTAATCAACTACAAGATGTAATCAACACTACCAGTCACCCACGAGCACCAATCTATAGTTCCGGTAACAAGATTGAACACAAGAGATGAACTAGGGTTTGAGATGAGATGGTGCTGTTGAAGATGATGATGGAGAATGCCCTCCCCAAGATGGGAGAGTTGTTGGTGATGATGATGACGATGATTTCCCTCTCCGGGAGGGAAGTTCCCCCGGCGGAATCGCTCCGCCGGAGGGAAAAAGTGCTCCTGCCCAAGTTCCGCCTCGAGACGGCGATGCTCCGTAATGAAAGTCCTCTCCTTATTTTTTCTAGGTAAAAATGACTTATATACCAGAAGATGGGCACCAGAGGTGGGCCTGGGTGAGCACAACCCACCAGGGCGCGCCTGGGCTCCCTGGCGCGCCCAGGTGGGTTGTGCCCACCTAGTGGGCCTCCTTATTTGCTCCAATATTCTTCACATATTCCATAAAAATTGTCCGTGAAGTTTCATCTTGTTTGGAGTTATGCAGAATAGGTAGCCTGACGTAGCTTTTCCAGGTCCAGATTTCCAGCTGCTGGAATTCTCCTTCTTTGTGTATACCTTGCATATTATGAGAGAAAAAGCATTAGAATTACTCAAGAAAGCATTATTATGGATAAAAACATCATAAATAACAGTAGGAAAACATGATGGAAAATGGACATATTAACTCCCCCAAGCTTAGACCTCGCTTGTCCTCAAGCGAAAACCAAAGTCGAAAAACATGTCCACTTGCTTAGAGAGAGGGAGGTGTCGATAAAAACAAAATACGGACATAAAAGCATCATGCTCATTATTATGACAACAATAAACTTAAACATAAGATTTTTATCAAAGAACGTTTATCATAGACTTCTCATGAATAAGTGATAATTTATCACACTATTGAAGTATAAAGCAAAAACTCTATTAGAAACCAACAAACTATGTTCTCAGTCAACTTTGCAACTACAATTCATCATCTTTTCAGGAAGGGTCACATGTCGGAGCCTTTGGGCAAGTCCACATACTCAACCATCATATAGTCCTCCATGATTGCTAGCACTCACCACGTACACATGAGCAAAACGTTTCAACCGGACACATAGAAACATAGGGGCTTGTAGTTTCGCCTCCCAACGTATTCACCTCAAGGGTGATGTCAAAAATAATAACTCATGCTATCTATATTCAACTGGACATATGTGTCTAGATCTTTCCTCGCCACATGATGCTTGCCAAAGGAGAAAATAAAAAGGAATAGAGTGAACACTTTGACTCTTTGCATAAAAGTAAATACATAAAAGTAAAAGATAGGCCCTTCGCAGAGGAAGCAGAGGTTTCCATGTGCTTATTTGTTTGTATGCTCAACCCCTTATTGCAAAAGAACGTCATGTTGCATTGCCCCTTGTGATAGCGACCTTTATTATGTAGTCTATCACTTTTATTCTTCACCATCACAAGTTCGTGCAACACTCAATTTTCTCTTACTCTAAATGATCTCACACTTTTAGAAGCAATTTTTATTGCCTTTTTGTGTCGATGGCAACTTACTTGAGGGATCTTGCTCAATCCTTAGGTAGCTATGGTGGACTGTTGAAAATAAGATTTGGGTTTAAGGGTTTTTGGATGCACAATTAGTATCTCTACTTAGTGCATAATTTTTGGCTAGCAAAGGTATGGGGCAAGCACCACATGTTAAAGGATATTTGACAATGTGACTTCTATGTGAATATAAACAAACATGAACCACTAGGTTGTCTTCCTTGTCCAACGTCAGCAATTTTGGCATATAATATTTTGATGAGGGCTCACAATCAGAAAAGATTTCTAGGAAAGTATATTTATATGTGAATCATCTCTTCCCTTATTAATTATTTCATGAGTTGCATCATTGACTAATGCTATGTTTGTCAATCTCTAACAAAATTTTCTATTTATACTTTTCCTTATGTGGTGTCATCACCTACCATAACATTAGCATATGATCTTTGTGATTTATTTCCTTTCCTTTTAATTGTTTCCGTTCTTTTAGTTGCAACATAAAAATAAAGAAAGCAAAAACTCAAACTAAACTTTATTATATATATCACACATGATTAGAAAGATAGATCACTAAGCAAACTCTCGAAAAGAAAGGATCAAACTGAACTTTTATTCATCTAAAGCAAAAGATTGAACCAAAATAAGTAAAGGCAACTTTACTGGGGCACCTCGCCCAAGCTTGGCGGAAGCCAAGGGGAGTGCCCATACCCGATACTCAATTCTCTTTTGGTGATGAAGAAGAAGGTGGTGGTGGTGATGAAGAAAGGATCTTGTCCTTCTTCTCCTTTTCCAGCTTACGTCGGAGAATAAAGTTGTCTATCCTCAGTTCATCGTTTCCCATCTCTAGCTTTATTTTCCTCTTGCATTATACCTCTATTCTTTCGTTTTTGAAATAAGGAGGAACTGATTCATCATCTTCTTGTTCTTCGGAAGCCTAGCTATAGTGCTCCCCATCCCCATAGGACTTGGGGTTTGCCACAAAATCAGCAACATAGCTTTCACCCTTAGAATCTTGGGATGACATATTTTCAGATCTATCAGGAAAACAGCAAGGGAAGACAGCTGAAGATTTCTCCGCGATACATTGGTCAATAGCTTCGGGGGTATATAAAGATTTTTTATCTTGGGAAACAAGCAAATTGTAGAAAAACAGAGTCCGGAAGGTACCCCAGGTGGGCACAACCCACCTAGGCGCGCCTGGTGTCCAGGAAGCCCACCCGGGTACGCTTCGTAGAAGTTTCTTATTTTCCTAATTTTCTAAATATTCCAAAACTAACAAAAAATATTTTTGCGGATTTTTCAGAGTCCGTTTACTTACCGTATCACGTACCTCCTTATTTTCACGGTTCTAGAGTGTTCCGGAAGGACTCTTTTATGTGTTCTTCCGGTGTCATAGTTTGGATAATACTACTTTTAGTGTTAATGGACGTACCTGAGATATAATGTTTTATTCGTTGCCCGTTAACAACCTTAGGGTTAGTACCTTCGCCATTATTTATTTTGATAGCTCCAGAACGATAAACCTCCTCGATGACAAAGGGGACTTCCCATTTTGAGAGGAGTTTTCCTGCAAAGAATCTGAAACGAGAGCTGTATAAAAGAACATATTCTCCTACTTTAAACTCACGCTTTTGGATTCTCTTATCATGCCACCTTTCGAATTTTTCTTTAAACAACTTGGCATTTTCATAAGCTTGGGTTCTCCATTCATCTAATGAGCTAATATCAAATAACCTCTTTTCACCAGCAAGTTTTAAATCATAGTTGAGTTATTCGATTGCCCAGTATGCTTTATGTTCTAATTCAAGAGGCAAATGACAAGCTTTTCCACAAACCATTTTATAAGGAGACATACCCATAGGATTTTTATATGCTTTTATATAATCCCAAAGTGTGTCATCTAATTTCTTAGACCAATTCTTTCAGGACCTATTGACAGTCTTTTGCAAAATTAATTTTATTTATCTATTGCTAAGTTCAACTTGACCACTATACTGAGGATGATAAGGTGATGCAATTCTATGGTTAACATCATACTTGGCAAGCATTTTACGGAAAGCACCATGAATAAAGTGTGAACCACCATCAGTCATTAAATATCTAGGGACTCCAAACCTTGGGAAAATAACTTCCTTAAGCATTTTAATAAAGGTGTTGTGATCAGCACTACTGGTTGGAATAGCTTCTACCTATTTAGTAACATAATCAACAACAACCAAAATATGTGTATACCCATTTGAGGAAGGAAAAGGTCCCATGTAATCAAATCCCCAAACGTCAAATGGTTCAACAGCAAGTGAATAATTCATAGCCTATTCTTGACGCTTAAATATATTACCTATTCTTTGGCATTCATCACAAGATAAGACGAACTTACGGGCATCCTTGAAGAGAGTAGGCCAATAAAATCCAGATTGCAATACCTTTTGAGCAGTTCTATCTCCAGCATGATGCCCTCCATAAGCTCCGGAGTGACATTTCTGAAGGATTTGTCCCTGTTCATGCTCAGGTACACAACGTCTAATAATACCATCTACTCCTTTATAAAGATGTGGGTCATCCCAAAAGTAGTGTCTTAAATCATAGAAGATTTTTTTCTTTTGTTGATATTTAAAACTAGGTAGTAAATATTTAGCAACAATGTAATTAGCATAGTCAGCATACCAAGGAGTGTTGTGAGCAACAATTATTGCAGCTAATTGCTCATCAGGAAAACTATCATCAACGGGTAATGGGTCATCAGGCACATTTTCAAGCCTAGGCAAGTTATCATCTACAAGGTTCTCAGCTCCTCTTCTATCAGTGATATGTAAATCAAATTCTTGTAGCAAGAGAACCCATCGAATAAGTCTAGGTTTAGAATCTTTCTTTTCCATAAAATATTTAATAGCAGCATGATCGGTGTGAACAACTACTTTTGAATTAACAATGTAAGGTCTAAATTTATCACCAGAAAACACCACTGCTAAGAATTCTTTTTCAGTAGTAGCATAATTTCGTTGAGCACTATGTAGAGTTTTACTAGCATAATGAATGACATTTAGTTTCTTATCAACTCTTTGTCCTAGAACAACAGCAACAACATAATCACTTGTATCACACATAATTTCAAAAGGCAAGTTCCAATCAGGTGGTTGAACAATAGGTGTAGAAATTAAGGCTTTCTTGAGTGTTTCAAAGGCTTCTAAATAATCATCATCACAAACAAAAGGAATATCCTTTTGCAAAAGATTCGTAAGGGGTCTAGAAATTTTATAAAAGTCTTTGATAAATCTCCTATAGAAGCCAGCATGACTAAGGAAACTACGAATACCTTTGATATCTTTAGGACATGGAATTTTCTCAATTGCATCAACCTTAGCTTCATGATGTTGGAGATGTAACTATTGGGTTAACCCGCCCAGGAGGGGTCGGGTTAATCCACGACAATCTATCAAGACAAAGACCATAAAGGCGCTGAGGATGGAGGTTCACTATGAAGACTCGTTAAAAGGCCCAAGGACCAGAGGCGGCTTAAATCACATAAGCGTAAACCGCCATATATGTATGACTTGTATTGTAAGGCATGTGTATTTGGTCACCGAGCCGGACACGTTATATGAGCCGGCCGGGACTCTGCAAAGCCGGTGGGCGTCAAACTTTTTATATAAAGGGACGACCCAGCGGCGGTTTATGGCAAGAGACAAGAGATCGAAAGCTAGGTCAAGCGTATTCGCTCCCTAGTAATCGAGACATAAGCAATACCACCTCAACTGGAGTAGGCCTTTTACCTTCACCACAAGGGGCCGAACCAGTATAAACTCCTGTGTCCTTTGTCCCGTTTAACCCCTTTAAGCTAACCTAGTGCGATGGCTCCACAACTAAGTCCTCATACTAGGACATCTGGCGTGACAATTCCACGACAGTTGCTGCCCACCGTGGGCCAGCGCACAGTGGTTTTGAGTTCTTGAAGGGCAAATTCGGAGGGACCAAGGGTTACGCTGTGGGCCGGATGACCAAGAGTCATCGCGGCAAGCTCTACATCGACGATGCAGGCTGGGGCCCCGAGGCCGGCTTAATTGAGTACGGGTATCGGGTCCCCTTTGGCGGAATCCACGTTTTCATCGGCAAGATCGGTGAACCGGGCCCTGATCCGGACATCTGCACCGACATCATCGAGACGTGTCAGCATGCGAGACCCGCCCGAGTTCAGCCCGCCATGAAACGTGCCTTCGTGGGATTCATCCATGGAGCAAAATTTGAGGAAGGATCCGTGTTTGGCGGTGAGACGGAGATGTACTCTGATGGTGAGTCATCCACGGGCGAGACTACTTCATTGTATCAACTGTTGGACGGCGGGCTTGGGGGCTGTTCCGATGGTGACAGTATTCCGGACCCCTATGAGCCACCGAACCGGGTCGCGATTTTCATGGCCGGTACGCAGCCAGTACAAAATTCTTCAACTGCGGCAGCAATGGTTTCTGATTCAGCAGCGTAGACGGTGGCCGGGGCAGGAGGCCCCATGCGCTCGCCGGCTCAGGTCATGTCCGATTTACTGGATACTTTGACAACATTGTTGACAACAGATATTAACCCGGCAAATCAAGCTCAGCATAACGCGGAAGTTGCGAAGCTGCGAGATGAGATAGCTCAAGCGAAGGAGGATCTGGCGGCGGAGGACGCGAAGATGACTGCAGAAAGAACCACCTTGGAGGATCAGGCGCAAAGAATCCAGGCCGATTCCTTCCGGATCTCGTTGGATCAAAACGCGTCAAATGAAGTTTTGAGTAGAAGGCACCAAAGTCATCTTCCTCCGGTTTACGAGGCAAGAAATTTCTTCAACACACCTGGTGCAGGGCCCAGTGACCAGCCAGGGGTAAACCGGGCAGTAACTGCGACTGGGACTGGAGCATCGGCTCAACCGCGCACGACAGGTCTACCTCGCCAGAATAATATGCTACAACATGTGCCTACACCACCGGTCATTACTCTAACCCTTTGGATAACATGATTGCTGTGGCGGTGCGATTGGCGGCTCTCTCAGTCGAAGGCGAGTCTCCAGCTGCGGTTGAAACACGGAGGGCTAGAGAGCTTCTTCAGGCAGCATTGGTGCAGCAGGAAGCTTATTCTTACAATCGTGAGAGGGTCCATTCAACCCCTCGCCCAAACCGGAGTTATAGCAGACACATGGACTCCCCGGCGGTGTCAAGCAGTGAGGAGCGTCGTAAGCCGCCCCGTGGACATGACTTGCCCCACAATACTCAGGCCTTGATGGATCAGGATAGAGTATGTCGCGACCCTGAGCTGGCGGCTCAGAAGGCAATTCGTCAACCGTCTCCGGTTCATCCGGTAACTTCGGTGGAGTTAGGCATGACTTCCAGATCCTTGTGAGTACCTTGTTTGGTACCGGCTCTATGTAACGTACAACTGCCCAAGGATTTGAAGGGTCCTCGTAAAGTGCCCAACTACACAGCTGACTTACCCCTTGAAACATGGATTGAAAGTTATGAGATGGCAATGGAGTTGTTGGATGTCGATGATGCTGCATGTGCTAAGTATTTCACCATGATGTTGGAAGGAACGACTCGTACCTGGTTAAAGGGGCTACCAGCTGTCGGTGTCAAAACAGGCGGATCTCGGGTAGGGGGTCCCGAACTATGCGTCTAGGCGGATGGTAACAGGAGACAAGGGACACAATGTTTTTACCCAGGTTCGGGCCCTCTCAATGGAGATAAAACCCTACTCCTGCTTGACTAATATTGATGATATGGGTAGTACAAGAGTAGATCTACCACGAGACCAAAGAGGCTAAACCCTAGAAGCTAGCCTATGGTATGATTGTTGTTCGTCCTATGGACTAAAACCCTCCAGTTTATATAGACACCGGAGAGGGCTAGGGTTACACAGACTCGGTTACAATGGGAGGAGATCTACATATCCGTATTGCCAAGCTTGCCTTCCACGCCAAGGAAAGTCCCATCCGGACACAGGACGAAGTCTCCAATCTTGTATCTTCATAGTCCAAGAGTCCGGCCAAATGTTATAGTCCAGCTATCCGGACACCCCCTAATCCAGGACTCCCTCAGTAGCCCCTGAAACAGGCTTCAATGACGACGAGTCTAGCGCGCAGATTGTCTTCGGCATTGCAAGGCGGGTTCCTCCTCCGAATACTTCATAGAAGATTTTGAACACAAGGATAGTGTCCGGCTATGCAAAATAAGTTCCACATACTGTCGTAGAGAGAATAATGTTTACACAAATCTAATCTGCTAACGTATTCCGTAGCGTTTCATCACGCCACATGCAAGCCTTTATTTGAACCGTTTTTACTGTCCCACCTCAGCACGTTTTGCAAGGCGGTTTCCTTGGCACGTCTTGACGAAGCAGAGATCATGTCCCCTTATCCCGGGATTCTCATCAATACGGGCGTGGGTAACCCAATCGTGCCCGTTGGTGTGTCTCCTCGATCAAAGGCGAGTCCCAAATGGTCACGGGGAGGGCTCTTGGTATTCAACCTCTTATCAAGAGACCAAGGCCTTACTCCTTCCTTTTGATCTCAATCGAATTCGCCCTTCGCCTCGAGTTCCAACACCCAAGGCCCCAGATTTCAGGCACTTCGGACCTTCGACGATGTCCGGCTCCGACCTTCGAGGCTGATGGACGCCTTCCTCCGTCATGGAGGACGACGTGCTAAAGCTGAGAGAGGCCAGGTTTTTGACTGGCGAAATCTCGCATAGGCTGCCTGCTCACGGGCAGGTTATTCCTACTCCCAACCCTGGTGAGACCGTGGTGTTCGTGTCTCACTTCCTCCGAGGGCTAGGCTTCGCGACGGATCCCTTCGTGAGGGGGCTCATGTTTTATTATGGGCTGGAATTTCACGACTTAGCTCCGGAGTCCATCCTCCACATCTCATCGTTCATTGTCATGTGCGAAGCCTTCCTCCGTATTACTCCTCACTTCGGACTGTGGCTTAAGACCTTTAAAGTAGAGCCGAAGATGATCAAGGGACAGCACACGGAGTGCGGAGGCACTGTTATAAGCAAGAATGCTGACGCTCCATGGCCGAGGGCTCTTTTCAAGAGGAGTTTAGCTTATGGCAACAAGAGTGGTTTTATATCACAACTCCCAGGGGCACCAAGTGGGTGGCGCCGCCTACTTTCCGCTCGGGTCCCCCGCCACGACTGGCGTCATGGGTCAATAAGGGGCTGGACTGGGGGTCGGCAAAGGACGTGCCCGTGTTGTAGGGCCGCATCCGAGATCTCCTAGAAAGAGACATCAGGCTGGTCGTGGTGACGCAGGTTATGTTAATTCGCCGAGTTCTGCCCTGCAAACGTCGCCCCCTCCGCCTGTGGGAGTTCAACCCGGAGGGACCACGAGCTCTCCAACATTTTCTTGGCATGACGCCCGTGGAGATGTAGAAATTGTTCTTCGGACCACAAGTAGTGTGTCCGGATTCTATGGAGGACGCAGGTCTGAGCTGCAATCGTCCGGATACTCAAGTAAGTAGCCCTGTGCCCGGACACACCATCCGTTCATTTATCACAACATCACCCTTAAAGGAGTTGTCTCTGAAACAGGAGTGGGTAGCGAAGGCGAAGTTAATCAGGTGTCCGGCCCCCCTTCCCGAGACCTCGCCGGATCCCGTGTTAACCAGGATGCTGGAGATCGTGCCTTCGGAAGAAAGAGAAGGGGTGGACAAAGAAGTTGCTGCCTCCCCGAAGGAGGCTGTCTGGAAAGGAGGAATCAAAAATTCCTCTACTCAGGGGAGGAAGAGGACTGCCTCTGAAGACCCGGAGTCCATGGTATCAAAGCGGGGAAGAAATCTTCGCCAGAGGGTCCTGTGCCGGGGGATATCTCGGCCGTACTACGCCCTCAAGGGGATCAGCCCTCCACCGAGCCGTAAGTAGAGAGGGGAGATTTAAAATGAGAGAAATCCTTGTTTTATTTCTGAGGAAAATAACTGAAATTTTACCTTGTATTTCGGATCTCAGCCCTTCTCAGCAGAGCTCATCTTCGGGGGATCTTCTTCCGGAGATGATGGAGAGCGGAATGCCTCCCCCTGCCGTACCGCCTTACGAGGCGGGCGATCCTGAGGTATCGTTGCGGAGGGTTTCTCCGAATCCGGCAGGGCCGGAGGGCAGTCATATGGCCCCCTAAGGCCATTCGTGTCCGGTCTTTGAAAAAGGCCATCGAACGAGTCCGGCACTGCCTGGTGCTCGGTCGGATGAACTGAAGGATCTGTTAGGGCGAGCGTCTATCTCAGAGGAACATCGTATGTTGATGGGTATGGTAATTGAAAGGATTTCGTCCGCTGAAAGCGGGTTGCACGAGGCCGTTGGGAGTTTACTGACAGGTTTTGAGGTATGCGAGGTGATGTACCTTTTGACAGTTCTGCAAATAAGATGCGCCCTGTGTAGATAGTAGCCCCTCAGACTCTGTGTGTTGTCGAAGACGACAACACACAGAGGATCATAGTCCCAGGTGTAATTTTACCGCCTTCCTATGTAGGTGGCGAAGTGTCCGGTGGCCAGCTGGACTCATGAATTTGCCGAGTAACGCGGCAACTTGACGTGGAAGATTCCGACATCGCGCTTGTCAACAAGCGGCTTGACGAGGCACAAGGTATGTAATTTCTCCGGAGACACCTGGTAAGAGGAGCTTGATGCCAGTATCTTACAGCGTGTGCGCTTGATGCAGATGGGGCCGTTGCCATGGAGAACCTTCGGGCGGAACTTGCCCGAGCAAAGGAGCAAGCCAGGAGAAGTGATGTAGCTGACGTAAAGGCCATTGAAGAGCTGAATGCCGAACATGCTGCTCACTGCCGAAGAAAGAAGGAAATGGCCGAAATGGCTGTGAAGTTAAAGAACGCTGCTGACCGCTGCAAGCTTCTTGAAAAAGAAGATCGAGCGGAGCGGACAGACCTGGAGAAGGCCACTACAGCGGCCAAGGATGCTCGTTCTGCGGTGAGAGCGATAAAGGAGGAGCTGCATCAGGCCGGAGATATCGCGGCTGGAAAGCCCTTTATGCTGCGGATGAAGTTCGGAGATCCTAAATACGCTCCGTTGGACTGGATGTGGAGTTCGGCGGACGCATATCTGGATTTAGCTGCGAGTGCCGCTGATGCGGCCGAACATTTCCGAGATCGGAAAGATAGCGAAGTGGAGAAGCTCTTCTGGTCACAGTTCAACAATCCGGAGCGTCCGCTTCCGTTGATCGATCGTTTGGCCGAATGGGCCGAACTGAATAGGTTGTCCAGACTCGCCATGAAGGATGTCGTTAATCATCTGTGGCCGGAAAGGCCAAAGCCGAACAGTTATTTTAGCTTGGTGCAGCAGCTCCTTGGTGCAGTGCCGCATATCAATGCGATGAAGAGGTAAGCATGCATAGAGGGTGCGCGGATGGCCCTTGCCCGTGTCAAGACATACTGGGCGGAGATGGAGGCCGCCGCTGTTGCATCCCAAGATTCGGACGGAGGCCGAATACCTGTTGAGCACTATTTTCAGGAAGTTCTGCAAGGCGCTCGTTTGATAGAGACACAGTGCTCGAAGGATATTATGTTCGAATAACATGTATTATTGTAAAACAATATTTGGATGAATTGTAGAAGCTTTTTATACTTGTGCCTGCAAGTATTATAATGCCTCCTGTGCGGCCGTCGAGGTATATATGTATATAATCTGAAAGATGGCAGTCGTCGGGTTCAGCCCCCACGCATGTAATGCGGGGGTGTTCGCAGAAGGCGCATTCTCACACTTGATCCAATGTCTTGGTCCATGAAGGAGGTGATAGTGCAACGAACTAGGCAATCGGACTATAATGCTTTATCACTTTCACTTAACCATAGGAGTTTGATAGGGGGGCTACTATATAGCCCCTGGTGGCGCCGCGCTCGCCCGAACTCGGGGCGCGTGTGTGCCTGGCCAGGAAATGGCCCTTTGTTAATGCGGAGGAATCCCGATGTCATCAAGTGGTTGACCAGTCTCACGCTATATCATGATAGTCAGTTTTCGGCTTTCTCTATTGAGGTGCTCGCCTGGCTGAACCGGGGCACAATTCTCATGGTGCCGCCTTAGCTGATAGAGTGGAATGTAAGGCAACAAAACACAGGAGCCGGGAAAACCCAACATTTGACCAAAGACATGATTCGGAGCTGATGCATATAAGGCCAAACTCGCAGCGCCGAACACTCCCTAAGGTATTCGGTCTTTATAAAAACGGGCTGAGCAGCGCCCATGATAATAAGCCCCTGGTGTCCAGGTACGTGTGAAATTCTGACGTAGCCACATGCCAAGACGCCAGCCTCCTCCTCGGTTATACTGTGAATCCAGGGGATGTGCATCAACAAGAGACAGTTAAAAAGGTTTACGCAGGGTCTTAATCTAAAGAGAATCCTTGGGACGGGTCACTGCTGCACGTCTGCGCCTGTGTCTCCATTGCGCCGTGTCCTGGATGGGCGTAGCACGGTGTTCATCTGTAAAAGAGAGGAACTTAGTTGAAAGAAGAATAGCCGTGCGAAATATATGTTGTACTAAGTAAACAAAGTATAATTCAAGATGGGGAAAATTCAGCCTTATTGTCCCTTATTTTACATATGCGGAGCCCCTTATACAGGGGTGTATGTCTACAAAAACCTTGATCAATTATAAGTTTGCTCCGGACTCGCCTAGCCGTGTCTGTGGTCTTAATGACATGTTAGATGCTTTTGTTGGTGAAGCTGTTTTAATGTGTGGCTGTCAAGGCAGCCGTATAGTCTTCTGCGCGTGAGGAACATTCAATGTTTCCCTTTAGTGAGATGATGCCTCGTGGGCCGGGCATCTTAAGCATGAGAGATGCATAATGCGGTATTGCGTTAAAGCGGACGAAAGCTTTGCGTCCCAGTAGTGCTTGATAGCCACTTGAAAATGGGGCAATGTGGAAGGTTAGCTTTTCGCGGCGGAAGTTATCGGGGGAACCGAACATGACTTCTAGCAGGAGAGAACCCGTGCAATGGGCATCCGGGCCTGGCATTACTCCTTTAAAGGAAGTGTTGCTATGGCGAATTTTTGTTGGATCCATCCCCATTTTGCGGACTGTGTCCTGATATAGCAGGTTTAGACCACTGCCGCCGTCCATCAGGACTTGTGTAAAGTGGAATCCATCGATTATCGGATCTAATACCAAGGCGGTCCAACCTGCATTTATGCAATTGAATAGTGGGCAGTACCACGTCTTCACCACGAGTTTATGCTAGCGGGATCAGAAGCTCCATAAAAGGGCTGTGAACGACGTTGAGCCGGCAGTTCCCCGTTACTTGCGTTGGTCTGAGCATCCCATTATGTGGAGTCGTGAGGATCACCCGCCTCGGGTTGATAATCCGGGTCACTTGGCTTTGGTGGTAGCGCCTCAGGTTGGAGGATATAAATTCACTAAGGTACTCATGGACGGAGGGAGCAGCATCAATATCCTTTATTATGAAACCTTCCGTCGCATGGGGTTAACTGATAAAAATCTTAAGCCGTCAAACACTGTCTTTCACGGAGTGGTGCCTGGTAAGTCGGCATACCCGGTTGGAAAAATAGCTCTGGAGGTTGCATTTGGGGATGATTATGATTCCAGGTCTGAGACGTTGACCTTTGAAGTTGTGAAGATCATGAGCCCTTACCATGCTCCGTTTGGACGGCTCGCTTATGCTAAGTTTATGGTAAGGCCTTGTTATGTTTATCTACAGCTCAAAATGCCGGGTCACAAGGGGACCATCACGGTGCATGGAATTTGGAAGATAGCTTTGGAGTGCGAGGAAGGTGATGCAGCCTATGCTGAGTCCGTCTGCACAACAGAGGAATTGAAGTTTTACAAAGATAATGTTGACCCGGCTGATATGACATCTTTGAAGAAGCCAACTACGGAGCATGATCCGGTCTTGAAGTTTAAGTCGGTGAATGATACTAAGCTAGTTGATTTCATTCCTGGTGATTCATCCAAGCAGTTCAACATCAGTGCTAATCTAGATCCGAAATAGGAAAGCGCGCTTATCGAGTTCATCCGTGAGAACCGGGACATCTTTGCATGGAAACCTTCTGACATGCCAGGTGTACCGAGGGAACTCGCTGAGCACACTCTTAATATTGACCCGAAGTTTAAACCGGTTAAGCAGTTTCTTCGTTGTCTTAATGAAGAGAGGTGTAAAGCCATTGGCGAAGAAGTGGCTGGCTTTTGGCGGCTGGGTTCATTGTTGAAGTTTTTCATCCTGAGTGGTTGGCTAACCCGGTACTAGTACTTAAGAAGAATAACACTTGGCGTATGTGTGTGGATTACACGGATTTGAACAAGGCTTGTCCGGCTGATCCTTCTGCTCTTCCCCGCATTGATCAAATTATTTATGCTACGGCGGGCTTTGAGAGTTTGAGCTTTTTGGATGCGTATTCCGGTTATCATCAGATCAAAATGGCAGTTAAGGAGCAGGAGAAAACAACTTGTATTACTCTGTTTGCTGCCTTCTGCTATGTGTACATGCCTTTTGGGCTCAAGTGTGCCTAGGCGACTTACCAACAGTGTGTGCAAAATTGCCTTCATAATCAGATCGGGCGTAGTGTTCATGCTTATGTGGATGACATTGTGGTGAAATCCATAGAGAAGGAAACCTTGATTGATGATTTAAAGGAGACCTTTGATAATCTCCGGGTTTATAAGATGATGCTTAACTCGGCCAAGTGTGTGTTTGGTGTGCCAGCTGGTAAGCTTTTGGGTTTTTTGGTTTCTGACAGAGGCATTGAAGCTAACCCGGAGAAGATCAAGGCCATTACTTCTTTGGCTAAGCTGGCATGTATCAATGATGTTCAATGTCTGGCAGGTTGTATTGCGGCCTTAAGCCGGTTCATAAGACGGTTGGGTGAAAAGCTATACCGTTGTACCAGATGATGAAGAAAACATATCACTTTGTCTGGAGTGATGCGGCTAATCAAGCATTTGAGGACTTGTAGAAACAATTGGCTGAGCCGCCCGTTCTGGCTGCTCCCATTGATAAGGAGCCGTTGCTGTTATATGTGGCTGCCAATAGCCGAGCTATCAGTTGAACATGTTATCCACTCATGGCGGCTTACCGTCGAGAGGTTGATGCTATTGTGGGTCTCTTTAAAGGTTATCAAGTTGAACATCTTGATCACAGGAAAAATGAGGCGACTGATGCTTTAAGCTGGTTAGGGTCTCAGCGTAAGCCGGTGCCACCTAACACTTTCCTGGATATTCTGCATAACCCTTCTGTTAAATTACCTACAGAGGAGGATTTGGCTATTCCTGACCCGGAAGCACAACTGGTGGCGGCTCTTCATGTGATTCCTGATTGGAGAGTTCCATATTTGGCTTATATGACCCGGGGTGAGTTACCTGAGGACGAAACTTTGGCCAGACAGATAACTCGACAGTCTAAGTCAATGACCATTGTCAATGGAGAATTGCATCATGATAGTGTCACAGGGGTGTTTCAACATTGTGTTTCTCCTGAAGAAGGCTATGAGATTCTATGAGAGATTCATGAAGGGGATTGTGGTCATCATGCTGGGTCTAAGGGGCTGTTTGGATTGTGACTATCTTTGCCATATATTGCCACATGATTTTTGCCACACCTGCCTTAGTTGAGTTGCTTAAATTGTTAGCCACACTTTGGCTTGCCTAAGGGAATCTTGCCACACTTTTTGTGTCTATGACATGTGGGGTTCACTTCTCATAAAAAATCCTTTGCCTTAGGTGTGGCTAGAACCAAACACCTACCTAACTTGGTCAAACTTGCCTAAGGTTAGGCATGGCAAAGTGTGGCAAGATGTGGCTGGGAACCAAATAGCTCCTAAATCTCTCGTAGCCAAAGCTTTTCATCATGGGTTCTATTGGCTAACGGCGCATGCTAATGCGGAGGATCTAGTCAGTAGATGTGATGATTGTCAGAAGTTCTCACGACGCGCCCTTGTGCCGGCTCAAGAATTGAGGATGATTCCAATTACTTGGTTGTTTGGATTCTGGGGGCTTGATATGGTTGGACCTTTCAAAAGTTCCAAAGACAAAAAAGACGCATCTCCTGGTGGCGGTCGATAAGTTTACAAACTGGATTGAAGCAGAGCCGGTCAGTAAATGTGATGCGGCGACGGCGGTTCAATTCATGAAAAAGGTGATTTTCCACTTTGGTTTTCCCCATAGTATTGTAATTGATAATGGCACTAATCTATCCAAGGGGGCCATGGAGGAATTTTGTCAACGTGAACACATCCGGCTTGATGTATCATCAGTGGCTCAGCCCAGTCTAATGGTCAAGCAGAGAGAGCTAATCAAGAGGTCTTGAAAGGCATCAAGCCCCGACTTATGGTTCCTTTACAGAGGATGCCGGGTTGTTGGGTGGAGGAGTTACCTTCTGTGGTATGGAGCATCAATACTACCCCCAACAGATCTACGGGTTATACGCCTTTCTTCATGGTTTACGGAGCAGAGGCAGTTCTCCCCAGCGACATTCATCATGATTCGCCTCGAGTAGAGGCTTATGTAGAAGCTGATAATGAGAAAGCGTGTTAGGATGCACTTGACTTGTTGGATGAGGAGCGTGACCTCACGGCGGCTCGTTCGGCGATTTACCAGCAAGATTTGCGTCGTATCACAGCCGCCGGGTCAAAACTAGAACCTTTCAAAGGGGACCTCATGCTCCGGCTTATCCAGGATCAGACGGATATGCACAAGTTATCCCCACCTTGGGAAGGACCCTTTGTGGTCAGCAAGAATCTGAATAACGGCTCATACTACCTTATCGATGTTCGAGACCACAAGGACTCACGCACGTCAGAGGAGGAGACCCTTCGGCCGTGGAATATTGCTCATCTTCGGCCTTACTACACCTAAAGCCATCGGCTCTTGTGATGTACATATTTTGACGGTGTATATATTATAAGGAATATAATAAAGCTGGCATTCCTGATAAATCAGGGCCTCTGTCATTTCATTTTAAGAATAATGAGTCTTTGTCATTACAGAAAGATCACTTGGGAGCTTCCTGTTCAAACATAGGCGTATTCACCAAAGAAAACATAGCTTTACTACCCTCTTGATCGGTGCAATGCCACACTTATGGTCACTTCGGGGCTTCCTGGTCGTATTCGAATCATAGCTGTGAATATCCCTCTTGATCGGCGCAATCCCACACTTATGGTCACTTGGGGGCTTCCTGATCATGTTTGAATCATAGGTGTGAATATCCCTCTTGATCGGCACAATGCCACACTCATGGTCACTTGGGGGCTTCCTGATCGTATTCGAATCATAGCTGTGAATATCCCTCTTTGATCAGTTGAATGCCACAATTACGGTTATTTGGGGGCCCTGATTATGACATATTTTAGTTGCCAGTGGTTTATATATGGTATCATGACCCGCCCCGTGGTAAACCGCCGGGGCACTTGTGATTTACTTGTGTGTAGGATAATGATAAAGCTCCTTCTGTATAAATTGATGTTATCATAAGCATAAAGTGATACGCTCTTTAAATGGCGGATCAAACAATGTAGCACAAAGCAAAGAACGTGCTCGATGGCACGACACATCAAAGTTTACTGGCCTATTACATGACTCCGTGAGCCAAACAAGATCAAGTGTTTTCACAGGATCAAATATATAAACTGCCCGGCGGATCATTCATCCTGGCCTTGCCGACTTGAGCCTTCCAGATCATCCTTCTCCGGTTCTTCGTCCCCCTCCGCCATCTGGAAGTTTGGTATTGACCAATCAATGCCACGTAAGGCATGGAATTCAGCTTCATCATCAATAAGATTTGACGGGTGAACTTCAGGGGCGAAAGTATGCTTACGAATTGGAGGAATCATATCCATCACTTTATAAGCTGGCGTGAACATCTTCTGGTTCTCTGCATCATAAGTCGGCTGATATTTTGAGAGATTGGTTTCATCAGCAATTACTGTCGCATGAGGACGAATTTCTTTAACATAGGCGACGAAGTCTTGCTGATAAAAAGGAGTGTCATCTTCTTTTAGGCTTGGATACCCGGTAGCTACCTCGGCCGTGTCTAGCTCGGGTAACCATGCCTTGGCACGGCTCAAGGCCGTCATGCCGCCGGCTCTCGCACATGACCGTTTTATCTCTTGAATCCTCGCAGGCAGAATTGACAATTTTTTCAAAACATCGCTTAGCAGGTTGGGTCCTTGATTTGTTGGAGAAATTGTGGCTAATGTGCGATGAGTTCTGGTATATAGCTGTTCAACCAGCGTATATACGGCTTTAAGCTTCACCAGCACGTCTTGATTCAGATTACTGCTCCTTGGACATGTGTGACAATCATGGAAGTAATCAGTGGCGCTTTATACCATCATGGAAGATATTCAATTTCAATATTCACACGGCGATTTACCAAAGATAGCAGAAACCATGCGAGACACCCGGCGTTTTAAACCGGTAAGCTCAGAGCTCACCTTTTCCAGATCAGCTTCAGCTTTTTCGGCGTGCTGTGTTATAGCGTGTTTCTCTTCGGCCCAGGAGTTTCTTTCCGCATGAAAACCGGTCTTCAGCTTTTCCATTTCCTCCAGACTAAACTTGAATTTTAAATTGGCTTTTCGGGTCTCAGACTCTTGAATCTCCAGCCGGGTCTTTGCATCAGCCAATTGTGATTGAAGTTCAGCGGTGGCCTCCTGTACAAACACAGAATTACAAACACATTTATATCCGGGTTGCAGGAATAGAAGTCCCAAGCCTTTTGGAAGCCACAACACATAGCACATGGGGGCTAATGCCTACCGAAGAATTCTTCCTACACTGATTTATATGACTAAGTCCCAAGCACTTTGCATGCAACAGTACTTAGCACTTGGGGGCTAATGCATATTTGTTCATATTTCATTACTACTTTATGATGACCCGCCAGTGCCGTGGACAACCACAACCGGCTCATGGGGGCTACATGAGTAAGTTCTGATTTGTAAGCACTGATAAGTACCGGTTTATTCATGCTGATTAAACTGGCCCTTGGGGGCTATGGATGCAGTGTTGATCATTAAAATCTGGTTTAAGTGAAAAATGACTTTTTGAAGGATTTTTGTATCAAAAGATACTTTCTGCTCATTGCTATTCTAAGTCTACAACATATTCAATTCTATTCTACACAGTAGACTTGGGGGCTGACAGGATATGCATAATGTATTTAAACCGGAATTCATACCTCATATTTTTTATGCATCTATTTCACCATATCGGTTTCAAGATCGCGGCTGGTATATACGTGGTTGAGGTAGCTGGAGAGTACTTCACTGCTGCTCAAGTGAGAATAGTGAGCAACATCAAATCTCACTTTCTGCTTTTCAATGAATTCCTGCTTAGCGGAGTGTTGAACCAAGACAGTTGGATTTCCCGGTTCTGTAAAGCCGGTGCCAATGATCGTAACATCATCAGTATGAGTTTCTAACCGCTTAAGTGGGCTTGATGATTAAGTATTCAAAAAATTGAGTTTTGTCTGGTCGTTGGAGAGGTCAGGAATCTCTAGTGGATCATCACGGACAGGCTCATCGGGTGGTACCATGGAGGTATCAGATGCTGGAATTTGTTGTTCCGGTTCAGGAACTTTGGGGTCTTCAGCCGGCTTGGTCACCTTTTCCCTCTTGTTAGGCTTTGCTTTTCCACTACATGGTTCACAAGAGATCAGTATAAGTATAAGAGCATAAGGAGATAGAAAACAAAAGACATGTTACCCAGGGGCAGTCTTGAAATCCGGTAGCTGGGTTTGAGATGAATCGCCGGAGGAAGAGCGAGAAACCTCGTGATAAGGTTGGATTGAAAGAAGTAAGTGGCTGGCGAATGAGACCCGCCTGGGGGTAAAAAGAGTTATGTTTGGAAAGACCTCGTTTTGCCATTTTTGTGGAGCTGGAGTATTAGGTAAGCCGGACGATAACTCTTCACCTCCGTTGGTCCGAGTTTGTCACCGGCTCTCGTGTTGTTGTTGCTTCAAAAGAAAGTGAGGATCCAAATGAGCTCACGGGTGCAAAAAGCTTACTTTTTGTGTTACCTATCGAATTTTCTGTCTTGGCAAAGGCTCTAAGTCAGATGAAATAATAGTTACATCTTCTTCAGCTGCTTGGCTGTCCCCCGTGTCATCCTTAGTACAATAAGTGTCAATAAGGTGATTGAAAAAGGAGCCAAGGGAGTCAAGGACTACCTCCGACTCAGAGCTGTCATCCAGTTCAAACATGCTGGAGGCGCTTGGTTTCTTCTTATTTTTCTTAGTGTTTTTCTTGGCGACTTTCTTGGCAGCTGGCTTTCTTGGCAGCTTCATGATCGTACTTCTTTTTCCAAAAATCAGAATCGGCCTGTGAAAGTCATCAACGTTGAGTTAATAAAATGATTAAATGATGAGGTAAAGGTAAGAAAATTGGAGACTCACATCTGGTGGCGGGTTAAGTTTGCAGAAAGGGTTCAGACCCACTTTGCTACAATCTTTCAGATCTTCATTCAGAAGGGACTTGGTCATTTCATTGATTTCCTCGCCAGTTAAACATATAGAGCTGTGGCGCAGCGGATCCTTTATACCACCAATGTAAGTGCACATTAAGCCGGGCCGGCGGCTCAAGGGTATAATTTGCCACTACAAGAAATATGTCAACTTGTGACCACCACTATTAGTCACTGAAAGGTCACAAATTTCCATTTGCGACCTTTTTGTGACCAAAAACAGAAGGTCAAAAGCTGGCGGTCATAAACTGACTATAGCGACCTTTCTTCTGGAATGGTCGAAGACGTTTATGACCAAAATACGTCTACTGTGGCGTTTTGGTCACTAGCAACCTCCCCAGGCCACGTAGGCATCCAGCGTGGCAATCTGACATGGCACAAGATTCAGCCCGGTCCAATTCGATTTTCTACATGGGCCTAGCCTACAATTCAGCCTTTTTACTGTATATTTTCTCTATTAATTTTCTCTAGCTACATGGGCCTGGCCCAACAATTTGGCCTTTTTATTTTCTAGGCATGGCCTTTTGCGGTCCATTTCATTTTTATTTTCAAGGGTTTTTTGTGGTCTAGGTTTTAGATGGGTCCCAATTGTCAGATTTTTCCTGGCAGTGGATCCACATCGCTTTTTAAGCAGTATATATCAAACAGAAAGAAGAAAAGAATATGAAAATCTTCAAATAACAACCAAAATAGGTTTATTACAATATATTCTGTACAGAACAGAACATGTGAAACTCCATACACTCATTCACATCACAACAACCAGTTTAACCTACAAATATTGCATGCCCAGGAACTTAAAACTTCACGTACATAACCATACAATGTTCCACACAATCACAAATATTGCGATTGAAAAATAAAACACTCTGCCAAATTAAAGCTAGCTACTCTTGGATACCATGAAACATGCTCTTCAACATAGGAAGAAGCCATCAAAGGAGTTCTACCAACAACACAAGCTCCATTCACCTACAAGAATAGAATGGAATATCAAGTACTGGATCGTTCAAGCAGATTACAACCAACATATATATGCAGAAGTACATCAGGAAATATGATAGAAAAACCGGACAATAGATACACTTATACAGCCCAAAAAATGGGTGATGACAACAAGATAAAAATATAGAATAGGAAATTTATGAGATTACATATTTGCCAACAAATGGGTGATGACAACAGATACACTTATCGGGAAAATATATATTTAACGAAATTTCACATTAGAAAGTAGTTTCTGCTTCAAGTTTTAAAACTCAACCATTCATCATTAATAGTAGCAATTCAAACTAGAACTTAAATTCTCTAGTAAGATATTCAATACAACATTGTTCTTTCAAAAAATTGAACAGTTGCAAGTAACAGCTTAATAGACATCAAACTCACTAGGCAGATTAAATTACTACAGTACACTAGTGCAGAATGAATCAGTGATGTTATTATAGGTTCTGAATTCACAATGCGGGCACGTCATTTGCAAATTTGCTGCAACCAAAGGTTGTGCACCAAGTAAAAGTAATTCCCAGCAAAGGTTATTCACAAGCGAGCAAAGCGAAGCATACGGGTACAATGGTATGATGCAGCAAACATACATAGACACACACCAGGATTAGACGCCACTTGATTCGCTGATCCATTACCAACAATATAGTTAGTTTACCCTTTACTTAAATGTCAGGTCATTTCATTTCAATGCAACTCTTGGTTGGAGATGTATTATTATTACTCTAGTACGTACTAATCAGCAGCAGCAGCAATAGTACTAGATAGTAGTGTCAACCAATATGCATCAGAACCAACCAACATATATTTATTCCTCATGACTTATTAGCAGAAAACAGAGTGAGTTTTTCTGTGCGTATCTGCAATATAGTTTCGGTCTAAAACAGAGTTGGTCTACGAAAAACAGGGGTAGGGAAGTTGTTACCTGGTTGTGGCTGTGGTCGCCGAATTCAGGGATAGGGCCGCTGAGGTGGAGGTGGTCCTCCTGAATCTGTAGTTTGCCGGCGACGAAGACGAAGCGGAAGGCGAGGAGGGGCTGTGTGCCGGTACATCCATCCATCGACAACTGCTCATTCATGGCAGGAAACAACATCACATCTTAGTCAAAGGAATGGAGGGTACGGGAAGAAGAAGAAGAAACTGAAGGTAAGAAGACCTGGATGGCGTCGGAGCAATGGTGGAGGGGCGTCCTCCATGGGCGCTGCCTCTGCGTCCACCACCGGGAACATCTCGTTCAGGTCCTTGGCCCGCAGCGCCTGACCAGATTAGATCACAACACGACGTCGAAGCTAGAGATCGATGCAACTTCAATGCAAAACTGGATATCAAAGAACAATGTACAGAAGAACTTGCCATTTAGTTCTGCATGATCATCACGGTCTGCAATAACAATACAGCATGGCCTTCTGGTTCTGTAGCTAATCAGCGCCAAGAGTAGATCTCCGAGGTAATTGCAGTGCCTTGCAATGCCCCTAAATGCAACAAAGAAGGGCTTGTTATAGTATTTTTACATTCATTCAGGACAATAGCTTTTCTTTTTCTTGCAAAAGGACATCAGTTAACAAGTATAATTACTCCCAAGAGAAGGTTTGAAAAACCCAACATGTCTAGGAAACAACTGTTCAGTAAAGTGCAGCAGCTGGATAAATCTATCATGCACATCATTTAAGCAAAAAGTGTTCCAACTAGTATGGAACCACATATTTGTTATCTGTGTATCTACACACCTTTTGGAGTAGCTGCAAAGAATTAACACTAAGCATAAGATACACTAAAGAACTTTCAGTGGAGCATCTGCACATAATTAAGAAAGCATCAGCAAGTTAACAAGCTAATGAAAAACTACTGCAACCAAAATAGTACTACAAAATACAAAATTTGCAAAAATTTGTAAACTGAATTTTTTGCCAAGGAAACAAAAATTTATAGCTTCAGGCCTACAGAATAGCTTCAGGCTGGAGCACTACAGTTGTTGGTTAGACTTCATATAGCTTCAGGCTGGTTGGAGTACTACAACAGCAACCATTTCATGGTTAGACTACTCCATTTGCAGTAGCCAAATATTCATATATCTACAGTAGCAAAAAGTTGGTTGCCTGACTAAATAGTCATCCTCTCGTGAGGATTCTGCAGCAAAAGAGTTGCTGCTTAGGTAGTGGCAATAGTTGACCCTGCGCTAAATTGCTCTTTGCAATTTTGGACTGAATGTATTGAGATGTTTAGCTACTATCAGCAGAGTTGCAGAGTAGTGTTTAGCTATCTATCTAGTACAGTAGCTGCTAGCCATGAGAGCGGTGAAGATTGAGGTGACCTGAGCAAGCGCCAAGGGCTGATGGTCAGTCGGTGATGCTGAACCCGATGGCCCCATTTGTTCGCTGGTCATGGTCGCCATGGTTCCAAGGTCCTGCAGAAATTGGCAGCCACTCTGTTTCAAAGCTCCCCCGTGGCGCCTAATCAAAACAGAGCAAGAATGGGGGATCTAGCACACGGTGGATGCGAGCTAGGACAAAGTGGGGGAGGCGATTTACCTCATGTGCTCGACGGATGAAGGCGGTGGATCTCAGACGAACAGGTCGCAGTCGTAGCTCTCCACGCCCCCGCCGTCAGCGACGACGGGCGTCTCCCCGTCCTTGAGCATCTTCCGCGCCATGGCTTGGACTCCGGTCAGCTGCAGAACAGAACGCTAGGACGACGCTTGGGGGCGCAGGCGTGGGGGTGAGACATGGATCAGATGCCCACGAGCATCGCGTGGCGGCGGACCTCAGGCGGAGTGGAGGACCTCAGGCGTCCATGGCGGCCTCCTTGCACAGAGAAATACAGATGGGATTGAGACTTGAGAGAAAAAAAGGGAGACACAAACAGAGGGAGGAAGAAGAGCGGGGGAACACGTCGACCTGCGGGACTTCGGTCGACGGTGGAGCTGCTCCGGCGAGGCGCGAGGCCGAGGTAGCGGAGACCGAGGCTGGATCGCGTTGGATCTCCCTCCCTCGGGTTCTTCTCTCCCTTCTGGTGAGGGAAGGGGAGGGGCGAGAGGAGGAGGGCGTGGGGGAGGCCATGGACGGCAGTGAGCTCCATCGGAAGGAGGCGGCGGCGGTGATCTGGAAGGAAGGAGGCGAGCTCTCGTTCGCTCTCTCTCCATCGGGTGAGACAGCGAGGAGAGACGAGGGAAGGGATGGGATCGGGGTGGGTGGCGGCGGCGATGTGGGAGATGAGGGGAGCGAGATCTGGATCGAGCGAGGAGAGGGGGGCTGCTAGGGTTTGGGTTGGGTTGGGTTGAGAGGGGACCTGAGAGACGTTGGATCCGCCGGATGTGGACGGTCCAGATTGGCTAAGGGGGGTGATCCGTGTGAAGAGCTCTGATTGGCTCAGAAAAATTATGATTTAAAATAGTTTCTAAGTACTAAAACTAGGAGGGTTTTGTGAAGCAGCTATCAAAAATATTTTGCAAAATGGCACAACTAAAATTTTCTATCAATTTAGACCATATTTTATGGATGATAGCCAGTTTGCATGCAATTTTTAATCTTTGTAGCTATTTTAAATCATTATTCGAGTGCCCAAAATGAGTATTTTTGTGAAGGGCCTACCAAATAATTGTTGCAAAATTGTACCAAATAAATTTTCTAAAGTACTAGGCCATATTTAATGCACAATTGACCAAATGGTTTGGTGTCAGAAGTTTTGTTCCACCTCTGGTGAAAAAGACAAATTTCCGCCGATTCAGTTGGAAGCGGGTCAAATTTGAACTGCAGCTGCCTCGTAGTTTGCTCTTTATTTTTTCCAAAAATCATTTCTAGGTACATAAGTATCTATTTAATCATAGAAACACCAAAAAAATTCCAAGATTCAACCACTAGCTGGGAACGGACATTCCCGCCGTTTTGAACGCATTTTGAAACGGGCATAAAAAATTCAAAAAAATTCAAAAAATTGGAAAACCTTCGCATTGCATCATTATATGTGACCAAGTTACCAGGAAAAATTATAAACTTGTAATACGACGAATATTTAAAAAAAGTGTTCTCAGAAATGAGCTATCATGCGTGAAGATGAATGGCTTTCAACCCAAATGCTCAATCTTATGGCCACATACATGGCATAGTTTGTTCAAATGATCTCATATTGTGCACAAGGGTGCATATTGGAATGGAAAACAATGTTGCTTAAGGAATTTTTCATTTTCTTTGGACGAAAAAACCATTTTCCATTTTTCAAGTGCCCAAAAGGAGGTTTTTTTGTGAAGGACCTCCCAAATAATTGTTGCAAAATTGGACCGAATCAATTTTATAAAATACTAGGACATATATAATGCACAATTGACCAAATGGTTGGGTGAAAAAAGTTTTGATCCACCTTTGGTGAAAAAGACAAATTGTCGTCGATTCAGTTGGAAATGGGTCGAATTTGAACTGTAGCTGCCTCATAGTTTGCTCTTTATTTTTTCCAAAAATCATTTCTAGGTACATAAGTATCTATTTAATCAGAGAAACACCAAAAAAATTCCAAGATTCAACCACTAGCTAGGAACGGTCAAGCCTTCCGTTTTGACCGCATTTTGAAACGGGCATAAAAAATTCAAAATAAATAATAAAATTGGAAAACCTTCGCATTGTGTCATTATATGTGACCAAGTTTCTAGGAAAAATAATAAACTTGTAATACGGTAATTATTTTAAGAAAGTGTTCTCAGAAATGAGCTATCATGTGTGAAGATTCATGTATTTCAATCCAAACGATCAATCTTATGGCCACATTCATGGCATAGTTTGTTCAAATGATCTCATATTGTGCAAAAGGGTGCATCTTGGAATTCCAAACAATGTTGCCAAAGGGAGTTTTCATTTTCTTTGCACGAAAAATTCATTTTCCATTTTTCGAGTGCCCGAAATGAGGTTTTTTTGTGAAGGACCTACCATATATTTTTTGCAAAATTGTACCAAATCATTTTTATAAAATACTAGGACATATTTAATGCACAATTGACAAAATGGTTGGGTGTCAAAAGTTTTGATCCACCTCTGGTGAAAAAGACAAATTCCCGACAATTCAGCTGGAAGCGGGTCAAATTTGAACTGCAGCTGCCTCATAGTTTGCTATTTATTTTTTCCAAAAATCATTTCTAGGTACATAAGTACCTATTTAATCATAAATACATGGTTTGGTGGCGATACGTCGAGGTTTGGGCGGTGGCCGAGGCCCCCAACTCTAGAGCGCATAAACTCGCATGCCCGCCGCGTGGTCACCGCGTGGCCGTGGCGTTGCCATGTGTTCTGGGCAGCCTAGGCATGTCTAGTGGGTTGGGCACTCCCCAGGTAGGTGCTAGGAAGAAAATCACAACATAAGATTCTCACGAGGAGACCGATCGATGCTCAAACATGAATAAGCAGCCAAGTGTTTGATTAGCGGTACGGGAAATGCACATGGCCAATGGGCGTCAGTTTTGGCCGAGGATGATCATCTACTAAGGATAATGTATTCACAAATTTTCAGCTCAAAAGGAGGATCCTAGGTGGTACTTTCTTTGCAAAGTACCACACTGGACAAAAATATGAATGTTGAAGCTGGGCTCAAAATAATGAATGGATTGAGCTAAAATTTGGTGGAGGATGGTTATTTGGGCATAGGAAAGCATTGTAGAAAATTGATATCATTTTGACATGCCAAAGTAGTACTTCCTTCACAATGCTCTTCTATGGACAAAAACTTGGGAAAACTAGTGAGAGAGATTGGATGAATGAAATGAGCTAAAAATTGTTGTAGGTAAGTTATATAGGTATGGTCACGCGCTGGTAAATTTTCAGATCATTTGGGTAAGCCTAGCTAGTACTTACTTCACAAAGCTTCTCTCGAGGTAGAAACTTTGGAAATTTCCCGAGAAAGATTTACTAGGAAAATTGAGCTGAATATTATCATGTTGCAATGATTTGGGTATGGAAGTGTGCCCGAAAAGTTTGAGGGTAATAGGAGGGGTCTATATAACACTTGCTTTGCAACGTGCCAATTTGGCCATAAAATATAAATTGAACCTGGGCTCACATAGATGATTTGACTGAGCTGCAATTTGGAGGAGGGTGATAATTTGGGCATATGAAGGAACTATATAAATTTCATGTCAGTTAGAGATATAAAAAAGGTACTTCCTTCACAATGCTTTTAGGTGGACAAAAACTTTGGAAATTTGCCGAGGAAGATTTGCTAGGAAAATGGAGCTGAATTTTGTCATGCGGTAATGATTTGGATAGGAAAGAGTGCCCACAAATTGCGAGGGCAATCAAGAATATATAAATAACACTTCCTTCATAAAGTGTTGTTGTGAACATAATAGGAAAATGAATATTGTTGAATTAGTTTTGAACTAGGCAAGGAAGGATTTTTACATATTTGATGAAGATATGCCCCAAAGAATTTATGAGATTTTTTTGGGAATTTTTGGAATGATAGAAATATAGGTTGCTTCACAACCTAGGGAAAAAACTGCCACATGGACATGACACATAGGCAAAACTGATGAGATGTCGCCTAGTCATCACAACCCACCACAATCTACAAGGCTATGACCATCTATATTGGTCATTAACAACTAGAAATAAGGCAGCGGACTAGCACTGTTTGCTTTGTGACCATTTCGTGTAAGGAAATTACGACCTTTCTGACCAAAATGGTCGCAATGGTTTAGGGTTTGGAGCCCCCTAAACAGCTTATGACCAATTGGTCTAAAATGGTCATAATTTTATGACCAATTCTTCGAGGGTCACTGACAGAAGGTCATAAGTTGACATATTTCTTGTAGTGCGCCAAGAGACCCAGCACCGAACCAAGTCATAGCCAGTTAAACCGTTTCCTAGCACAGCTTTGACCTTTGAAGTGATAGGGGCAAGCTTTGCACATTCGGCAGCGGTAAGCTTATCAGGAAGAAAATGTTTTGGGTCCAAGCGCTCGACACATTAACCCGGTAATGGATTCTCGTCAGCCGGAGAGGTATCTTTGCAATAAAACCATGTCTGGTTCCAGTCCTTGGGATGACTTGGCAAGCAAGCATAGGGGAAGATGGCATCTCTTCTTCGTTGAATTGAGATTGCGTCGAGCTCCAAGATGGGTCCGTTTGTGAATTCGTTTTGGCGGTTCAAATAAAAATATTCTCTGAAAAGTTCCACACTGGGCTCCTCTTGAAGGTATACTTCGCAGAAGACTTGAAAATTGCAAATGTTTGACACGGAATTGGGTCCAATGTCTTGCGGATGGAGTTGAAAGAAGTGCAGAACATCTCGGGAAAATTTAGAGCCGGGCGGTGAGAAGCCCCGGTTCATGTGGTCAGTGAAAACAATGACCTCACCATCCTTTGGTTGAGGTCTTTCTTCGCCTGGATTGGGGGCACGATAATGCATAACATTCTTTGCTGGCAAGTACCCGATTTTGACAAAATCTTTGAGAGTATCTTCAATAACAATGGACTTAACCCAGTTGCATGAAGTGACTGTCTTTGGCGGCATTGTGAAGAGAAAAGCCTAAAGAAAAGAATTTTTTTGCCATGTTAAGTTGATTCATTAAAGCCAGGAATAAAAAACTACAGGATGTACTCCGAATGGCGGCTTAAGTGGGGCCTAATGATATATGGGTAATTATAAGCCGGTGATGTAAGCCGCCATGACAAGCACTGATATTCAAGATCTGACAAGAGCGAATTTTACCAAGTGTTGGGACAAACAAGTTTTACATATTGGAGCAGGGTATTTGGATCTAGTGTTGTGCGGAAAAGGAAAATAAATTAAAACCTAAATATTGCAGTAGTGGAGGAACTAACACAATGATGAGATTTCTGCGGCTAAAGGGCATGTTCAGTGATTAAAGCAAGGGAAAGAAACAGGTTCTGCATATTTCAAAGGCCAGTTTTGGATCCATGTAAGGATTAAACAGAAGCGTGATGAAGAACGATGATGAACTCATAAGAACTGAAGAAACCTAATGAAGATATATGGTGGAGAACATAAGGTACTCACCGGAACCGCTGAGCAATGGAGAGGCGTTGTAGTTTTTTTCCCTGGTCCCGTTCAGGTTTATGCAGCAGCCGAGATTGAGGACGACGATGAGCTTCGCGGCGGCGATAGTGCTCAGATGTGCAGAGGCGTCACGGAGAGAGGAGGAAGACGAGAAGGAAAGAAGTGGGAGAATAGATGGGCTGTCGGGGCCTATTTATAAGGAAAGGGTTAGTAGGCAGGCGCGAGAAACGAGGAGGCCGAAAGATGATTATCCAGCCGATTCGATGCCTTGATTTTTGGGGTGGTTAATTAAAGATAAATATCCGTTAAGATGATGTCATGGCGGGTTTCCGTAATTCCAGGGGATGACCTTGATACGTCCATTTTACATCATGCTTTTATATCGATATTTATTGCAATATGGGTTGTTATTACACATTATGTGACAATACTTATGCCTATTCTCTCTTATTTTATAAGGTTTACATAAAGAGGGAGAATGTCGACAGCTCGAATTCTGGGCTATAAAAGGAGCAAATATTAGAGACCTATTCTGCATAACTCCAAAAGTCCTGAAACTTCACGGGAGCACGTTTCAGAATATATAAAAAATATTGGGTGAAGGAAGCACCAGAGGGGGCCACCCACCATCCACGAGGGTGGGGGCGCGCCCTACCCCCTGGGCGCGGCCCCTGCCTCGTGGGCCCCCTAGCAGGCCTCCGGTGCCCATCTTCTGCTATATGAGGTCTTTCGTCTGAGAAAAAAGGGACGAAACTCCGCCGCCACGAGGCGGAACCTTGGCGGAACCAATCTAGGGCTCCGGCGGAGCTATTCTGCCGTGGAAACTTCCCTTCGGGAGGGGGAAATCATCACCACCGTCATCATCATCGATCCTCTCATCGGGAGGGGGTCAATCTCCATCAACATCTTCACCAGCACCATCTCATCTCAAAACCTAGTTCATCTCTTGTATCCAATCTTTGCCTCAAAACCTCAGATTGGTACCTGTGGGTTGCTATTAGTGTTGATTACTCCTCGTAGTTGATGCTAGTTGGTTTATTCGGTGGAAGATCATATGTTTAGATCCTTTATGCATATTAATACCCCTCAGATTATGAATATGAATATGATTTGTGAGTAGTTAC
Source organism: Triticum urartu (assembly GCF_056163025.1). Taxonomy (NCBI): domain Eukaryota; kingdom Viridiplantae; phylum Streptophyta; class Magnoliopsida; order Poales; family Poaceae; genus Triticum; species Triticum urartu. The sequence goes on along the minus strand of NC_141878.1, from coordinate 548,319,825 downwards.
GTTTGTTCCTGAGGACATGGGAGAAGTCTTGCTAGAAGTAGTCATGTGAATTTGGTATTCGTTCGATATTTTGATGAGATGTATGTTGTCTTTCCTCTAGTGGTGTCATGTGAACGTCGACTACAAGACACTTCACCATTATTTGGGCCTAGAGAAAGGCATTGGGAAGTAATAAGTAGATGATGGGTTGCTAGAGTGACAGAAGCTTAAACCCTAGTTTATGAGTTGCTTTGTAAGGGGCTGATTTGGATCCATATGTTTCATGCTATGGTTAGGTTTACCTTAATACTTCTTTTGTACTTACAGATGCTTGCAAGAGGGGTTAATCATAAGTGGGATGCTTGTCCAAGGAAGGGTAGTTCCCAAGCACTAGTCCACCCACATATCAAATTATCAAAGTACCGAACGCGAATCATATGAACGTGATGAAAACTAGCTTGACGATAATTCCCATGTGTCCTCGGGAACACTTTCCTTTATATAAGAGTTTGTCTAGGCTTGTCCTTTGCTAATAAAATGATTGGGTCATCCTGCTGCACCTTATTTACTTTTATTACGTGTTACCCGTTACAAATTACCTTATCACAAAACTATCTGTTATCGATAATTTCAGTGCTTGCAGAGAATACCTTACTGAAAACTGCTTATCATTTCCTTCTGCTCCTTGTTGGGTTCGACACTCTTACTTATAGAAAGGACTACGATAGATCCCCTATACTTGTGGGTCATCAAGACTCTTTTCTGGCGCCGTTGCTGGGGAGTGAAGCGCCTTTGGTAGGTGGAATTTGGTAAGGAAAAATCTATATTGTGTGCTGAAATTTACTGTCACTTGTTGCTATGGAACATAATCCTTTGAGAGGCTTGTTCGGGGTATCTTCACCCCGACCAGTAGAGCAAAGAGTTGCTCCTCAACCTACTGAACCTACTGAAAATGTTTACTTTGAAATTCCTTCGGGTATGATAGAGAAACTGCTAGCTAATCCTTTCACAAGTGATGGAACATTACATCCCAATTTCCACCTAATCTATGTGGATGAAGTTTGTGGATAATTTAAGCTTGCAGGTATGCCCGAGGATGTTATCAAGAAGAAGGTCTTCTATTTATCTTTGAAGGGAAAAGCATTGACATGGTTTAGGCTATGTGATGATATGGGATCATGGAACTAGAACCGATTGAAATAGGAATTTCATCAAAAGGTTTATCCTATGCATCTTGTTCATCGTGATCATAATTATATATATAATTTTGGGCTTGCGAAGAAGAAAGCATTGCTCAAGCTTGGGGGAGGCTTAAGTCAACGTTATATTCATGCCCCAATCATGAGCTCTCTAGAGAAATTATTATTCAAGATTTTTATGCTCAGCTTTCTCTCGATAATCGCTCCATGCTCGATGCTTCTTGTACTGGTTCTTTTATGATGAAGACTATTGAATTCAAATTGGATTTATTGGAAAGAATTAAACACAACTCTGAAGATTGGGATCTCGATGAAGGTAAGGAGTCAGGTATAACACCCAAGTTTGATTGTGTTAAATCTTTTATGGATACCGATGTTTTCCGTGAATTTAGCACTAAATATGGACTTGACTCTGAGATGGTATCTTCTTTCTGTGAATCCTTTGCTACTCATGTTGATCTCCCTAAGGAGAAGTGGTTTAAATATAATCCCCCCGTTGAAGCAAAATTAGTTGCACCTATTAAAGTTGAAGAAAAGACTATCACTTATAATGATTTTGTTGTTCCTACTACTTATATTGAGAAACCACCTTGTTAGAATAAAGGATCATGCTAAATCTTCAACTGTGGTTCGTAAGAGTAATACTAGAACACCTACACCCCCTAAGAAAATTAAAGTTGAACCTAGTATTGCTATAGTTAAAGACCTCTTGGCCGATAATATCGATGGGCATGTTATTTACTTCTGTGATGAAGCTGCTAGAATTGCTAGACCTGACACTAAAAATAAACATGGACCTTTTGTAGGCATGCCTGTTATTTCTGTTAAAATAGGAGATCATTGCTATCATGGCTTATGTGATATGGGTGCTAGCACAAGTGCAATACCTCATTCCTTATACAAAGAAATTATGCATGATATTGCACCTGCTGAGATAGAGGAAATTGGTGTTAAAATTAAGCTTGCCAATAGAAACACTATTTGACGAGTTGGGATTATTCGAGATGTTGAAGTCTTGTGTGGGAAAGTTAAATATCCTGCTGATTTTCTTGTTCTTGGTTCCCCACAAGATAACTTTTGTCCCATTATATTTGGTAGACCTTTCTTGAATACTATTAATGCTAGGATAGATTGCAAAAAGGATGTTGTTACTATTGGTTTGGGGGATATGCCTCATGACTTTAATCTTGCTAAATTTCGTAGTTAACCCCATGATAAAGAATTGCCTAGTAAAGATGAAATTATTGGTCTTGCTTCTATTGCCGTGCCTCCTAATGATCCTTTAGAACAATATTTGCTCGACCATGAAAATTATATGTTTATGAATGAAAGAAGAGAAATAGATGAAGTATTCTTTAAATAGGGACCTATTTTGAAACAGAACTTGCCTGTTGAAATCCTAGGGGATCCTCCTCTACCCAAGGGTGATCCCGTGTTTGACCTTAAACCTTTACCTGATACTCTTAAATATGCTTATCTTGATGAGAAAGAGATATATCCTGTTATTATTAGTGCTAACCTTTCAGATCATGAAGAAAATAAATTATTGAAAACTCTGAAGAAGCATCGTGCTGCTATTGGATATACTCTTGATGATCTTAAGGGCATTAGTCTCACTCTATGCGAGCACAAAATAAAATTGGAAAAGGATGCTACACCGGTTGTTGATCACCAACGACGGTTAAATTCTAAGATGAAAGAAGTGGTAAGAAAAGAAATACTAAAGCTTCTGGAGGCAGGTATAATTTATCCTGTTGCTGATAGTCAGTGGGTAAGTCATGTCCATTGTGTCCCTAAGAAGGGAGGTATTACTGTTGTTCCTAATGATAAAGATGAATTGATTCCACAAAGAATTGCTACAAGTTATAGAATGGTAATTGATTTCCGTAGATTAAATAAAGCTACTAAGAAGGATCATTACTCGTTACCTTTTATTGATCAAATGCTAGAAAGATTATCCAAACATACACATTTTTGCTTGCTATACGGTTATTCTAGTTTCTCTCAAATACCTGTGTCAAAAGAAGATCAAGAAAAGATAACTTTTACTTGCCCTTTCGGTACCTTTTCTTATAGACGTATGCATTTTGGTTTATTCAATGCACCTGCTACCTTCCAAAGATGTATGACTGCTATATTCTCTGACTTTTGTGAAAAGATTGATGAGGTTTTCATGGATGATTTTTCCGTATATGGAACTTCTTTTGATGATTGCTTAAGCAACCTTGATCGAGTTTTGCAAAGATGTGAAGAAACTAACCTTGTCTTGAATTGAGAGAAGTGACACTTTATGGTTAATGAAGGTATTGTCTTGGGGCATAAAATTTCTGAAAGAGGTATTGAAGTTGATAAAGCTAAAGTTGATGCTATTGAAAAGATGTCGTGTCCTAACGACATTAAAGGTATAAGAGGTTTCCTTGGTCATGCCAGTTTTTATAGGAGGTTCATTAAGGACTTCTCTAAAATTTCTAGGTCTATGTCTAATCTCTTACAAAAAGAAGTTCCATTTTTCTTTGATGATGATTGTGTAGAAGCATTTGAAATTCTTAAGAAAGCCTTTATTTCGACACCTATTGTTCAGCCACTTGATTGGGATTTACCCTTTGAAATTATGTGTGATGCTAGTGATTATGCTATAGGGGCTGTTCTAGGACAAAGAGTTGATAAGAAATTAAATGTTATCCAATATGCTAGTAAGACTCTGGACAGTGCCCAGAGAAATTATGCTACTACTGAAAAATAATTTTTAGCAGTTGTGTTTGCTTGTGATAAGTTCAAACCTTATATTGTTGATTCTAAAGTAACTGTTCACACAGATCATGCTGCCATTAAATATCTTATGGAAAAGAAAGATGCTAAACCTAGACTTATTAGATGGGTTCTCTTGCTATAAGAATTTGATTTGCATATTATTGATAGAAAGGGAGCTGAGAACCCTATTGCAGACAACTTCTCTAGGTTAGAGAATATTCTTGATGACCCACTACCTATTGATGATAGCTTTCCTGATGAACAATTAGCTGTCATAAATGCTTCTCATACTGCTCCATGGTATGCTGATTATGCTAATTACATTGTTGCTAAATTTATACCACCTAGTTTCACATACCAACCAAAGAAAAAGTTTTTCTATGATTTAAGACATTTCTTCTGGGATGACCCATACCTTTATAAAGAAGGAGTAGATGGTGTTATTAGATGTTGTGTACCTAAGCATGAACAGAAACAGATCCTACACAACTGTCACTCCGAGGCTTATGGAGGACACCATGCTGGAGACAGAACTGCACATAAGGTATTGCAATCCGGTTTTTATTGGCCTACTCTTTTCAAGGATGCCTGTAAGTTTGTCTTGTCTTGTGATGAATGCCAAAGAATTGGTAATATTAGTAGACGTCCAGAAATGCCTATGAATTATTCACTTGTTATTGAACCATTTGATGTTTGGGGCTTTGATTATATGGGACCGTTTCCTTCCTCAAATGGGTATACACATATTTTAGTTGCTGTTGGTTACGTTACTAAGTGGGCAGAAGCTATTCCAACTAGTAGTGCTAATCATAACACCTCTATTGAGATGCTTAAAGAAGTTAATTTTCCGAGGTTTGGAGTCCCTAGATACTTAATGACTGATGGTGGTTCACATTTTATTCATGGTGCTTTTTGTAAGATGCTTGCTAAGTATGATGTTAATCATAGAATTGCATCTCCATATCATCCACAGTCTAGTGGTCAAGTAGAACTGAGTAATAGAGAGCTTAAATTAATTTTGCAAAAGACTGTTAATAGATCTAGAAAGAATTGGTCCAAGAAACTTGATGATGCATTATGGGCTTATAGAACTGCATATAAAAAATCCTATGGGTATGTCTCCGTATAAAATGGTTTATGGAAAAGTGTCAGTGTCAAAACCGGCGGTTCTCGGGTAGAGGGTCCCGAACTGTGCATCTAAGGCAGATGGTAACAGGAGGCGAGGGACACGATGTTTACCCAGGTTCGGGCCCTCTTGATGGAGGTAATACCCTACGTCCTGCTTGATTGATCTTGATGATATGAGTATTACAAGAGTTGATCTACCATGAGATCGTAGAGGCTAAACCCTAGAAGCTTGCCTATGGTATGATTGTTGTTGTCCTACAGACAAAACCCTCCGGTTTATATAGACACCGGAGGGGGCTAGGGTTATACAGAGTCGGTTACAAGGGAGGAGATCTACATATCCCTATTGCCAAGCTTGCCTTCCACGCCAAGGAGAGTCCTATCCGGACACGGGACGAAGTCTTCAATCTTGTATCTTCATAGTCCAACAGTCCGGCCAAAGGATATAGTCCGGCTATCTGGAGACCCCCTAATCCAGGACTCCCTCAGTAGCCCCCGAACCGGGCTTTAATGACGATGAGTCCGGCGCGCAGATTTGTCTTCGGCATTGCAAGGCGGGTTCTTCTCCAAATTCTAAAGATCTGCTGAGTAGTGTCCGACTCCCCATAAATGTTGCACTTCTTGGCTTCCGCGCCCAATAAGGGCTATCTTCCATGTGTCGAGAGAATGCGAGGAGCCAGGGCATTTTTACATTCACCACCCTAGCCATGTAAGTAAGCTGTCTATTAAAGAGACAGGGATTCTTAGATCCATACCACACCATCCTCCCACAACGAGTATCCATCGGAGCGCATCTCAGAAAAATCCATTCCAACATCGCTGGCCATCGCAGCTCCTCCTCCCGCTCCCATAGCCCTAAGCCCGGTGACTGGGAGAAGTGTTCCGTCCCGCACAGCCAATTAGTAGAGTTACAGACCCAGGGATTTCTCCCTCCAGCCTATATGGTCCCCGTTCGAGCCGGGCTTGCCACCTATAATGGCGGGGAGCAAGCGGAGAGCTTCCCCAATCCCTCCAAGGGGGAGCGGGTATGCCTTGTCCCTTGTTTACTAAGAGGACTTGGATTTCCGATCCATCCGCTCCTCCGCGGGCTCTTGGAGTTCTATGGCCTCCAGTTGCATAATTTCACCCCTGCTTCCATATTACACATCGCTGGTTATATTGCTCTTTGTGAGCTGTTTCTAGGCTGCGAAGCTCATTTCGAGCTATGGAAGAGGCTATTCTGCCTTGTGCCCCACACGTAGGAGGGGTCAATATATCAATAGGGCGGAGCCAAAATATGGCGCATCGCTGGGACCGAATACATGTCCGGTACCCCGAAGAAGACGTCCGAAGACTGGCCTTCGGAGTGGTTTTACATGGAGGACGTCCCCCTTCCAGATCCTATTCGGATGGGTCTTCCCAAGTTCGACAGTGCACCTTTGAAGAAACGCCGAAGCTGGCACCCACGGAGCCCTCAGGAGGAAGATAACGGAGAAGTCCTTTACCTGATGGGCCGGATAAAAGTACTGGCTCAATCAGGACTGACAATAATCGAGGTCATGTCAATATGTATAATGCGGGGGGTGCAGCCACTTCAATATCGAGGTCACCCCATGTGGCGCTTTAACGGGGAAGATGATGCCACCCGCTGCGGGCTTAAGGGACCGGACTCAGTTGTTGCTCTAGCAAAAATTCTGTCCGATTTGTTCAAGGGAGAGGAAGAGGAGTTCATCCGTATTAAGCTACGGGATGGATTCTCCATGTACATGTTGGGGAACGTTGCAGAAAACAAAATTTTCCAACGGTTTCACCAAGATCCATCTATGAGTTCATCTAGCACCGAGTGATCGGATTGCATCTACATACCTTTGTAGATCACGCGTGGAAGCGTTCAAAGAACGGGGATGAGGGAGTCGTACTCGACGTGATCCAAATCACCGGAGATCCTAGCGCTGAACGGACGGCACCTCCGCGTTCAACACACGTACGGTCAGCGTGACGTCTCCTCCTTCTTGATCCAGCAAGGGGGAAGGAGAGGTTGATGAAGATCCAGCAGCACGACGGCGTGGTGGTGGATGCAGCAGTCACCGCAGCAGGGCTTCGCCGTTCTTCTGCGAGAGGGAGAGGTGTAGCAGGGGAGAGGGAGGCGCCAAGAGTCAAGGGTGCGGCTGCCCCTCCCTCCCCCCTTTATATAGGCCCCCTAGGGGGTGCATCGGCCCTAGGAGATGGGATCTCCTAGGGGGGCCAAGGGGTGGAGTGCCCCCAAGCCAGGTGGGGCACCCCCCCACCCTAGGGTTCCCAACCCTAGGCGCATGGGGTGGGCCAAGGGGGGCGCACCAGCCCACTATGGGCTGGTTCCCCTCCCCACTTAGCCCATGGGGGCCTCCGGGATGGGTGGCCCCACCCGGTGGACCCCCGGGACCCTTCCGGTGGTCCCGGTACAATACCGGTGACCCCCGAAACTCTCCCGATGGCCGAAACTGCACTTCCTATATATAATTCTTCACCTCCGGACCATTCCGGAACTCCTCATGACGTCCGGGATCTCATCCGGGACTCCAAACAACTTTCGGGTTACTGCATATTCATATCTCTACAACCCTAGCGTCACCGAACCTTAAGTGTGTAGACCCTACGGGTTCGGGAGACATGTAGACATGACCGAGATGGCTCTCCAGTCAATAACCAACAGAGGGATCTGGATACCCATGCTGGCTCCCACATGCTCCTCGATGATCTCATCGGATGAACCATGATGTCGAGGATTCAAGCAACCCCGTATACAATTCCCTTTGTCAATCGGTACGTTACTTGCCCGAGATTCGATCGTCGGTATCCCAATACCTCGTTCAATCTCATTACCGGCAAGTCACTTTACTCGTACCGTAATGCATGATCCCGTGACCAGACACTTGGTCACTTTGAGCTCATTATGATGATGCATTACCGAGTGGGCCCAGAGATACCTCTCCGTCATACGGAGTGACAAATCCCAGTCTTGATCCGTGTCAACCCAACAGACACTTTCGGAGATACCCGTAGTATACCTTTATAGTCACCCAGTTACGTTGTGACGTTTGGTACACCCAAAGAACTCCTACGGTATCCGGGAGTTACACGATCTCATGGTCTAAGGAAAAGATACTTGACATTGGAAAAACTCTAGCAAACGAACTATACGATCTTGTGCTATGTTTAGGATTGGGTCTTGTCCATCACATCATTCTCCTAATGATGTGATCTCGTTATCAATGACATCCAATGTCCATAGTCAGGAAACCATGACTATCTGTTGATCAACGAGCTAGTCAACTAGAGGCTTACTAGGGACATGTTGGTGTCTATGTATTCACACATGTATTACAATTTCCGGATAACACAATTATAGCATGAATAAAAGACAATTATCATGAACAAGGAAATATAATAATAATCCTTTTATTATTGCCTCTAGGGCATATTTCCAACAGTCTCCCACTTGCACTGGAGTCAATAATCTAGTTACATTGTGATGAATCGAACACCCATGGAATTCTGGTGTTGATCATGTTTTGCTCTAGGGAGAGGTTTAGTCAACGGATCTGATACATTTAGGTCCGTATGTACTTTACAAATATCTATATCTGCATCTTGAACATTTTCACGAATGGAGTTGAAGCGACGCTTGATGTGCCTGGTCTTCTTCTGAAACCTGGGCTCCTTGGCATGTGCAATAGCTCGAGTGTTGTCACAGAAGAGTTTGATTGGCCCCGACGCATTGGGTATGACTCCTAGGTCGGTGATGAACTCATTCACCCAAATTGCTTCATGTGCTGCCTCTGAGGCTGCCATGTACTCCGCTTCACATGTAGATCCCGCCACGACGCTCTGCTTCCAGCTGCACTAGCTTACTGCTCCACCATTCAACATATACACGTATCCGGTTTGTGACTTAGAGTCATCCAGATCTGTGTCGAAGCTAGCGTCGACGTAACCCTTTATGATGAGCTCTTCGTCACCTCCATAAACGAGAAACATTTCCTTAGTCCTTTTCAGGTACTTTAGGATATTCTTGACCGCTGTCCAGTGTTCCTTGCCGGGATTACTTTGGTACCTACCTACCAAAATTACGGCAAGGTTTACATCAGGTCTGGTACACAGCATGGCATACATAATAGAACCTATGACTGAGGCATAGGGGATGACACTCATCTCTTCCATATCTTCTGCCGTGGTCGGACATTGAGCTGAGCTCAATTTCACACCTTGCAACACAGGCAAGAACCCCTTCTTAGACTGATCCATATTGAACTTTTTCAATATCTTATCAAGGTATGTGCTTTGTGAAAGACATATGAGGCGTCTTGATCTATCTCTATAGATCTTGATGCCTAATATATAAGCAACTTCTCCAAGGTCCTTCATTGAAAAACTCTTATTCAAGTAGGCCTTAATGCTGTCCAAGAGTTCTATATCATTTCCCATCAAAAGTATGTCATCTACATATAATATGAGAAATGCTACAGAGCTCCCACTCACTTTCTTGTAAACGCAGGCTTCTCCATAAGTCTGCATAAACCCAAACGCTTTGATCATCTCATCAAAGCGAATGTTCCAACTCCGAGATGCTTGCACCAGCCCATAAATCGAGCGTTGGAGCTTGCACACCTTGTCAGCATTCTTAGGATCGACAAAACCTTCCGGCTGCATCATATACAGTTCTTCCTTAAGATAACCGTTAGGGAATGCCGTTTTGACGTCCATTTGCCATATCTCATAATCATAGTATGCGGCAATTGCTAACATGATTCGAACGGACTTCAGCTTTGCTACGGGAGAGAATGTCTCATCATAGTCAACCCCTTGAACTTGTTGATAACCCTTAGCGACAAGCCTAGCTTTATAGATGGTCACATTACCATCCGCGTCTGTCTTCTTCTTAAAGATCCATTTATTTTCTATGGCTCGCCGATCATCGGGCAAGTCAGTCAAAGTCCATACTTCGTTTTCATACATGGATCCTATCTCGGATTTCATGGCTTTCAGCCATTTGTCAGAATCTGGGCCCGCCATCGCTTCTTCATAGTTCGAAGGTTCACCATTGTCTAACAACATGATTTCCAAGACAGGGTTGCCGTACCACTTTGGTGCGGAACATGTCCTTGTGGACCTTCGAAGTTCAGTAGGAGCTTGATCAGAAGTATCTTGATCATCATCATTAACTTTCTCTCTAGCTGGTGCAGGCACCAGAGGAACATTTTCCTGAGCTGCGCTACTCTCTGCTTCAAGAGGCAGTACTTCATCAAGATCTACTTTCCTCCCACTTACTTCTTTCGACAGAAACTCCTTCTCTAGAAAGGATCCATTCTTGGCAACAAAGATCTTGCCTTCGGATCTGAGGTAGAAGGTATACCGAATAGTTTCTTGAGGGTATCCTATGAAGACGCATTTTTCCGACTTGGGTTCGAGCTTTTCAGGTTGAAGTTTCTTGACATAAGCATCACATCCCCAAACTTTTAGAAATGACAGCTTAGGTTTCTTCCCAAACCATAATTCATACCGTGTCGTCTCAACGGATTTCGACGGTGCCCTATTTAAAGTGAATGCGGCAGTCTCTAAAGCATAGCCCCAAAATGATAGCGGTAAATCGGTAAGAGACATCATAGATCGCACCATATCTAATAGAGTGCGATTACGACGTTCGGACACACCATTACGCTGAGGTGTTCCAGGCGGCGTCAGTTGTGAAACTATTCCACATTTTCTTAAGTGTGTGCCAAATTCGTGACTCAAGTATTATCCTCCACGATCTGATCGCAGGAACTTGATTTTCCTGTCTCGTTGATTCTCAACCTCACTCTGAAATTCCTTGAACCTTTCAAAGGTCTCAGACTTGTGTTTCATTAATTAGACATACCCATATCTACTCAAGTCATCAATGAGGGTGAGAACATAACGATAGCCACCGCGAGCCTCAACACTCATTGTACCGCACACATCAGTATGTATGATTTCCAATAAGTTGGTTGCTCGCTCCATTGTTCCTGAGAACGGAGTCTTGGTCATTTTACCCATGAGGCATGGTTCGCACGTGTCAAATGATTCGTAATCAAGAGACTCTAAAAGTCCATCTGCATGGAGCTTCTTCATGCGTTTGACACCTATGTGACCAAGGCGGCAATGCCACAAGTATGTGGGACTATCGTTATCAACCTTACATCTTTTGGTATTCACACTATGAATATGTGTAGCATTACGCTCGAGATTCATTAAGAATAAACCATTCACCATCGGAGCATGACCATAAAACATATCTCTCATATAAATAGAACAACCATTATTCTCGGATTTAAATGAGTAGCCATCTCGTATTAAACGAGATCCTGATACAATGTTCATGCTCAAACTTGGCACTAAATAACAATTATTGAGGTTCAAAACTAATCCCGTAGGTAAATGTAGAGGTAGCGTGCCGATGGCGATCACATCGACCTTGGAACCATTCCCGACGCGCATCGTCACCTCGTCCTTCGCCAGTCTCCGTTTATTCCGCAGCTCCTGCTTTGAGTTACAAATGTGAGCAACTGCACCGATATCAAATACCCAGGAGCTACTACGAGTACTGGTAAGGTACACATCAATTACATGTATATCACATATAGCTTTCGTTTTGCCGGCCTTCTTGTCCGCTAAGTATTTGGGGCAGTTCCGCTTCCAGTGACCACTTCCCTTGCAATAAAAACACTCAGTCTCGGGCTTGGGTCCATTCTTTGGCTTCTTCCCAGCAGCTTGCTTACCGGGCGCGGCAACTCCCTTGTCGTCCTTCTTGAAGTTCTTCTTACCCTTGCCTTTCTTGAACTTAGTGGTTTTATTCACCATCAACACTTGATGTTCCTTCTTGACTTCTACCTCTGCTGATTTCAGCATTGCAAATACTTTAGGAATGGTCTTTTCCATCCCCTGCATATTGAAGTTCATCACAAAGCTCTTGTAGCTTGGTGGAAGCGACTGAAGGATTCTGTCAATGACCGCGTCATCCGGGAGATTAACTCCCAGCTGAGTTAAGCGGTTATGTAATCCAGATATAGTGAGTATGTTCTCACTGACAGAACTATTTTCCTCCATCTTACAGCTGAAGAACTTGTCGGAGACTTCATATCTCTCGACCCGGGCATGAGCTTGAAAAACCATTTTCAGCTCTTCGAACATCTCATATGCTCCGTGTCTCTCAAAACGCTTTTGGAGCCCCAGTTCTAAGCTGTAAAGCATGCCGCACTGAACGAGGGAGTAGTCATCAGCACGTGTCTGCCAAGCGTTCATAACGTCTTGGTTCTGTGGGACGGGTGCGTCACCTAGCGGTGCTTCTAGGACATAATCTTACTTGGCAGCTATGAGGATGATCCTCAGGTTCCGGACCCAGTCCGTATAGTTGTTGCCATCGTCTTTCAGCTTGGTTTTCTCTAGGAACGCGTTGAAGTTGAGGACAACGTGGGCCATTTGATCTACAAGACATATTGTAAAGATTTTAGACTAAGTTCATGATAATTAAGTTCATCTAATCAAATTATATAATGAACTCCCACTCAGATAGACGTCCCTCCAGTCATCTAAGTATAACATGATCCGAGTTAACTAGGCCGTGTCCGATCATCACGTGAGACGGACTAGTCAACATCGGTGAACATCTTCATGTTGATCGTATCTTCTATACGACTCATGCTCGACCTTTCGGTCTTCTGTGTTCCGAGGCCATGTCTGTACATGCTAGGCTCGTCAAGTCAACCTAAGTGTTTACATGTGTAAATCTGTCTTACACCCGTTGTATGTGAACGTTGGAATCTATCACACCCGATCATCACGTGGTGCTTCGAAACAACGAACTATCGCAATGGTGCACAGTTAGGGGGAACACTTTCTGGAAATTAATATGAGGGATCATCTTATTTACTACCGTCGTTCTAAGTAAACAAGATGCAAAAACATGATAAACATCACATGCAATCAAATAATAGTGACATGATATGGCCAATATCACATAGCTCCTTTGATCTCCATCTTGGGGCTCCATGATCATCTTGTCACCGGCATGACACCATGATCTCCATCATCATGATCTCCATCATCGTGTCTCCATGAAGTTGCTCGCCAACTATTACTTCTACTACTATGGCTAACACGTTTAGCAATAAAGTAAAGTAATTTACATGGCGTTTCTCAATGACACGCAGGTCATACAAAAAATAAAGACAACTCCCATGGCTCCTGCCGGTTGTCATACTCATCGACATGCAAGTCGTGATTCCTATTACAATAGCATGAACATCTCATACATCACATATATATCATTCATCATTCATCAGAACTTTGGCCATATCACATCACAAATCACTTGCTGCAAAAACAAGTTAGACGTCCTCTAATTGTTGTTGCAAGTTTTACGTGGCTGCAATAGGGTTCTAGCAAGAACGTTTTCTTACCTACGTGAAAGCCACAACGTGATTTGTCAACTTCTATTTACCCTTCATAAGGACCCTTTTCATCGAATCCGCTCCAACTAAAGTGGGAGAGACAGACACCCGCCAGCCACCTTATGCAACTAGTGCATGTCAGTCGGTGGAACCGGTCTCACGTAAGCGTACGTGTAAGGTTGGTCCGGGACGCTTCATCCCACAATACCGCTGAAGCAAAATAAGACTAGTAGCGGCAAGAAAGTTGACAACATCTACGCCCACAACAAATTGTGTTCTACTCGTGCAAAGAGAACTACGCATAGACCTAGCTCATGATGCCACTGTAGGGGAACGTTGCAGAAAACAAAATTTTCCTATGGTTTCACCAAGATCCATCTATGAGTTCATCTAGCAACGAGTGATCGGATTGCATCTACATACCTTTGTAGATCACGCGCGGAAGCGTTCAAAGAACGGGGATGAGGGAGTCGTACTCGACGTGATACAAATCACCGGAGATCCTAGCGCCGAACAGACGGCACCTCCGCGTTCAACACAAGTACGGTCAGCATGACATCTCCTCCTTCTTGATCTAGCAAGGGGAAAGGAGAGGTTGATGAAGATCCAGCAGCACGACGGCGTGGTGGTGGATGCAGCAGTCACCGCAGCAGGGCTTCGCCGTTCTTCTACGAGAGGGAGAGGTGTAGCAGGGGAGAGGGAGGCGCCAAGAGTCAAGGGTGCGGCTGCCCCTCCCTCCCTCCCCCTTTATATAGGCCCCCTAGGGGGTTCGCTGGCCCTAGGAGATGGGATCTCCTAGGGGGGGCAGCGGCCAAGGGGTGGAGTGCCCCGCAAGCCAGGTGGGGCGCCCCCCCACCCTAGGGTTCCCAACCCTAGGCCCATGGGGTGGGCCAATGGGGGCGCACCAGCCCACTATGGGCTGGTTCCCCTCCCCACTTAGCCCATGGGGGCCTCCGGGATGGGTGGCCCCACCCGGTGGACCCCTGGGACCCTTCCGGTGGTCCTGGTACAATACCGGTGACCCCCGAAACTCTCCCGATGGCCGAAACTGCACTTCCTATATATAATTCTTCACCTCCGGACCATTCCGGAACTCCTCGTGACGTCCGGGATCTCATCCGGGACTCCGAACAACTTTTGGGTTACTGCATATTCATATCTCTACAACCCTAGCGTCACCGAACCTTAAGTGTGTAGACCCTACGGGTTCGGGAGACATGTAGACATGACCGAGATGGCTCTCCGGTCAATAACCAACAGTGGGATCTGGATACCCATGTTGGCTCCCACATGCTCCTCGATGATCTCATTGGATGAACCACGATGTCGAGGATTCAAGCAACCCCGTATACAATTCCCTTTGTCAATCGGTACGTTACTTGCCTGAGATCCGATCGTCGGTATCCCAATACCTCGTTCAATCTCGTTACTGGCAAGTCACTTTACTCGTACCGTAATGCATGATCCCGTGACCAGACACTTGGTCACTTTGAGCTCATTATGATGATGCATTACCGAGTGGACCCAGAGATACCTCTCCGTCATACGGAGTGACAAATCCCAGTCTTGATCCGTGTCAACCCAATAGACACTTTCAGAGATACCCACAGTATACCTTTATAGTCACCCAGTTAAGTTGTGACGTTTGGTACACCCAAAGCACTCCTACGGTATCCGGGAGTTACACGATCTCATGGTCTAAGGAAAAGATACTTGACATTGGAAAAACTCTAGCAAACGAACTATACAATCTTGTGCTATGTTTAGGATTGGGTCTTGTCCATCACATCATTCTCCTAATGATGTGATCTCGTTATCAATGACATCCAATGTCCATAGTCAGGAAACCATGACTATCTGTTGATCAACGAGCTAGTCAACTAGAGGCTTACTAGGGACATGTTGTTGTCTATGTATTCACACATGTATTACGATTTCCGGATAACACAATTATAGCATGAATAAAAGACAATTATCATGAACAAGGAAATATAATAATAATCCTTTTATTATTGCCTCTAGGGCATATTTCCAACAGTACAACCCCCCAAGCTGGGTGAGCTGTCACTTTTTACTCCCAACCTTCCCGCATTCTTTGTCATAAATACTCACCTTGCCATTTCATGGCAGGAACTGGGAAAAGCTGTAAGGGAGGTCAACAGCCCACCTCCACAACCGGAGGACCCTGACCGGGCCCTCGATACCGGACTCGAAGAGGATCCTGACATATTTGTGGAGCTGATTGACAGGACATTCTATCAATTGATCTGCGATGATGCCATGGTGGCCATCATAGCCGACTATCCTGGGCTACTCCCTGCATCGCATATAAGAAAAACTAGAGTCCCAACTTCCGAGAAGGATCCTCTTTTATGCACTTCACCTACCGTACACATATGGTGTTTTACAGGGAAGGCCCTCGGGACGCCATGCCGAACCCACAGTGACTCGCCAACAAGGGACACCGAAGCCGGGTGATACGTCTCCAACGTATCTATAATTTTTGATTGCTCCATACTATATTATCTTTTGTTTTGGATGTTTATGGGCTTTATTATACAATTTTATATTATTTTTGGGACTAACCTATTAACCCAGAGGCCAGTGCCAGTTTTCTATTTTTTCCTTGTTTTAGAGTATCGCAGAAAAGGAAAATCAAATGGAGTCCAATTGACCTGAAACTTCACGGAACTTATTTTGGAAGGAAAGCAACCCGGGAGACTTGGAGTCCACGTCAAGGAAGCTTCGAGGAAGCCACGAGGTAGGGGATGCGCCCACCCCCCTGGGCGTGCCCTCCACCCTCGTGGGCCCCTCGTGGTTCCTCTGACGTACCTCTTCTGCCTATATATCTCCATATACCCTAAAACGACCAGGGAGCACAATACATCGGGAGTTCCACCGCCAGAAGCCTCCGTAGCCACCGAAAGCCAATCTAGACCCGTTCCGGCACCCTGCCGGAGGGGGAATCCCTCTCTGGTGTCCATCTTCATCATCCCGGTGCTCTCCATGACGAGGAGGGAGTAGTTCTCCCTCGAGGCTGAGGGTATGTACCAGTAGCTATGTGTTTGATCTCTCTCTCTCTCTCTCGTGTTCTTGAGGTGGTACGATCTTTATGTATCGCGAGCTTTGCTATTATAGTTGGATCTTATGATGTTTGTCCCCCTCTACTCTCTTGTAATGGATTGAGTTTTCCCTTTGAAGTTATCTTATCGGATTGAGTTTTAAAAGATTTGAGAACACTTGATGTATGTCTTTCCATGCGTATCTGTGGTGACAATGGGATATCACGTGATTCACTTGATGTATGTTTGGGTGATCAACTTGCGGGTTCCACCCATGAACCTATGCATAGGGGTTGGCACATGTTTTTGTCGTGATTCTCCGGTAGAAACTTTGGGGCACTCTTTGAGGTTCTATGTGTTGGTTGAATAGATGAATCTGAGATTGTGTGACGCATATCGTATAATCATACCCACGGATACTTGAGGTGACATTGGAGTATCTAGGTGACATTAGGGTTTTGGTTGATTTGTGTCTTAAGGTGTTATTCTAGTACGAGCTCTAGGGCTTTTTGTGACACTTATAGGAATAGCCCAACGGATTGATTGGAAAGAATAACTTTGAGGTGGTTTCGTACCTACCATAATCTCTTCGTTTGTTCTCCGCTATTAGTGACTTTGGAGTGACTCTTTGTTGCATGTTGAGGGATAGTTATGTGATCCAATTATGTTATTATTGTTGAGAGGACTTGCACTAGTGAAAGTATGAACCCTAGGCCTTGTTTCCTATCATCACAATACTGTTTATGCCCACTTTTACCATTAGTTACCTTGCTGTTTTTAAATTTTCAGATTACAAAAACTATTATCTACTATCCATATACCACTTGTATCACCATCTCTTCGCCGAACTAGTGCACCTATACAATTTTACCATTGTATTGGGTGTGTTGGGGACACAAGAGGCTCTTTGTTATTTGGTTGCAGGGTTGCTTGAGAGAGACCATCTTCATCCTACGCCTCCTACGGATTGATAAACCATAGTTCATCCACTTGAGGGAAATTTGCTACTGTCCTACAAACCTCTGCACTTGGAGGCCCAACAACGTCTACAAGAAGAAGGTTGTGTAGTAGACATCAAGCTCTTTTCTGGCGTCGTTGCCGGGGAGGTTAGCGCTTGAAGGTATATCTTTAGATCTTGCAATCGAGTCTTTTAGTTTCTTGTTTTATCACTAGTTTAGTTTATAAAAGAAAATTAAAAAATGGAATTAAGTTTGCCTCATATGCTTTATCTTTTTAATATCTCTCGTGAGAATAAGGATTCCGACAATTGTGCTCAAGTGGTAGAGGAAGAATGCATTAGAATGTTTGGCATTAAATCTTTGAATGATGAGCATGATTGCAATGTTGTTAGTATGAATTCCTTGAATATCTATGATGCTAATGATATGCAAAGCCACAAGCTTGGGGAAGCTATGTTTGATGAAGATGATATTTTTTGTCCCCCAAGTTTTGATGAGCAAATTTATTATGATGAAAGCATGCCTCCTATTTATGATGATTATATTGATAAAAGTGGATTCGGAGAGGTCATGACTTTATTTAGTAATGATTCCACTATCTCGGAACAAGTTCCAATTGATTATGAGAACAAAGTTGCTATCTATGATGATTATTGTGATTACTTGTATGCTATAAAGAATAATTATATCCACGAAACTTGTCATCATGATTTTAGTTTTCAATTGGATTATGCCTCACATGATAATTATTTTGTTGAGTTTGCTCCCACTATTATTCGTGAGAAGAATTTTGTTTGTGTGGAGAGTAATAAAATTTATATGCTTGTAGATCATGAAAAGAATGCTTTAGGTGCTGGTTATATTCTTGAATTCATTCATGATGCTAATGAAAATTATTATTAGGGAGGAATATATGCTTGTATGAATTGCAATAATATCAAGTTTCCTCTCTATGTGCTTAAAGTTTTGAAGTTATGCTTGTTTTGCCTTCCTATGCTAGTTTATTATTGTTCCCATAAGTTGTTTTATCACAAAATACCTATGCATAGGAAGTGGGTTAGACTTAAATGTGTTAGTCATATTCTTCATGATGCTCTCTTTATGTCCCAATTATTATCCTTTATGTGAGCATCATTGAAATCATCGTGCCTAGCTAGGGGCGTTAAACGATAGCGCTTGTTGGGAGGCAACCCAATTTTATTTTTGTTCCTTGCTTTTTGTTCCTGTTTAGTAATAAATAATTCATCTATCATCTTTTTTTATGTGGTTTTATGTGTTTAATTAGTGTTTGTGCCAAGTAGAACCGTTGGGAAGACTTGGGGAAAGTCTTGTTGATCTTGCTGTATAAAACAGAAACTTTAGCGCTCACGAGAATTGCTGCCATTTTTTACTGGAGAGTGCTATTTAGTTAATTCTTTTTGCATATGATTAATAGACAAATTACACACGTCCAGAAATTTATTTTAGAATTTTATGAGTTCCAGAAGTATATGTTTGATCCATATTACTACAGACTGTTCTGTTTTTGACAGATTCTGTTTTTCTTGTGTTGTTCGCTTATTTTGATGAATCTATGGCTAGTAAAATAGTTTATAAACCATAGATAAGTTGGAATAAAGTAGTTTAACACCAATATAAGTAAATAATGAGTTCATTACAGTACCTTGAAGTGGTGTTTTGTTTTCTTTCGCTAACGGAGCTCACGAGTTTTCTGTTAAGTTTTGTGTTGCGAAGTTTTCAAGTTTTGGGTAAAGATTCGATGGATTATGGAATAAGGACTGGCAAGAGCCTAAGCTTGGGGATGCCCAAGGCACCCCAAGGTAATATTCAAGTACAACCAAGAGCCTAAGCTTGGGGATGCCCCGGAAGGCATCCCCTCTTTCGTCTTCGTTCATCGGTAACTTTACTTGGAGCTATATTTTTATTCGCCACATGATATGTGTTTTGCTAGGAGCGTCATTTTATTTTCTTTTGGTTTTCTTTCTGTTTGAACAAAAAACCAAGATCTGAAATTATTAAATGTTAGAGAGTCTTCACATAGTTGCATAATTGTTCGACTGCTCATTGATCTTCACTTATATCTTTCGGAGTAGTTTGTTGTTTGCTCTAGTGCTTCACTTATATCATTTTAGAGCACGGTGGTGGTTTTATTTTATAGAAATAGATGAACTCTCATGCTTCACTTATATTATTTTGAGAGTCCTAAACAGCATGGTAATTTGCTTTGGTTATCAAACTAGTCCTAATATGATGGGCATGCAAGAGGGATATAATAAAAACTTTCATATAAGTGCGTTGAATACTAAGAGAAGTTTGATACTTGATGATTGTTTTGAGATATAGAGATAGTGATATCAAAGTTGTGCTAGTTGTGTAGTTGTGAATTTGAGGGATACTTGTGTTGAAGTTTGCAAGTCCTGTAGCATGCACGTATGGTAAACGTTATGTAACAAATTTGAAACATGAAGTGTTATTTGATTGTCTTCCTTATGAGTGGTGGTCGAGGACGAGCGATGGTCTTTTCCTAGCAATCTATCCCCCTAGGAGCATGCGCGTAATGCTTGGTTTTTGATGACTTGTAGATTTTTGCAATAAGTATGTGAGTTCTTTATGACTAATGTTTAGTCCCTGGATTATACGCACTCTTACCCTTCCATCTTTGCTAGCCTCTTCGGTACCGTGCATTGCCCTTTCTCACATTGAGAGTTGGTGCAAAATTCGCCGGTGCATCCAAACCCCGTGATATGATACGCTCTTTCACACATAAACCTCATATCTTCCTCAAAACAGCCACCATACCTACCTATTATGGCATTTCCATAGCCATTCCGAGATATATTGCCATGCAACTTTCCACCGTTCCGTTTATTATGACACACATCATCATTATCATATTGCTTTGCATGATCATGTAGTTGACATCATATTTGTGGCAAAGACACTGTTCATAATTTTTCATACATGTCACTCTTGATTCATCGCAATCCCGGTACACCGCCGGAGGCATTCATATAGAGTCATACTTTGTTCTAGTATCGAGTTGTAATCATTGAGTTGTAAATAAATAGAAGTGTGATGGTCATCACTTTCTAGAGCATTTTCCCAAGTGAGGAATAATAAAAAAAGAGATAAAGGCCATAAAAAGGGAGAAGGCCCAAAAAAGAAAAGAAAAGAAAGGCCAAAAAAAAGAAGGCCCAAAAAAATGAGAGAAAAAGAGAGAAGGGACAATGCTACTATCCTTTGCCATACTTGTGCTTCAAAGTAGCACCATAATCTTCATGATAGAGAGTCTTTTGTTTTGTCACTTTCATATACTAGTGGAAAATTTTCATTATAGAACTTGGCTCGTATATTCCAAGAATGGGCCTCCTCAAGTGCCCTAGGTCTTCGTGAGCAAGCAAGTTGGATGCACACCCACTTAGTTTCTTTTGTTGAGCTTTCATACATTTATAGCTCTAGTGCATCCGTTGCATGGAAATCCCTACTCCTTGCATTAACATCAATCGATGGGCATCCCCATAGCTCATTGATTAGCCTCGTTGATGTGAGACTTTCTCCTTTTTTGTCTTCTCCACATACCCCCCATCATTATATTCCATTCCACCCATAGTGCTATGTCCATGGCTCGCGCTCATATATTGCATGAAAGTTTATAGGTTTGAGATTACTAAAGTATGAAAAAAAATGCTTGGCTTGTCATCGGGGTTTTGCATGATGAGAGCATTCTTGTGTGACGAAAATGGAGCATGACTAAACTATATGATTTTGTAGGGATGAACTTTATTTGGCCATGTTATTTCGAGAGGACATAATTGCTTAGTTAGTATGCTTGAAGTATTATTATTTTTATGTCAATATGAACTTTTGTCTTGAATCTTTTGGATCTGAATATTCATACCACAAATAAGAAGAATTACATTGAAATTATGCCAAGTAGCACTCCGCATCAAAAATTCTGTTTTTATCATTTACCTACTCGAGGACGAGCAGGAATTAAGCTTGGGGATGCTGATACGTCTCCAACGTATCTATAATTTTTTATTGCTCCATGCTATATTATCTTCTGTTTTCAATGTTTATGGGATTTATTATACACTTTTATATTATTTTTGGGACTAACCTATTAACCCAGAGCCCAGTGCTAGTTTATGTTTTTTCCTTGTTTTAGAGTATCACAGAAAAGGAAAATCAAACGGAATCCAATTGACTTGAAACTTCACGGAACTTATTTTTGGAAGGAAAGCAACCCTAAGAGACCTGTAGTCCACGTTAAGGAAGCTTTGAGGAAGCCACGCGGTAGGGGGCGCGCCCACCCCCCTGGGTGCGCCCTCCACCCTCATGGGCCCCTCGTGGCTCCCCTGATGTACCTCTTCCGCCTATATATCTCCATATACCCTAAAACGATCAGGGAGCACAATAGATCAGGAGTTTTGCCGCCAGAAGCCTCCGTAGCCACCTAAAGCCAATCTAGACCCGTTCAGGCACCCTGCCGGAGGGGGAATCCCTCTCCGGTGGCCATCTTCATCATCCCGGTGCTCTCCATGACTTGGAGGGAGTAGTTCTCCCTCGGGGCTGAGGTTATGTACCAGTAGCTATGGTTTGATCTCTCTCTCTCTCTCCCTCTCGTGTTCTTGATGTATCACGAGCTTTGCTATCATAGTTGGATCTTATGATGTTTCTCCCCCTCTACTCTCTTGTAATGGATTGAGTTTTCCCTTTGAAGTTATCTTATCGGTTGAGTCTTTAAAGATTTGAGAACACTTGATGTATGTCTTGCCGTGCGTATCTGTGGTGACAATGGGATATCACGTGATTCACTTGATGCATGTTTTGGTGATCAACTTGCGGGTTCCGCCCATGAACCTATGCATAGGGGTTGGCACATGTTTTCGTCGTGATTCTCCGTTAGAAACTTTGGGGCACTCTTTGAGGTTCTATGTGTTGGTTGAATAGATGAATCTGAGATTGTGTGACGCATATCGTATAATCATACCCACGGATACTTGAGGTGACATTGGAGTATCTAGGTGACATTAGGGTTTGGGTTGATTTGTGTCTTAAGGTGTTGTTCTAGTACGAACTCTAGGGCTGTTTGTGACTGTCGGTGTCAAAACCGGCGGATCTCGGGTAGGGGGTCCCGAACTGTGCGTCTAGGCGGATGGTAACAGGAGACAAGGGACATAATGTTTTTATCCAGGTTCGGGCCCTCTCGATGGAGGTAAAACCCTACTCCTGCTTGATTAATATTGATGATATGGGTCGTACAAGAGTAGATCTACCATGAGATCAAAGAGGCTAAACCCTAGAAGCTAGCCTATGGTATGGTTGTTGTTCATCCTATGGACTAAAACCCTCTGGTTTATATAGACACCGGAGAGGGCTAGGGTTACACAGAGTCGATTACAATGGGAGGAGATCTACATATCTGTATTGCCAAGCTTGCCTTCCACGCCAAGGACAGTCCCATCGGGACATGGGACGAAGTCTCCAATCTTGTATCTTCATAGTCCAAGAGTCCGGCCAAAGGTTATAGTCCGGCTATCCAGACACCCCCTAATCCAGGACTCCCTCAGTAGCCCCTGAACCAAGCTTCAATGATGACGAGTCCGGCGCGCAGATTGTCTTCGGCATTGCAAGGTGGGTTCCTCCTCCGAATACTTCATAGAAGGTTTTGAACACAAGGATAGTGTCCGGCTCTGCAAAATAAGTTCCACATACTGTCGTAGAGAGAATAATATTTACACAAACCTAATCTGCTGACGTATTCCGTAGCGTGTCATCACGCCATAGCCAAGCCTTTATTTGAACCGTTTTTACTGTCCCACCTCAGCGCATTTTGCGAGGCGATTTCCTTGGCACGTCTTGTCGAAGCAGAGATCGTGTCCCCTTATCCCGGGATTCTCATTAATACGGGCGTGGGTAACCCAATCGTGCCCGTTGGTGTGTCTCCTCGATCAAAGGAGAGTCCGGGGAGGGCTCTTGGTATTCAACCTCTTATAAAGAGACCAAGGCCTTACTCCTTTCTTTTGATCTCGATCGAATTCGCCCTTCGCCTCGAGTTTAAACACCCAAGGCCCCAGGTTTTTGACCTACGAAATCTCGCATAGGCTGCCTGCTCACGGGCAGGTTATTCCTAATCCCAAGCCTGGTGAGAGAGTGGTGTTCGTGTCTCACTTCCTCCAAGGGCTAGGCTTCGCGACGGATCCCTTCGTGAGGGGGCTCATGTTTTATTATGGGCTGGAATTTCATGACTTAGCTCCGGAGTCCATCCTCCACATATCATCGTTCATTGTCGTGTGCGAAGCCTTCCTCCGTATTACTCCTCACTTCGGACTGTGGCTTAAGACCTTTGAAGTAGAGCCGAAGATGATCGAGGGACAGCACGCGGAGTGCGGAGGCGCTGTTATAAGCAAGAATGCCGACGCTCCATGGCCCGAGGGCTCTTTTCAAGAGGAGTTCAGCTTATGGCAACAAGAGTGGTTTTATATCACAGCTCCCAGGGGCACCAAGTGGGTGGCGCCGCCTACTTTCCGCTCGGGTCCCCCGCCACGACTGGCGTCATGGGTCAATAAGGGGCTGGACTGGGGGGTCGGCAAAGGACGTGCCCCTGTTGCAGGGCCGCATCCGAGATCTCCTAGAAAGAGACATCAGTCTGGCCGTGGTGACGCAGGTTATGTTAATTCGCCGAGTTCTGCCCTGCAAACATCGCCCCCTCCGCCTATGGGAGTTCAACCCGGAGGGACCACGAGCTCTCCAACATTTTCTTGGCATGACGCCCGTGGAGATGTACAAATTGTTCTTCGGACCGCAAGTAGTGTGTCCGGATTCTACGGAGGACGCAGGTCTGAGCTGCGATCGTCCGGATACTCAAGTAAGTAGCCCTGTGCCCAGACACACCATCCGTTCATTTATCACAACATCACCCTTAAAAGAGTTGTCTCTGAAACAGGAGTGGGTAGCGAAGGCGAAGTTAATCAGGTGTCCGGCCCCCCTTCCCGAGACCTCGCCGGATCCCGTGTTAACCAGGATGCTGGAGATCGTGCCTTTGGAAGAAAGTGAAGGGGGGGACAAAGAAGCTGCTGCCTCCCCGAAGGAGGTTGTCTGGAAAGGAGGAATCGAAAATTCCTCTACTCAGGGGAGGAAGAAGACTGCCTCTGAAGACCCGGAGTCCATGGTCTCAAAGCGGGGGAAGAAATCTTCGCCAGAGGGTCCTGTGCCGGGGGATACCTCAGCCGTACTACGCCCTCAAGGGGATCAGTCCTCCACCGAGCCGTAAGTAGAGAGGGGAGGTTTAAAATGAGAGAAATCCTTGTTTTATTTCTAAGGAAAATAACCAAAATTTGACCTTGTAGTTCGGATCTCAGCCCTTCGCAGCAGAGCTCATCTTCGGGGGATCTTCTTCCATAGATGATGGACAGCGGAACGCCTCCCCCTGTCGTACCGCCTTACGAGGCGGGCGATCCTGAGGTATCGTCGCGGAGGGTTTCTCCGAATCCGGCAGGGCCGGAGGGCAGTCATATGGCCCCCCAAGGCCATCCGTGTCCGGTCTTTGAAAAAGGCCATCGAACGAGTCCGGCACTGCCTGGTGCTCGGTCGGATGAATTGAAGGATCTGTTAGGGCGAGCGTCTATCTCAAAGGAACATCGTACGTTGATGGGTACGGTAATTGAAAGGATTTCGTCCGCTGAAAGCGGGTTGCACGAGGCCGTCAGGAGTTTATTGACAGGTTTTGAGGTACGCGAGGTGATGTACCTTTTGGCAGTTCCGCATATAAGATTCGCCCTGTGTAGATAGTAGCCCCTCAGACTCTGTGTGTTGTCGAAGACGACAGCACGCAGAGGATCATAGTCCCAGGTGTAATTTTGCTGCCTTCCTATGTAGGTGACGAAGTGTCCTGTGGCCAGCCGGACTCATGAATTTGCCGAGCTAACGCGGCAACTTGACGTGGCACATGCCGACATCACACTTGTCAACAAGCGGCTTGACGTTCTAAAAAAAAACAAGCGGCTTGACGAGGCACAAGGTATGTAATTTCTCCAGAGACACCTGGTAAGAGGGGCTTGATGCCAGTTTCTTACAACGTGTGCGCTTGATGCAGATGGGGCCACTGCCATGGAGAACCTTCGGGCGGAACTTGCCCGAGCCAGGGAGCAAGCCAGGAGAAGTGATGTGGCTGCCGTAAAGGCCATTGAAGAGCTAAAAGCCGAACAAGCTGCTCACTGCCGAAGCAAGAAGGAAATGGCTGAAATGGCTGTGAAGTTAAAGAACGCTGCTGACTGCTGCAAGCTTCTTGAAAAAGAAGATCGGGCGGAGCGGATAGACCTGGAGAAGGACACTACAACGGCCAAGGATGCTCGTTCTGCGATGAGAGCGATGAAGGAGGAGCTGCGTCAGGCCGGATATATCACTGCTGGAAAGCCCTTTATGCTGCGGATGAAGTTCGGAGATCCTAAATACGCTCCGTTGGACCAGATGTGGAGTTTGGCGGAAGCATATCTGGATTTAGCTGCGAGTGCCGCTGATGCGGCCGAACATTTCCGAGATCAGAAAGATAGCGAAGTGGAGAAGCTCTTCTGGTCACAGTTCAACAATCCGGAGCATCCGCTTCCATTGACCGATCGTTTGGTCGAATGGGCCGAACTGAATAGGTTGTCCGGACTCGCCATGAAGGATGTCGTTTATCATCTGTGGCCGGAAAGGCCAAAGCCGAACAGTTATTTTAGCTTGGTGCAGCAGTTCCTTGGTGCAGTGCCGCATATCAATGCGATGAAGACGTCAGCATGCATAGAGGGTGCGCGGATGGCCCTTGCCCGTGTCAAGACATACTGGGCGGAGATGGAGGCCACCGCTGTTGCATCCCAAGATTCGGACGGAGGCCGAATACCTGTTGAGCACTATTTTCAGGAAGTTCTGCAAGGCGCTCGTTTGATAGAGACGCAGTGCTCGAAGGATATTATGTTCGAATAACGTGTATTATTGTAAAACAATATTTGGATGAATTGTAGAAGCTTTTTATACTTGTGCCTGCAAGTATTATAATGCCTCCTGTGCGGCCGTTGAGGTATATGTGTATATAATCTGAAAGATGGTTTTCGGTGTCAAAACCGGCAGATCTCGGGTAGGGGGGCCAAACTGTGTGTCTAGGCCGGATGGTAACAGGAGGCAAGGGACACGAAGTTTTACCCAGGTTCGGGCCCACTCGATGGAGGTAAAACCCTACGTCCTGCTTGATTTATATTGATGATATGGGTAGTACAAGAGTAGATCTACCACGAGATCGAAGAGGCTAAACCCTAGAAGCTAGCCTATGGTATGATTGTTGCTGTGTATGTTGTCCTACGGACTAAAAACCCTCCGGTTTATATAGACACCGGAGAGGGTTAGGGTTACACAAAGTCGGTTACAATGGTAGGAGATCTTCATATCCGTATCGCCAAGCTTGCCTTCCACGCCAAGGAAAGTCCCTTCCGGACACGGGACGAAGTCTTTAATCTTGTATCTTCATAGTCCAGGAGTCCGGCTGAAGGTATAGTCCGGCTATCCGAACACCCCCTAATCTAGGACTCCCTCAGTAGCCCCTGAACCAGGCTTCAATGACGACATGTCCGGCGCGCAGATTGTCTTCGGCATTGTAAGGCGGGTTCCTCCTCCAAGTACTTCATACAAGATTTTGAACACATAGATAGTGTCCGGCTCTGCAAAATAAGTTTCCACATATTTCCATAGAGAGAATAATATTTACACAAATCTAATCTGCTGACGTATTCCGTAGTGTGACACACCACGGCCAAGCCTTTATCCGAGTCGTTTCATTATCCCACCTCAGCGCGTCATGCGAGGCGGTTTCCTTGGCACGTCTTGTTAAAGCAGAGATCGTGTCCCCTTATTCCGGGATTCTCATCAATACGGGCGTGGGTAACCCCACCGCTTCTAGGACTCCTAGATTATAGGTAAATCCAAATGGACACGGAGAGGACGCTTGATATTCACCCTCTTTATAAAGGGACAAGGCTTTTATTTTTCCCTCCCATGGTCAATCGAATCCTTCCCCCACCTCAAGCTCAAGCGCCCAAAGTTCAGGTCAGGTGCTCTGAACCTTCAGTCATGTCCGGATCTAGCTTTCAAGGCTGATGGGTGCCTTCCTCCGTCACGGAAGAAGACGTCAAAAAGTTGAGGGAGGCTAGATATCTGACCGCCGAGATTTTGCATCGGTTGCCTCCCCGAGGGCAGGCCATCCCCACCCCTGAACCCAACGAGAACGTCGTGTTCGTCTCCCACTTCCTCCGAGGTCTAGGCCTCGCTCTGGATCCTTTCGTCAGGGGTTTGATGTTTTACTATGGGCTAGACTTTCATGATCTAGCTCCGGACTCCTTTCTTCATATCACGACATTTATCGTCGTGTGCGAGGCCTTCCTCCGGGTTACCCCTCACTTTGGCCTATGGCTCAAGACCTTCGAAGTGAAGCCAAAGATGATCGAGGGGCAACATGCAGCGTGTGGAGGTGCCTCAATACGCAAGATGACGGGAGCTCCATGGCCCAAAGGTTCCATCCCAGAGGTGTCTGAATCGTGGCAACAAGAGTGGTTCTACATCACGGCTCCTAGAAGTGCCAAGTGGGCGGCCCCCCGTTTTCCGCTCGGGCCCTCCACCACAACTGATGTCATGGATCAGCAGAGGTCTGAGCTGGGGTCCAGCCAAGGACGTGCCTATACTGCAAAGCCGCATTCGAGATCTCTTCAATGGAGATTTCTGTTTGGTTGCGGTAATTCAGGTTATGCTGGTTCGTCAAGTCCAGCCTTGCAAACACCGGCCTCTTCGTCTGTGGGAGTTCAATCCCGAGGGACCGCGTGCCATTCAAAATTTTCTCGGCCTGACGCATGAGGAGATGTACAAGTCATTCTTCGGACCTCAGGTGGAGTGTCCGGAAATCACCGAGGACGTGGGCCTGAGTAGTAACCGCGCCGCCGAACAGGTAAGGCATCTTCCGACCGAACATACTATCTCTCCTTTGTTACGAAGTTATTTCTGAGAGTTTGCTTTTTGACCAGGATTGGCTAATAAAGGCGAAGTTGATTCGGTGTTCGGCCCCCCTCCCCGAGGGTTTGGAAAATCCGGTATTGGAAAAGATGCTCCAGACCGCACCTTGCCCGGAGCCCTTGAAGGAAGATACTGTGGAGGATAATGCGGGCGAACGCGGGCCCCCAATGCTGCCCATTCTAGTCGAGGGAGCGAGCGTCTCCATGAAGGAAGACGATCAGAAGAGGAAAAGGACTGCGTCCGGGGATTTGGAAGCCGAAGCTTTCAAACGGGAGAAGAAGTCTCCCACAGAGGGTCCTACCTTGGTGGGCGCTGTTGCCGCACAAAGTCCACGGGGGGATCAATTCTCCTGCAAGTCGTAAGTGACCCGAAATACTTTAATAGTACAGATATGCCATCTTTTTCTTCTGAGAAAATAACCACCGCATATATTTTTGCAGTTCGGGCCTTAGCCCCTCTCAAATGAGCTCGTCTTCGGGGGATCTTCTTCCAGAGATGATGGAGAGCGAAACGCCTCCTCCGGACTCCTCTGCTCCAGAAACGGGCGACCCTGAAGTGTTGTCGCGGAGGGCCTCTCCGAGTCTGGTGAGACCGGAAGACAATCCCATTTACCCCCGAAGCTCCCAGTGTCCGGCTCCCGAAGAGAGCAGACAAAAGAGTCCGGCACCGTACAGTGTGCGATCAGATGTTCTGAGGGAGTTGGTGGGGTGAGTGGCCATCTCAGATGAACACCGTGTGCTGATGAATACTGTGATGGAGAGGATATCGTCCGCCGAAAGAGGATTGCATGAAGCTTTTATGAGTGTACTGACAGGCTTTGAGGTACGTAAAAGAATGTATGATAGTCCTGCACATGCTAGGTGTGCCCTGTGTAGATAGTAACCCCTGAGACTCTGGTTGTCGTCGAAAACGACAGCGAACGGAGGATCATAGTCCCAGGTAATAACCATACTGCCTCTATGTGCAGGTGATGGAAGCTCCGGTGGCTAGCCGGACTAGCGAATTTGCCCATTTAGAACGGCAGTTGGATGCGGCAGACGCCGACATCGAGCTTGTTAACAAAAGGCTTGACGAGGCACATGGTAAGTGTCATTATCTGGTAAAGGCCACATAGGAAGAGCAGCATGATGCCAGTATCTTTTATATGTTGTGACTGCAGATGGAGCTGCCACTGTTGAAGCCTTGCGGGCAGAACTTGCCCGAGCCAAGGAACAATCAAGGTTGGGTAATGCGGCTGCTTTGAAGGCGGCCGAAGAGTTGCAAGCCGAGAAGGCCGCGCATGGCGAGAGCCGAGACAAGATGGCCAAGATGGCCATAGAATTAAAAGACGCCGCCGACCGTTGCCGGGTTCTTGAAAAGGAAAACCAAGCGAAGGCATCAGAACTTGAGAAGGCTGCTACGACGAAAAAGGACCTCCGCTCTGCTATGAGGGCAAAGAAGGAGGAGCTGCGGGAAGCCGGGGATATTGTAGCTGGAAAATCCTTTATGTTGCGGAGGAAGTTCGGAGATCCATGGTATGCCCCTCTGGATTGGCTGTGGAGTTCGGAGGATCTATATATGGATTTGGCGGCGAGCGCTGCTGATGCGGCCAAGTATTTCCAAGGTCGGACGGACCGTGAAGTAGACCAGCTGTTTTGGAGACAATTCCATTCTCCCGAGCGTTCGCTTTCATTGACTGACCAATTAACCGGATGGGCCGAACTAAATAGGTTGTCCGGACTTTCCATGAGGTCTGTTGTGGACCAGCTATGGCCGGAAAGGTTAAAACCGAATAGCTATTTTAGCTTGGTGCAGCAGATCCTTGATGTTGTGCCGCGCAATAATGCGATGAAGAGTTCGGCGTGCATAGAAGGCGCACGGATGGATTTTTCCCGTGTTAAAGCATACTGGGTAGAGATGGATGCTACCACTGTTGCAGCGCGGGATTCGGCCATAGGTCGAAGGGCTGCTGAGCACTACTTTGAAGAAGTTCTTGAGGGTGCTCGTTTGATAGAGACCCAGTGCTCAAAAAATATTATTCTTGAGTGGTATGTAATCTCATTGTAAGCGAAATGCTTTTATAAATTTTTATAAGGCTATTTTTATACTTTTGGCTGAAAGTAATATGATGCCTCCTGGGCGGTCATTTATGTATACACGTGTATAACCTGAAAGATTGCAGCCGTCGGCTTCAACCCTCACGCATATAATGCGGAGGTGCTCGCAAAAACACGTATTCACACTTAACCCAACGTCTTGGTCCTATTAAGGAGGTGATAGCAGAGCGAGCGAGGCAACCGGACTATAATGCTTTAGCACTTTCACTTAGCCATAGGAGTTTGACAGTGGGGTTACTAGATAGCCCCTGGTGGCTCCGCACTCTCCCGATCTCGGGGTGCAGACATGCCTGGCCGGAAAACAGCCCTTCGTTAAGGCGGAGGAATTCTAACATTCCCACAGGTCATCGAGTGGTTGACCAGTCTCACGCTATATCATGACAGTCAGTTTTCGGCTTTCTCTACTGAGGTGCTCATCCGGATGAACCAGGGCACAATCGCAGTAGTTCTCCTGGTGCTACCTTAGCCGGCAAACCCAACATTTGACCAAAGACAATTATTCGGAGCTGATGCATATAGGGCCAAACTCGCGACGCCGAACACTCCCTAAGGTGTTCGGTCTTTGTAGTATAAATTGGGCCTAAATAATGGCCTTTGTAAGAAGCCCCTTGTGTCCAGGTACGTGCATTGTTCTGGCGTGTCCACATGCCAAGACGTCAGCATCCTTCTCAACGGTGGATATGTATCAACAAGAGACAGTAAAAAAGGTTTACGCAGGGTCTTAATCTCAAAAGAATCCTTGGAGCGGGTCCCTGCTGCACGTCTGCGCCTGTGTCTCCGTTGTGCCGTATCCTGGACGGGTGTAGCACGATGATCGTGTGTAAAAGAGAGGAGTTTAGGTGAAAAAGTTGTCGTGCAAAAAGATAGTTTGTTAAATAAACCATGGATAATTCAAGATGAGAAGAAATTGCCACTTGTCTGCGCGTGTTGAGCCCCTTGTATTGACGAATAGGGATGTGACCGTTTATTCGGTATAAGTAGCGGCGCCGGACTCGATTAGTCGTGTCTGAGGTTTGATGACCTATTAGACGCTTTCTGGTCCGGGCGCCTTTAGTTTGCGGCTGCCAAGGCAGCCTCACTCTCTTCGGTGCGCAGAGATCGCTTGATATTTCCGTGCATTGTAATGATGCCACGTGGACGGGGCATCTTGAGTGTGAGGGAGGCGTAGTGTGGTATTGCATTAAAGCGAGCGAAAGCTTCGCATCCGAGTAGTGCTTGATAGCCACTTTGAAACAGAGCGATGTGGAAAGTTAAATGCTCGCGACGGAAGTTATCGGGGGAGCCGAATATAACTTATAGTAGGAGGGAGCCCGTACAACGAGCCCCTGGGCCTGGCGTTACTCCTTTAAAGTTACTATTGCTATGGCGAATTTGTGTTGGGTCTAACCCCATCCCGCCGATTGTATCCTGATATATTAGGTTTAGGCTACTGCCGCCGTCCATCAAGACTCTTGTAAAGTGATATCCGCCAATTACTGGGTCTAATACCAGGGCAGCCCATCCTGCGTGTCAGATACTTGTTGAGTAATCACGATGGTCGAAAGTGATCGGTTGAGATGACCAGTGGCAGGACTTCATGGTGACAAGCACTTGTGTATATTTTCCTGGGAGTGCCGCGTTGTTTTTTCCCTTGATTACGTGTAACACGTTTACTGTTTTGACTTCTGGTGGAAATTTCTTTTGTTCCCCCGTGTCTTGCTTGGGGGGCTCTTCCTCGTCTTCACTTGGTGTATCCTCCCCCTTGTGTACGGCGTTGAGCTTGCCGGACTGCTTGAAGACCCAACATTCTCTGTGGGTATGATTAGCAGGTTTACCAGGGGTACTATGAATCTGACATACTTGGTCCAAAATTTTGTTGAGGCTGGACAATTCATCCCTGGTGCCTTTAGGGGGTGGCTTTTGACCTGGCCGAGAGCTTTTGAATCCGGCATTTACTGCCATGCCCTTCGTGCTGTCTTCTTTATTCCGGCGTTTGTTATTGCTGTTGCGCCGTGATTTCCCGTTTCCATCTCTAACTTTAGATGTACTGGGGTCGCTGGTGCTGCATCTGGCTAGCCAGCTGTCCTCACCCGCGCAAAAGCGGGTCATGAGGTTTGTTAATGTGACCATCGTTCTCGGCTTATTTTGGCCGAGGTGTCTGGCGAGCCATTCTTCACGGACGCTATGCTTGAAAGCTGCTAAGGCTTTGGCGTCCGGATAGTCGACAATCTGGTTCTTTCTAGTAAGAAACCTATTCCAAAGCTTTTGGGCTGACTCTCCGGGCTGTTGAGTTATATGACTCAAATCGTCCGCATCCGGAGGTCGGACATAAGTCCCTTGAAAATTTGCCCGAAAGGCGTCTTCGAGCTCTTCCCAACTACCAATGGAGCTTTCGGGGAGGCCTTTGAGCCAGTGACGAGCTGGCCCTTTGAGCTTGAGGGGTAGGTACTTGATGGCATGGAGATCATCTCCTCGAGCCATATGGATATGAAGGATGTAGTCCTCATTCCAGACCCCAGGGTCTGTTGTTCTGTCGTATGCCTCTATGTTTACGCGCTTGAATCCCTCTGGAAATTCGTGGTCCAGCACCTCATCGGTGAAACATAGGGGGTGTGCGGCGCCCCTGTAGCTGGGTGTACCACATTGTTCGGATGTTTGTTGTGTTGCATTGTATGTTGGGGCGCGCTTGCGTGGTCCCTAGATGGATCTTGTTGCACCGTCCTTTGGGTGCGAGCCCTCGCATTGGTTGCATGTTGTATGGTGAGCGGCGTTGTATGCCGCTCTGTGTTGGTAGAGGGGTCGTCTATCCGACCAGGTGGCTGCTTTGATATTTGGTTGTGGGGGGTCTGAGGCCTCCTCTTCGAATTCGGGTAGCAGCTTCCGCTTTGGATAGCTCTTGGAGGGGCGATTGTCGCCGTACCTTGCTGCTCTGTTGAGTATTTTACCCCATCTGATTTGGAGTGTGTCTTGCGCGGCTTTGAGCCTTTGCTTCTGCTTTTTTAGACTCCTCACGGTGGCAACAAGCCTTTTACGGGCAGTCTGCTGCTCCGGGTGCCTGTCCGGCGTTATGTCGTCCGGACCATTATCCTTGATAGGATTTGTTTGTTCGGTTTGGTTATTCGGATTGCCGTTGTCTGGCAGCAGTTCGCCCTGCTCCAGCGCTGGGTCTGTGTGATCGCTAGTTCTGTCAAGGCGGGATTTGGGGCGGCGCTTGTGTCGCCGCTTTGACTGCCTTTCGAGGGAACAAGCCTTCGGTGCGTCCTTCCGCTCCTCGTCATCATCTTTTGGTGCGTCCACCATGTATACGTCATATGACAAGGTGGTGATCCAGGGCCCAATAGGCGCTGGTTCTTCATCGTCTCCTTCATCGGCGTCCATACCGTCGATGTCTTCAGAGTCGAAGTCGAGCATGTCGGTTAAATCGTCGACGGTGGCTACAAAGTGGGTGGTGGGTGGGCTTTGAATTTTTTCATCGTCCGTATCCCAATCTCGCTGACCGTAGTCCGGCCAGGGCTCTCCTGATAAAGAGAGAGACTTTAGTGATTTCATAATATCGCCGAAGGGCGAGTGCTGAAAGATGTCCGCGGCAGTAAACTCCATGATCAGCACCCAATCGGATTCGATCGGCAGAGGCGCGAATGGTTAGGAGTCCGGAGAGGAGTCCGACTCCTTGGAATCATGAGTTTCGCGGAGTGCGGGGCTGGTGTTCGGCTCAATCACCGTTAAGATCACAGCCCTCGAGGCGGCGTCCAACCATCCATCCTCGATCAGTGCGGTTGGCTCCGAATTAAGGGTCGAAGCTGATGCAGGTGCGGCCTTCAGGGCACTGTTAGGTGGCAGAGCTAGATCATGCTCGTCGTGGCAGTGCGGCGCGCTTGGAAGTGGCTCAAATCCGTCGAAGATCAAGTCCCCGCGAATGTTAGCTGTGTAGTTTAAACTTCCAAATCTGACCTGACGGCCAGGGGCATAGCTTTCAATCTGCTTCAGATGGCCAAGTGAATTGACCCACAGTGCAAAGCCGCCGAAGATAGAGATCTGTCCGGGGAGACAAGTTCCACCCTGGACCGCATCACTATCGATGATCGTGGGAGCCATCAAGCCTGACGGCGAAGACACAGAGGAACTCTCAATGAAAGCACCAATGTCGGTGTCAAAACCGGCGGATCTCAGGTAGGGGGTCCCGAACTGTGCGTCTAGGCCGGATGGTAACAGGAGGCAAGGGACACGAAGTTTTACCCAGGTTCGGGCCCTCTCGATGGAGGTAAAACCCTACGTCCTGCTTGATTAATATTGATGATATGGGTAGTACAAGAGTAGATCTACCACGAGATCGAAGAGGCTAAACCCTAGAAGCTAGCCTATGGTATGATTGTTGTTGTGTATGTTGTCCTACGGACTAAAAACCCTCTGTTTTATATAGACACCGGAGAGGGTTAGGGTTACACAAAGTCGGTTACAATGGTAGGAGATCTTCATATCCGTCTCGCCAAGCTTGCCTTCCATGCCAAGGAAACTCCCTTCCGGACACGGGACGGAGTCTTTAATCTTGTATCTTCATAGTCTAGGAGTCCGGCTGAAGGTATAGTCCGGCTATCCGAACACCCCCTAATCCAGGACTCCCTCAATGGCAGTCGTCGGCTTCAGCCCCCACGCATATAATGCGGGGGTGTTCGCAGAAGGCGCATTCTCACACTTGATCCAACGTCTTGGTCCATGAAGGAGGTGATAGCGCAGCGAACTAGGCAATCGGACTATAATGCTTTATCACTTTCACTTAGCCATAGGAGTTTGACAGGGGGCTACTATATAGCCCCTGGTGGCGCCGCGCTCGCCCGAACTCGGGGCGCGTGTGTGCCTGGCCGGGAAACGGCCCTTCGTTAATGCGGAGGAATCCCGAAGACTCCGATAGGTCATCGAGTAGTTGACCAGTCTCACACTATATCATGACAGTCAATTTTCGGCTTTCTCTACTGAGGTGCTCACCTGGCTGAACCGGGGCACAATTGCAGTAGTTCTCCTGGTGCCGCCTTAGCCGATAGAGCCGAACGTAAGGCAGCAAAACACAGGAGCCGGGCAAACCCAACATTTTACCAAAGACATTAGTCGGAGCTGATGCATATAAGGCCAAACTCGGGACGCCGAACACTCCCTAAGGTATTCGGTCTTTATAAAAACGGGCTGAGCAGTGCCCATGATAATAAGCCCCTGGTGTCCAGGTACGTGCGAAATTCTGACGTGGCCACATGCCAAGACACCAGCCTCCTCCTCGGTTATACTGTGAATCCGGGGGATGTGCATCAACAAGAGACAGTGAAAAAGGTTTGCGCGGGGTCTTAATCTAAAAAGAATCCTTGGGACGGGTCCCTGCTGCACGTCTGCGCCCGTGTCTCCATTGCGCCATGTCCTAGACGGGTGTAGCATGGTGTTCATCTGTAAAATAGAAGAACTTAGTTGAAAGAAGAATAGTCGTGCGAAATTTATGTTGTACTAAGTAAACCAAGTATAATTCAAGATGGGGAAAATTGAGCCTTATTGTCGCTTATTTTACATATGCGGAGCCCCTTGTATAGGGGTGTACGGCTACAAAAACCTTGATCAATTATAAGTTTGCTCCGGACTCGCCTAGCCGTGTCCGTGGTCTTAATGACATGTTAGATGCTTTTGTTGGTGAAGCTGTTTTAATGTGTGGCTGTCAAGGCAGCCGTATAGTCTTATGCGTGTGAGGAACATTCAATGTTTCCCTTTAGTGAGATGATGCCTCGTGGGCAGGGAATCTTAAGCATGAGAGATGCATAATGCGGTATTGCGTTAAAGCGGGTGAAAGCTTCGCGTCCCAGTAGTGCTTGATAGCCACTTGAAAATGGGGCGATGTGGAAGGTTAGCTTTTCGCGGCGGAAGTTATCGGGGGAACCAAACATGACTTCTAGCAGGAGAGAACCCGTGCAATGGGCATCCGGGCCTGGCGTTACTCCTTTAAAGGAAGTGTTGCTATGGCGAATTTTTGTTGGGTCCATCCCCATTTTGCGGACTGTGTCCTGATATAGAAGGTTTAGACCACTGCCGCCGTCCATCAGGACTTGTGTAAAGTGCAATCTGTCGATTATCGGATCTAATACCAAGGCGGTCCAACCTGCGTTCCGGATACTTCCAGAGTAATCCTGATGGTCGAAGGTGATCGGTTTTAACAACCAATGGCGAGACTCCTTTGTGATAGGCCGCATGGCGCGTATCTCTATAGGCGCCACTCCGTTTTTCCCTTTTGTCACGTGAAGTAAGTTTACTGTTTTGACTTCTTGTGGGAAATTCTTTTGTTTCCCGGTGCTCTACTTGTGGGGTTCATCATTGCCCTCACTTGGTGTATTGAGCCCCTTGTGTTCGGCGTTGAGTTTGTCGGATTGCTTGAAGACCCAACATTCTCTGTGGGTATGGTTTGCAGGCTTCCCGGGAGTGTTGTGGATTTGACATATTTTGTCCAAGATTTTGTTTAGGCTAGATAGCTCGTCCCTGTTATCCTTGAGGGGTAGCTTTTTCTGACCCTGCCGAGAGATTTTGAATCCGGTGTTGACTGCCGTGCTCTTCGGGATGTTTCCCTTATTCCGGCGCTGGTCCTTGCTGCGGCGTGGTTTCCCGTTTCCGTCCCTGACTTCGGATGTACTTGGGTCGCTGGTGCTGCATCTTGCCAACCAGCTGTCCTCTCCCGCGCAAAAGCGGGTCATGAGGCTTGTTAATGTGGCCATTGTTCTTGGCTTTTCTTGGCCGAGGTGTCTTGTGAGCTATTCGTCTCGAACGCTGTGTTTGAAAGCTGCTAAGGCTTCGGCGTCCGAACAATCGACTATCTGGTTCTTTTTAGTAAGAAATTTGTTCCAGAGTTTCCGGGCTGACTCTCTGGGCTGTTGAGTTATATGACTTAAATCGTCTGCATCCGGAGGCCAGACATAGGTCCCTTGAAAATTTGCCCGAAAAGCATCCTTGAGCTCTTCCCAACTTCCAATGGTGTTTTCAGGAAGGCCTTTAAGCCAATGCCGGGCTGGCCCTTTGAGCTTGAGGGGTAAGTATTTTATGGCATGGTGGTCGTCTCCTCTGGCCATATGGATATGGAGGATATAGTCCTCGATCTAGACTCTAGGGTCTGTCGTTCCGTCGTACGCCTCTATGTTTACGGGCTTGAATCCCGCTGGAAATTCATGGTCCAGCACCTGATCGGTGAAACATAGGGGATGTGCGGCACCCCTGTATTTGGGTGTGCCGTAGTGTTCGGATGTTTGTTGTGTTGCATTGCTTACTAAAGCTTGCTTTCTTGGCCCGTAGATAGATCTGGTTGGGCCATCTTTTTTATGTGAATCCTTGAGTGGTTTGCATACTGGCTTGTGTGCGGCGCCTCTTGCCGCTCTATATTGGCCATGGGGTCTTTTATCCGGCTGGGTGGCTTCCTTATTTGTTGATTGTGGAGGTTCTAAGGCCTCCTCATCAAATTCAGGTAGGAGCTTTCGCTTCGGGTAGCTTTTCGTGTGGCAATTGTCGCCGTATTTGTCTGCGGTGTTGAGTACTTTGCTCCACCTGATTCTGAGTGCATCTTCCGCAGTTTTGAGCTTCTGCTTCTGCTTTTTCAGGCTACGCACAGTGGCGACGAGCCATTTGTGGAGGTTCTTCTGCTCCAGGAACTTGTCCGGTGTGAGGTCATCCGGACTGTTATCTTTGCCGGGGACGGGTTGTGTGGTTTGTTTATCCAAGTTGCCTTGTTCGGACGGTTGCTCGATGCCATGTTCATCATTCGCCGGCTCACCCTGCTCTGTGGCTGGGTCTGTATGACCGCTGTCCCTGTCGAGGCGGGGCTTGGAGCGGCGCTTACACCGCCACTTTGACTGCTTTTCAGAAGAGTAACCCTTCGTTGCGTCCTCCCGTTCGTCCTCGTCGTTTCTTTTGGGTGTGTCCACCATGTATACATCGTAGGATGTGGTGGCTGTGTAGTGCCCTATGGGCGCTGGTTCCTATTTGCCTCCTACATCGTCGTCCATGCCGTCGATGTCCTCGGACTCGAAGTCAAGCATGTCGGTTAAATCGTCGACAGTGGCTACGAAGTGGGTGGTGGGTGGGCGTCGAATTTCTTCGTTGTCCGCATCCCAATCCTGTTGGCCATAATCCGGCCAGGGCTCTCCTGACAAAGAGAGAGACCTTAGTGAATTTAGAATGTCACCAAAAGGCGAGTGCTGAAAGATATCTGCGGTGGTGAATTCCATAATCGGCGCCCAATCAGATTCGATTGGCAGGGGCGCGGAGGGTTCGGAGTCCGGAGCAGGGCCCGACATCTTGGAGTCACGGGCTTCGCAGAGGATAAAGCTGGTGTTCGGCTCAATCACCGTTGAGACTGCAGCTCCCGAGGCGGTGTCTAGCCACCCGCCCTGGATCGGCGCAGTTGGCTCCGAGCTAAGGGTCGGAGCTGTTGCGGGCGCGGCCTCCAGGGCACTGTTCGGCGGTAGAGCTAAGCCATGCCCATCGTGACAGTGCAGCGCGCTTGGTTGTGGCTCGGGTCCGTCGAAGATCAAGTCTCCGCGGATGTCAGCCGTGTAGTTGAAACTTCCAAATCTGACCTGACTGCCAGGGTCGTAGCTTTCAATCTGCTCCAGATGGCCAAGCGAATTAGCCCGCAGTGCAAAGCCGCCGAACACGAAGATCTGTCCGGGGAGAAAGGTCTCACCCTGGACCGCATCATTGTTGATGATCGGAGGAGCCATCGGGCCTAAAGGTGACGACACAGAGGAACTCTCAATGAAAGCACCAATGTCGGTGTAAAACCGGCGGATCTCGGGTAGGGGGTCCCGAACTGTGCGTCTAGGCGGATCGTAACAGGAGACAAGGGACGCAATGTTTTTATCCAGGTTCAGGCCCTCTCGATGGAGGTAAAACCCTACCCCTGCTTGATTAATATTGATGATATGGGTAGTACAAGAGTAGATCTAGCACAAGATCAAAGAGGCTAAACCCTAGAAGCTAGCCTATGGTATGATTGTTCTTCGTCCTATGGACTAAAACCCTCCGGTTTCTATAGACACCGGAGAGGGCTAGGGTTACACAGAGTCGGTTACAATGGGAGGAGATCTACATATCCGTATTGCCAAGCTTGCCTTCCTCGCCAAGGAAAGTCCCATCCGGACACGGGACGAAGTCTCCAATCTTGTATCTTCATAGTCCAAGAGTCCGGCCAAAGGTTATAGTCCAGCTATTCGGACACCCCCTAATCCAGGACTCCCTCAGTGACACTTATAGGAATAGCCCAACGGATTGATTGGAAAGAATAACTTTGAGGTGGTTTCGTACCCTACCATAATCTCTTTCTTTGTTCTCCGCTATTAGTGACTTTGGAGTGACTCTTTATTGCATGTTGAGGGATATTTATGTGATCCAATTATGTTATTATTGTAGAGAGGACTTGCACTAGTGAAAGTATGAACCCTAGGCCTTGTTTCCTATCAATACCGTTTATGCTCACTTTTACCATTAGTTACCTTGCTGTTTTTATATTTTCAGACTACAAAAACTATTATCTACTATCCATATACCACTTGTATCACCATCTCTTCGCCGAACTAGTGCACCTATACAATTTACCATTGTATTGGGTGTGTTGGGGACACAAGAGACTCTTTGTTATTTGGTTGCAGGGTTGCTTGAGAGAGACCATCTTCATCCTACACCTCCTACGGATTGATAAACCTTAGGTCATCCACTTGAGGGAAATTTGCTACTGTCCTACAAACCTCTGCACTTGGAGGCCCAACAACGTCTACAAGAAGAAAGTTGTGTAGTAGACATCACTGGGTAGGGTAAAAAGGAAGGTGGTCAGGACTAAGACGCCGGCGCAGAGGTATGATACAGAACCTCGCCTCGTGGTTGTCATCTTCCTTAAAATATAATGACGTCCATGTTTCCTAGTAGGAAAAACGCTCGCCGGACTATATCCGGAGAGGCTGCCGATCACGCCTCCACCAGTCGGGCTCCAGGGCCGAACATAGAGGCGGAAGCTAACACGGGGCGAATGCCGGATGCTCCTCCTACAGAGGATGCGGATAGAGTATCCGCTACAAATTCTGAAGTGGAGA
Organism: Triticum urartu; assembly: GCF_056163025.1. NCBI lineage: Eukaryota > Viridiplantae > Streptophyta > Magnoliopsida > Poales > Poaceae > Triticum > Triticum urartu. The sequence continues at coordinate 548,279,112 of NC_141878.1, read as the reverse complement.
GCGCCATGAATCACAGGCGTTTCTGGGCCGTACTTCGTGACGCTTGTTTCTCCCAAGAGGCGTTCGATGCCTTCAACTCAGGAGACGCGTACATCCATGCTGCTCAAAACGGTCTTGCCAGAACCACGGACCAGTATGTAAAGGATATATGGGTAACAAAATCTGATGATTATATATATCAGTAGCTCCTGAGACTTGAAACAGTTGACACAACTAATTTAAGCATCATTATATGTGCAGGTTCTTACAGAGAAGAATACCCAATTATCTCAAGAGCTGGAGGAGTGCAAAGCCCAGCTACGGGCCGCGGCTGCCGTGTTGAAGGAGTCTGAGAAGGCCCCCTCTGGTAACACTCGTTTCCATTGCAAAGAATGACAGGTACCATATAATATGCGACATGCATGCAAATCTAACAATAGATGTTGCAGATGACTCCGGAGTGAATCCGGAGGCTGTGCCAGAGAATGCGCAACGTGCTAATCGACAGCTAAATGCTGGCGAGCGCGTGCTTACGCGGGTCAGGCAGGAGAAAAATAATCTCCAGGACACCAATATCCGGCTGGGCGTGGAACTGAAAGATGTCCGAGCCCAGCTTGCGGACTCCGTGAAGGAGAATAACCGGCTTCGACGCGACATTTTTAGTAAGTGCTTGAACGAACTTTTGAAAGAGTTCGGTGAAGAAGCCATCTAACAGAGTTATGTCTGCAGGTATGCTGACGGGTCGTCCCGCGGAGGAGATGCCCGGGTCTGTGGGTGATCTTCTACCAGAGCTCTCACAACTGCACGAACAAGTTCGGCAGGTGATGTAGGGTATTGCCCAAGCCTTGTGGCCATCCGCCTCCCTGCCAGGAGGCATGGGGAGCTTATAGAGAAGCTCAAGGGAGCGCGATGGCGCTTCCGATTATGGAAGATATCAGCCTGTCGACAAGGTGCAAGGGAAGCCTGGGCCATGGTGAAGACGCGATATACCAAAGCTGACCCAAACCACATGGCCGAGGTCGGACCTGTGGGGCCCGATGGGAAAGAGATCCCCGTCAGTTTGGTGTATGACCAAGTAGAATTAGCCGCAAAGTATTCCCAATAGGATTGTAGGCTAGACAACCTGTTGGATGGTATAGAAGAAGAATTTAGTCAGTCTTAGTGACTGTGTACTTTAAGTGACATATATAATGTCCCTAGCCGGATTGTAAATCATTTGCCATGGCGGGCCTTTTCGCTTCGACCTCTGGACCTAATAGTCCGGAGTGTATCCGAATACCCGCTCGGTTATGTAAAAACCGGGGTATGCATGGAAACCAGGCGTAGGGGTCATAAGTGCTTGAACAGACAAGTACCCAACTAGCTATGTTATATTACATGGATAGTAAGAAACTTCTTCCAGGGATAATAGTTCTATTAAGTGTTCCTTTCCCTGGGTACACATGCCCTAATGTGCATGTCCGAACTACGAAAAGAGACGCAGGCTATAAACATCTGGGTGCATGTATCAAAATAAATAAAAGTCATCTTTTGTTCACCGACCGAATATTATCTTAAGAATGCTAGATTTCGGCTTCACCCAGTCTGAGGTACACATCCGGCTGACCCGGCAGTAACAAACGCAGAGGTGCTCCCCTTATGCCCTAGCTGAATTAACGGGAACGTAGGGCATAAATACAAGAGCCAGGCAACCCAGCATGGCCAAAACTTAAGTCATATCGATGCATATAATGGCGAAACAAGGTACATGTGGAAGAATGACACATGTGTGGGGCATGAGGCTCAGAAAAATAGTTATATTAAGCTTCTGTATATGAAGCCCCCAGGTATAATGAGCGCGGTTAGCGCGTCAAGATTGTGTAGTCAAGACACAAGTTAGCCTTTTAGGGCCGCCCCGTATGTAACCTAACATATTTGTATTCCAACTCTTGCCATTTCCGGCACTAAGTTATGATATTTCCTCGTTGTCAGGTTTTTGTCTTCGTGTTGTTTTGTCTTTGTCATGCATCTCATATCATGTCATCATGTGCATCACATTGCATACGTGTTCGTCTCATGGATCCGAGCATTTTTCCCGTTGTCCTTTTTACATTCCGGCGCTCCTATGCCCTCCGGTGTCCCTTTCTACCTCCTTTCGTGTGCGGGTATTAAACGTTCGTACCATTTGGACTTCGTTTGGACTTGGTTTACTATCAGTAGACCGCCTGTCAAGTTTCGTACCATTTGGACTTCGTTTGATACTCCAACGGTTAACCGAGGAACCGAAAAGGCCTCGTGTGTGTTGCAGCCCAACACCCCTCCAAAGTGGCCCAAAACCCACCTAAATCTCCTCCATCATCTAGGTCGTTCGATCACGATCGCGTGGCCGAAAATCATGCTCAATTTGGAGCCTCCTAGCTCCTTCTACCTATAAAAAGGTCCCTCTTCCCCAAAAATCCGGACGAAACCCTAACCTCTCCATCCCCTCGCGCCGCCGGACGAAATTTCGCCGGATGGACGTGTCCGGTCCGCCCGCCAGCGCCACGTGTCGCCGTCCGACTCATCGTCGCTCGCGCCCCACATCGCCGCCCCCACCGCGGGCCTGTGAGCCCACAGCTGGCCCCCGCGGCCCATCTGGCCAGCCGCCGCCGCCTCGGTCTCCCGCCGCCCGCGCGCCGCACTCACCGCTCCGCGCCGCCGCACCCGCACCACCGCCGCCTCGCTCGCCTCGTCACTGTCAGCCGCCCACCACCGCTCGTCTCCGCCCGTGCCGGCCGAGGCCGGCGCCGCCTCTGCCGCCATCACCTCGCCGCCGTCCGGCCTCGCCGGCCCCTCCGTCTTCTTCCTCGCCGACCGGATCCCCAAGTCCGGCGACCTCGTGTACAGCTCCGACGAGCTTGGATCCGACCTCGGTTCACGTGCCCGACGAACTCTAGATCCGATCTGAGACGGTTGACTTTTTCCCTCTCTCCCAGTAATTTTTGCATATTTTCATCATGTCGTATCTCTGCAACCGTGGCTCCATTTTGGGCGTGTAGCATATCAAATTGTTCGCCTCGACGAGTACTTCATTTCATTCCATTGCACCATGTTCATTTGAGCTCATCGTGATGCCCTAAATGCTGTTCCAAGAGTGCTAGTTTATATTAGTTTCATATTCTTATCAGTAATTGGACATTTGTCATTTTTGCCATGATTCTTGTGTGCCTCCTATGAACTTGAGCCCTACATGTGATTTGAGGTATGCCATGCCATCTTTACAGGGGTGTATGCCATGTATTTTTGTGATCTCTGTGGTGACTAGCACAAGCATGCAAAGTAGCTCTCATAATGTTGCTGATGTCAGGGACTTAGAAATCTTCTAAGTCATTTTCCTGATTATATTTTTATGCCATGTCTTCATGTTGCTACAGAGGGATCCATGCCTCTTTTGAGCATGATCAGTAAGGATGTTTTGTAGATATTGTTGAGCTATATCCATCCATGTCTTTGTTTGCAATTATGGAGCACCCTATCTTGACTCAATCGAGCTCTACTTTTGCTATAAAATGTTCCTGGCAGAATGTTTACGTGTTAAGCATTTTTCTGATCTAGTTGTAGTTGATCCATGCATGCTATGAGTGTGTTCTTGCCATGTTTAGCTTCTATGCCATGTCTACTTGCTGAGTGTATGCTTAGTTTGTCATGCAATGCCTTGTGGTGAGTGCATCGAGCTCGTAAACATGCCTACTTAATATCTGTTTTGCCATGTTCCAGTTTTCTACTAAGTCTGAATCTGTTAACGATAATTGCTACGTTCACATGGTTGCCATTGTATTTTCTGATCCCTTTTGGCTTATGGTCAGTAAGGGACTTTTGTTGTATGCTTTGAGTAGCTTCATGCCATGCCTTGATTTGCCATGATATGTTCCTTTAGCATGTTGTTATCTTGCTCCAAACATAGCTTCCTGATGTTAAATTCCTGACATGTTGTTATTTTCACTAAGTCTGTAACCTGATATCTTTTGCATTTTTGCCATGCTTGTTTGAACCTGCTATTGAGTGAATTAGCCATAGCTCAGCGTTCATCTTTTGTCAAGCATCTTTGGTGTATCACTGCCATGTATTTTGTTGTTGTGTTAGAGTGTAGTAGCTTGTTGTTCTTAATGAATTTAGATGGCCTCGTGTTGTTCATCGCAGATCGGTGCCATATTTGTTTTGCTTGTCATTTGCAAACCGTGTATCTGGTTCCGGTGATATTTATATAGATTTCGACCGAAATCAACTCATCTTTCTGGTGGAACTCTTGGTTTTCCAAGTTGAGGCCAGGTTCAATCTTTCCTTTTCGAAACATGCATATGCATCGCATATCACATCCCGCATATCATGCCATGTTCTGCATCATGTTGCTTGTGTACTGCACGTGGTTGATTGTGTCTCCCTTTGCTTGTGTTCTTGCTTTGGGTAGAGCCGGGAGACGAGTACGTGATCGAGGAACCCGTTGAGTACGCTTACGAGGATCAAGCTAACGTCAACTCGGAGAATTTTGCAGGCAAGATGACCGTACCCTCGAAATCACTTCTATCTTTGCTTGCTAGATGCTCGCTCTATTGCTATGCCTATGCTACGATACCTACCACTTGCTTATCTTGCCTCCCATATAGCCATGTCAAACCTCTAACCCACCTTGTCCTAGCAAACCGTTGTTTGGCTATGTTACCGCTTTGCTCAGCCCCTCTTATAGGGTTGCTAGTTGCAGGTGAAGATTGAAGTTTGTTCCTTGCTGGAACATGTTTATTGTTGGGATATCATTATTATATCTTGTCTACTTTAATGCATCTATATACTTGGTAAAGGGTGGAAGGCTCGGCCTTATGCCTGGTGTTTTGTTCCACTCTTGCCGCCCTAGTTTCCGTCATACCGGTGTTATGTTCCTTGATTTTGCGTTCCTTACACGGTTGGGTTATAATGGGAACCCCTTGACAGTTCGCCTTGAATAAAACTCCTCCAGCAATGCCCAAACTTGGTTTTACCATTTTCCACCTAGCCTTTTCCCTTGGGTTTCGCGGACTCAAGGGTCATCTTTATTTTAAACCCCCAGGCCAGTGCCCCTCGGAGTGTTGGTCCAAACTGAGCTTCCTGTGGGGCCACCTCGGGGAAACTTGAGGGTTGGTTTTACTCATAGCTAGTCTCATCCATTGTGCCCTGAAAACGAGATATGTGCAGCTCCTATTGGAATTTGTCGGCACATTCGGGTGGCTTTGCTGGTTTAGTTTTACCATTGTTGAGATGTCTTGTAACCGGGATTCCGAGGCTGATCGGATTGTCTTGGGAGAAGGAATATCCTTCATTGACCATGAGAGCTTGTGATGGGCTAAGTTGGGACACCCCTGGAGGGATTTGAACTTTCGAAAGCCGTGCCCGCGGTTATGGACAGATGGGAATTTGTTAATGTCCGGTTGTAGATAACCTGAAACATAACTTAATTGAAATGAATCAACAGAGTGTGTGGCCGTGATGGTCTCTTTTCGGCGGAGTCCGGGAAGAGAACACGGTCTCGTGTTATGCTGAACATAGGTTGTTCTAGGATCACTTCTTGATCATAGTTTTCTCGACCGTGCCTTTGCCTTCTCTTCTTGCTCTATTTTGTGTATGTTTGCCGCCATATATGCTAGTGCTTGGTGCAGCTCCACCTCATACCTTTTTCCCTACCTATAAGCTTAAAAAGTCTTGATCGCGAGGGTGCGAGATTGCTGAGTCCCCGTGACTCACAAATTACTTCCAAAACCAGATGCAGGGACCGATGTTACCGCTCCAGGAGATTCGACTGAGCTCAAGTGGGAGTTCGATGAGGACTCGGGGTGATACTACGTTTCTTTTCCAGACGATCAGTAGTGGTGCCCAGTTGGGGCGATCGGGGACTTTGTTACATTTGGGGTTATCTTTATTTTGGTTCCATAGTCGGACCTTGATTGTATCTGGATGAATGTAATGTTATTTATGCTATTGTGTGACATGGAGATTGTAAGCCAACTATGTATCTCTTTCCTTATTCAGTACATGGGTTGTGTGAGATTACCCCACTTGCGACATTGCTTACAATGCGGTTATGCCTCTAAGTCGTGCTTCGACACGTGGGAGATATAGCCGCATCGTGGGCGTTACAAGTTGGCAATCAGAGCCTTCCCCGAATTAGGAGCCCCCTGCTTGATCGAATCGCTGGCGTTGTTGAGTCTAGAAAAATGTTTTGAGTCATTTAGGATTATATATATATATCAGAGAGTAGGATTCTTTTTACTCCTTAGTCCCTTCGTCGCTCTAGTGAGGCATCCTGACGTAGAGTTTTGTCACTTCTCTTCTCAAATTTCACTAATTTTTTTAGGATCACGCGGGTATCTTGGAATCGTTCCGATGGATTTGTGACGAGAACATTGTTCTTGGTGCCTCCTGACATTTAGGGGTTGTGGCAGTGTCCCGGGGAGTTGAGCTCCGAGGTGTTGTCGTCAAAATTTTATCGTTGCAATTCTGGAATACCTAAGTTTCGCCGACATCGAAAATCTCTTTTATGCAGTTGTTGGTAAGATAACCTCGACGCCACCCAGTACTGGGGCGGGAGTTCGGGAGTATTGCCATAACTCGTATAACAGATGCATTTCGAAGGTTGAGGTAAATGATTTCCGAAGGTTTTTTGGTTATGTGTTAAAGGATGGATACAGCTGGATGTAGGATTTGCTAGCTTTGGGTGAGATATTATGCTTCCCCTATATCCCCAACACCTGATTGCATAACCGGGAAAATTTCGGGAGTTTCATAGGTGGGAATTCATGTAGCTCTAGTATTTCTTCCGCGGATATTTGGTTTGTGATTGGGTAATCCTCACCAAGTATTTGTTCTTGTCCATACCATGTTGTTTTGTTCATCTACCTCTATCTAAGTGGCTTCTCAATTTATGGAAGTGTGACCATTTCAATTGGAATGCATTCGTTCATTTTGTTCGGATGTTAAGACTGTATGTTGCAATTTCGATCCATTTGATTCAACTTGAATATATGTCTGTCAAGATGCTAACGGATGTCACCCTCTTCAGGATGGCTCCTCCAACGCGTCAGAATCCTGAAGTGCCGCCACCACCTCCACCTTCGGAGGCATGGTAAGCTGTGATGGCCGAGACCAATGCAAACACGCGGCTGATCATGCAACTCTTGCAAGAGCGCAACCAAGGAAATCAAAGGCCATGGCAACAATCATAATCAGTTTGCTACACTAAACCAGTTCCTCGCTAACTAGCCAAAGACCTTCAGTAACTGTGTCGAAGCAACAGAGGCTGATGATTGGCTCGTGTATATCTGCAAGCATTTCGAGTGCGGCAACGTCAGGCCTGAGGACTTTGTCAAGTTTGCTTCGTTCCAACTCAGAGACCAAGCTGCAGAGTGGTATCAGCAATACAAAGATTCCAGAGGAGGTCGTGTGATTACCTAGGATGAATTCCATCAAGACTTCAAAGCTCACCACATTCCTTAGAGTGTTGTTGAGAGCAAGCGTGAGGAGTTCCGCAATCTAAAGCAAGGCAGCTTGTCTGTTTACCAGTATAACATCATGTTCCAAAAGCTCGCTCGTTTCACTAAGCAAGACGTCCCCGACGAGAAGAGCATGATTTATCAGTTCAGAGGTGGCCTCAGAGAAGATCTTCAACTAGCTCTCATGCTTTTCGAGCCGAACAAGTACGATGAGTTTTACAACATGGCACTGAAACAAGAGACTGCTCAGCTCAAGTGCGATGCTTCCAAGTAGCGAGTCAGAGATGCAACTCCTTCTTCCTTAACTCAAGTGGTAACTAAGCAGCAAAATTATTGGTTGCCTCCTCCTCCTCCGTTCCGTCAGCCTTATCAGCAGAAGAGCAAAGGTAGCAATGGATCTTCCCGCCCACCCAACCCAGGCTTTCAGAACAAGACTTCGTCTCATGCTCCAAGATCAAGTGCTCCGTATCACCGTCCGCTTTCAGAGGTCACGTGCAACAAGTGTCAGCAGAAGGGTCACTATGCCAACAAATGCTTCAATCAGAGGCGTCTTCCTCCCCCTCCTCCTGTGAGATCAGCTAGCACCACAGTGGTCAAGCATAATCCCAAGCACGCCAAGGTCAACATGATGAATGCAGCTCAGGCTGAGGACTCGTCAAATGTGATTATGGGTAACCTTCCTGTTAACGATATTCCTGCTAAAGTTCTTTTTGACTCTAGTGCATCGCATTCTTTCATGTCATTCCCATTTGCATCGGAGCACAACTTTGGCACTAAGGTATTACCTAAAGCATTGCAAGTTGTTTCTCTGGCTAAGCGTTTGAGTTCTAGCATGATGGTTCCGGATGTTTCTATCATGATGGGCGACTTCAAGTTTCTGGCTTCTCCAATTGTCCTTGGTAACTCGGATATTGATCTTATTCTTGGAATGGACTGGCTTTCTAAGCACAAGGCTCAACTTGATTATGCTGCCAGGCAGATTCAATTGACACATTCGTCTGAGGATGTAATCATCTTTGCCGCTCGTGATAATACCATTCAACTGTTTTCTCTCAGCGAGAAGGGCGAGTTGGATGCCATATCTCAGATTCCAGTCATTTGCGAATATCAAGACGTCTTTCCAGAAGAGCTTCCAGGAATGCCTCCGCACCGACTAGTTGAATTCGTCATCGATCTTGAGCTTGGCACGGAACCTGTTTGCAAATGTCCTTACAAGCTTGGACCTTAAGAGTTTAAGGAGCTGAAGAAGCAACTCGATATTCAAGAGCGTATGGGTCTCATCTGACCAAGTTCTTCTCCATGGGGTTGTGGTGTTCTTTTTGTCAAGAAGAAGGATGGAACGGACCGACTTTGTGTCGACTACTGTCCATTGAACAAGAAGACCATAAAGAACAAGTATCCACTTCCCAACATCAACGAGCTTTTCGAACAACTCAAAGGTGCTCAAGTATTCTCCAAGCTTGATCTCCGTATGGGCTATCATCAGATTCGCATTCGTGAAGAAGATATCCCCAAGACAGCGTTTAGAACAAGCTATGGTTCTTATGAATACACTGTCATGTCTTTCGGCCTCGTCAATGCACCTCCAACATTCTCTGGCATGATGAACTTCATCTTCAACGCCTACACAAATGACTTCGTCTTGGTCTACCTCGATGACATTTTGGTCTTTTCCAAGAACAAGGAGGATCATGCCAAGCATTTGAGATTGGTGCTGGATAAACTTAGAGAACGTCAGTTCTATGCGAAGTTTTCAAAGTGCGAGTTTTGGCTCGATGAGGTTCTCTCCCTTGGGCATATCATCTCTGCCAAGGGCATAGCTGTTAATCCTGAGAAGGTGTCTAGAATTGTGAATTGGGAACCACCTCAGAATGTGAAGCAACTCCGCAGCTTCCTTGGGCTCGCAAGCTATTGTCGAAGGTTCGTTGAGAACTTCTCTAAGATCGTGAAGCCTATTTCCAACCTTCTCCAGAAGCATGTGAAGTACGTCTGGTCGCCTGAATGTGACATCGCTTTCAACACCCTGAAAGAGAAGTTAGTCACTGCTCCAGTTCTGACTCCTCTTGATGAATCCAAACCGTTCGAGGTTTTCTGTGATGCTTCCCTTCAAGGTCTCGGTGCAGTGTTGATGCAAGTGAAGAAATTTGTGGCCTATACCTCTCGCCAGTTGAAGCCCAATGAAAAGAACTACCCCACTCATGACCTCGAGTTGGCGGCAGTTGTCCATGCTCTTTTAACATGGAGACATCTCCTGCTGGGAAGGAAAGTGGACATCTTCACTGATCATAAGAGTCTCAAGTACATCTTCACTCAGCCAAACCTCAACCTCAGGCAGACTCGTTGGGTCGAAATGATTCAAGAGTATAATCCGAGTATTGAATATACTCCAGGCAAGGCTAATGTAATTGCTGACGCATTGAGTAGAAAGGCTTACTGCAACAGTTTGATTCTCAAGCCTTACTAACCAGAGCTTTGTGAAGCTTTCCGCAAACTCAATCTCCAAGTTGTTCCTCAAGGATTCCTTGCCAACCTCCAAGTCTCTCATACTTTGGAAGATCAGATTCGTGAGGCTCAACTTCTTGATGCTATGGTGAAGAAGGTGAAGATTGGGATTGACAAGAGTCAACCCAAGTACAAGTGCTATCGTCTTGATGACAAGGATACTCTATTCTTCGAGGATCGCATTGTTGTTCCTAAAGGTGACCTTCGTAAAGTCATTATGAACGAGGCTCACAATTCACTCCTCTCTATTCACCCTGGAAGTACAAAGATGTACCAGGACCTAAACCGGTCGTATTGGTGGACTCGAATGAAGCGCGAGGTTGCTCAGTTCGTAAATGAATGTGATGTCTGCAGAAGAGTGAAAGCAGAACACCAACGACCAGCTGGGCTCCTCCAACCTCTTGCTATTCCAGAATGGAAGTTTGACCATATTGAGATGGACTTCGTGACTGGATTTCCAAAGTCCAAGCGTGGCAATGATGTTATCTTCGTTGTCATCGACAAGCTCACTAAAGTGGCTCATTTCCTTCCTATCAAAGAATCTATCACAGCAGCTCAGTTGGCAGAGCTATATACCTCCAGGATTGTCTCTCTGTACGGCATTCCGCAGATGATATCTTCAGATCGTGGAAGCATCTTTACCTCTAAGTTCTGGGACTCCTTCCAGAAGGCCATGGGCACCAACATTTGCTTCAGCACAGCCTTTCATCCTCAAACCAGTGGCCAAGTCGAGCGGGTCAATCAGATTCTTGAAGATATGCCCAGTGCTTGTGTCATCTCTTTTGGTATGAAGTGGGAAGATTGCCTTCCATATGCTGAGTTCTCCTACAACAACAACTTCCAAGCGAGTTCGGGCAAGGCCCCATTCGAGATTCTCTATGGCAGGAAGTGTCGTACTCCTCTTAACTGGTCAGAGGCTGGTGAACGTCAACTTCTTGGAAATGACTTGATCACAGATGCTGAAGAAATGTGCAAAGTCATTCGTGAAAATCTCAAAGCCACGCAATCGCGCCAGAAGAGTTACTATGATATTAAGCATCGTGACTTGGCTTTCGAGATCAGAGACCATGTCTACCTCCGCGTCTCTCCAATGAAAGGTACTCGTCGCTTCAGTATCAAAGGGAAGCTTGCCCCTAGATATGTGGGCCCTTTCAAGATCATTCGCAAAATAGGCGAGCTCGCCTATCAACTTGAGCTTCCATCCAACTTTGCAAACGTGCATGACGTGTTTCATGTGTCTCAACTCCGCAAGTGTTTCAAGACTCCTGACCGCACCATCAACTTCGAAGAGATTGATCTCCAGGAAGACATGTCTTATCATGAGCACCCCGTGGCTATTCTTGAAGAAACTGAGCGCAAGACTCGCAACAAGTCTATCAAATTCCTGAAAGTCAAGTGGTCACATCATTCTGACCGTGAAGCCACCTGGGAACGTGAGGACCACCTCCGTTCCGAATACCCAGAGTTTTTCCAGTCCTAGATCTCGGGACGAGATCCTTTCGTAGTGGTGGAGTGTTGTAACATCCCGTATGTAACCTACCATATTTGTATTCCAACTCTTGCCATTTCGGGCACTAAGTTATGATATTTCCTTATTGTCGGGTTTTTGTCTTCGTGTTGTTTTGTCTTTGTCATGCATCTCATATCATGTCATCATGTGCATCACATTGCATACATGTTCGTCTCATGCATCCGAGCATTTTCCCCGTTGTCCGTTTTGCATTCCGGCGCTCCTATGCCCTCCGGTGTCCCTTTCTACCTCTTTTCGTGTGCGTGTATTAAATGTTCTCGGATTGGACCGAGACTTGCCAAGCGCCCCTGGACAAAACCCTAACCTCTCCATCCCCTCGCGCCACCAGACGAAATTTTGTCGGACGGACGTGTCCGGTCCGCCCGCCAGCGCCAGGTGTCGCCGTCCGATTCGTCGTCGCTCGCGCCCCACATCGCCGCCTCCACCGCGGGCCCGTGATCCCACGGCCGGCCCCGCGGCCCATCCGGCCAGCCGCCGCCGCCTCGGTCTCCCGCCGCCCGGGCGTCGCCCTCACCGCTCAGCGCCGCTGCACCCGCACCACCGCCGCCTCGCTTGCCTCATCGCCGCCCGCCGCCGCTCGTCTCCCCCCGCGCCGCCCGAGGCCGGCGCCGCCTCCGCCGCCATCACCTCGCCGCCGTCCGGCCTCGCCGGCCCCTCCATCTTCTTCCTCGCCGACCGGATCCCCAAGTCCGGTGACCTCGTGTACAGCTCCGACGAGCTTGGATCCGACCTCGGTTCACATGCCCGACGAACCCTAGATCCGATCTGAGACGGTTGACTTTTTCCCTCTCTCCCAGTAATTTTTGCATATTTTCATCATGTCGTATCTCTGCAACCGTGGCTCCATTTTGGGCGTGTAGCATATCAAATTGTTCGCCTCGACGAGTACTTCATTTCATTCCATTGCACCATGTTCATTTGAGCTCATCGTGATGCCCTAAATGTTGTTCCAAGAGTGCTAGTTTAAATTAGTTTCATATTCTTATCAGTAATTGGACATTTGTCATTTTTGCCATGATTGTTGTGTGCCTCCTATGAACTTGAGCCCTACATGTGATTCGAAGTATGCCATGCCATCTTTACAGGGGTGTATGCCATGTATTTTTGTGATCTTTGTGGTGACTAGCACAAGCATGCAAAGTAGCTCTCATAATGTTGCTGATGTCAGGGACTTAGAAATCTTCTAAGTCATTTTCCTGATTATATTTTTATGCCATGTCTTCATGTTGCTACAAAGGGATCCATGCCTCTTTTGAGCATGATTAGTAAGGATGTTTTGTATATATTTTTGTGCTCTATCCATCCATGTCTTTGTTTGCAATTATGGAGCAACCTAGCTTGACTCAATCGAGCTCTACTTTTGCTATAAAATGTTACTGGCATAATGTTTACGTGTTAAGCATTTTTGCCGAGCTTGTTGTAGTTGATCCATGCATGCTATGAGTGTGTTCTTGCCATGTTTAGCTTCTATGCCATGTATACGTGCTGGGTGTATGCTTAGTTTGTCATGCAATGCCTTGTGGTGAGTGCATCGAGCTCGTAAACATGCCTACTTAATATCTGTTTTGCCATGTTCCAGTTTTCTACTAAGTCTGAATCTGTTAATGATATTTGCTATGTTCACATGGTTGCCATTGTATTCTCTGATCCCTTTTGGCTTATGGTTAGTAAGGGAATTTTGTTGTATGCTTTGAGTAGCTTCATGCCATGCCTTGCTTTGCCATGATATGTTCCTGTAGCATGTTGTTATCTTGCTCCAAACATTGCTTCCTGATATTAAATTCCTGACATGTTGTTATTTTCACTAAGTCTGTAACCTGATATCTTTTGCATTTTCGCCATGCTTGTTTGAACCTGCTATTGAGTGAATTATCCGTAGCTTAGTGTTCATCTTTTGTCAAGCATCTTGGGTGGATCACTGCCATGTATTTTGTTGTTATGTTAGAGTGTAGTAGCTTGTTGTTCTTGATGCATTTAGATGGCCTCGTGCTGTTCATCGCAGATCGGTGCCATATTTGTTTTGCTTGTCATTTGCAAACCGTGTATCCGATTCCGGTGATCTTTATATCGATTTCGACCGAAATCCACTCATCATTCTGGTGGAACTCTTGGTTTTCCATGTTGAGGCTAGGTTCAATCTTTCGTTTCCGAAACGTGCATATGCATCGCATATCACATCCCGCATATCATGCCATGTTCTGCATCATGTTGCTTGTGCATTGCATGTGGTTGATTGTGTCTCCCTTTGCTTGTGTTCTTGCTTTGGGTACAGCCGGGAGACGAGTACGTGATCGAGGAACCCGTTGAGTACGCTTACAGGGATCAAGCTAACGTCAACTCGGAGAATTTTGCAGGCAAGATGACCATACCCTCGAAATCACTTCTATCTTTGCTTGCTAGATGCTCGCTCTATTGCTATGCCTATGCTACGATACCTACCACTTTCTTATCTTGCCTCCCATATTTCCATGTCAAACCTCTAACCCACCTTGTCCTTGCAAACTGTTGTTTGGCTATGTTACCGCTTTGCTCAGCCCCTCTTATAGCGTTGCTAGTTGCAGGTGAAGATTGAAGTTTGTTCCTTGCTGGAACATGTTTATTGTTGGGATATCATTATTATATCTTGTCTACTTTAATGCATCTATATACTTGGTAAAGGGTGGAAGGCTCGGCCTTATGCCTGGTGTTTTGTTCCACTCTTGCCGCCCTAGTTTCCGTCATACCGGTGTTATGTTCCTTGATTTTGCGTTCCTTACACGGTTGGGTTATAATGGGAACCCCTTGACAGTTCTCCTTGAATAAAACTCCTCCAGCAATGCCCAACCTTGGTTTTACCATTTCCCACCTAGCATGTTCCCTTGGGTTTCGCGGACTCAAGGGTCATCTTTATTTTAAACCCCCGGGCCGGTGCTCCTCTGAGTGTTGGTCCAAACTGAGCTGCCTGCGGGGCCACCTCGGGGAAACTTGAGGGTTGGTTTCACTCGTAGCTAGTCTCATCCGTTGTGCCCTGAGAACGAGATATGTGCAGCTAATTTGTCGGCACATTCGGGTGGCTTTGCTGGTTTATTTTTACCATTGTCGAGATGTCTTGTAACCGGGATTCCGAGTCTGATCGGATTGTCTTGGGAGAAGGAATATCCTTCATTGACCGTGAGAGCTTGTGATGGGCTAAGTTGGGACACCCTTGTAGGGATTTGAACTTTCGAAAGCCGTGCCTGTGGTTATGGGCAGATGGGAATTTGTTAATGTCCGGTTGTAGATAGCATCAAACTTAACTTAATTGAAATGAATCAATAGTGTGTGGCCGTGATGGTCTCTTTTCGACGGAGTCCGGAGAACACGGTCTCGTGTTATGCTGAACGTAGGTTGTTCTAGGATCACTTCTTGATCGTAGTTTTCCCGACTGTGCCTTTGCCTTCTCTTCTCGCTCTCTTTTGCGTATGTTAGCCACCATATATGCTAGTGCTTGCTGCAGCTCCACCTCATACCTTTTTCCCTACCTATAAGCTTAAATAGTCTTGATCGCGAGGTTGTGAGATTGCTGAGTCCCCGTGACTCACAGATTACTTCCAAAACCAAATGCAAGGACCGATGTTACCGCTCCAGGATATTCGACTGAGCTCAAGTGGGAGTTCGATGAGGACTCGGGACGATACTACATTTCTTCTCCAGACGATCAGTAGTGGTGCCTAGTTGGGGCGATCAGGGACTTTGTTGCATTTGGGGTTATCTTTATTTTGGTTCCGTAATCGGACCTTGATTGTATCTGGATGAATGTAATGTTATTTATGCTATTGTGTGACGTGGCGATTGTAAGCCAACTTTGTATCTCTTTCCTTATTCAGTACATGGGTTGTGTGAAGATTACCCCACTTGTGACATTGCTTACAATCAAGGTCATGCTTCGACACGTGGGAGATATAGCCGCCTCGTGGGCGTTACACTTGAGGAGAAGAAAAAAGAAGAGAGAAAAGATAGATAATGGATATGCAAAAAATTGACGGGGGTAAGGAGATGAACATAGAGTCCGGCACTAGTTGTAGAATCTTCGGAGTCTGGCTGCGTTCCATGGGTTTGGCTCGAGTCGATTGTCCGATGCATCCCGCAGACAGTACGCTCCACCGGTCAGAACCTGGTCAATAATGAAGGGACCTTCCCATTTGGGCTTGAGCTTGTTCTTTTTCTTCTCCGACAGGCGTATAACTAGTTCACCAACGTTATAGGTTTTGGCCCGTCCTTCTCTGCTTTGATACTTTCAAGCATGTTGCTGATAGAATGCGGAAAGGGCTTTTGCCACGTCGCGCTCCTCCTCCAGGGCGTCCAACCTGTCCTGCCTATCAAGCTCGGCCTCTTTTTCTTCGTACATGCGCACTCGATGTGAGTCATGAATTATGTCGCAAGGCAGAACCGCCTCTACACCGTACACCATAAAAAACGGTGTGTATCCGGTAGTGCGATTCGGCGTGGTCCGCAGCCCCCATATTATGGAGTCGAGCTCCTATACCCAGTGCGTGTTTGATTCCATTAAGGACCGCACTAATCTGGGTTTGATGCCGCTCATGATAAGACAATTTGCTCGCTCGACTTGACTATTAGTTTGCGGGTGATAGACAAAAGCATAATCGAGCTTGATACCCATGTTGCTGCACCAAAGTTTTACCTCGTCGGCTGTAAAGTTCGTGCCGTTGTTAGTGATGATGTTATGGGGGATGCCATAACGGTGTACAACCCCAGATGTGAAGTCTATCACCGGTCCGGATTTAGCCGTTTTAACGGGTTTGGCTTCTATCCATTTGGTGAATTTATCCACCATGACCAGTATGTATTTTTTTCGTATGGGTTCCCCCTTTGAGCGGTCCAACCATATCAAGCCCCCAGACCGCAAAGGGCCAAGTAATGGGGATTGTTCGGAGAGCGGTAGGCGGCATATGGCTTTGGTTTGCAAAAAGCTGGCAACCGACGCAATGTTGGACCAGATACTGTGCATCTGCTCGGCCCGTCGGCCAATAGAAACCTGTACGGGAGGCCTTGCTTACAAGGGCCTGGGCTGCGGCGTGGTGGCCGCCGAGTCCAGCATGGATTTCTGCCAAAAGCTTCCGTCCTTCCTCTTCGGAGATGCACCTTTGAAGGACTACGATAGTGCTTTTCTTATAAAGCTCTCCCTCGTGGACCTTGTCGGCTTTAGATCGCCGCACTATGCAGCTTGCCTCATTTTGGTCCTCGGGTAGTTCCTTCCTGGTTAGGTAGGCCAGGAATGGTTCTGTCCACGGGGCGATGATGGCCATTATCACGTGGGCTGAAGGTGTTATTTCGATGGCAAAGCCTCCGATTGTGTCAGAGTGTTCGGTATCTGGTGTTGTGGCCGGGTCTGGAATATTGTTACCGGTGTCCCCTTCCCATACCACGGATGGCTTAAACACCCTTTCCAAGAAGATGTTAGGTGGGACAGGATCGCGTTTAGCGCCGATACGAGCGAGGATATCCTCCGCCTGATTGTTTTCCTGAGCCACATGGTGGAATTCAAGCCCCTCGAACCGAGCTGACATTGTGAGGACGGCGTTGCAATATGCCGCCATTTTCGGATCCTTGGCATCGAAGTCTCCATTTATTTGAGATATTGCGAGGTTCGAGTCCCCACGCACCTCCAGGCGTTGAATGCCCATGGAAACTGCCATCCGGAGACCATGTAATAGGGCCTCGTATTCGGATGTGTTGTTGGAGTCTGTGTATAGTATTTGGAGTACGTATTGGACTGTATCTCTGGTGGGGGCGTCAGGACAATGCCAGCCCCCAGACCAGCCAACATTTTAGAGCCGTCAAAGTGCATGATCACATTGGAGTACGCGTCGTACTCTTTAGGGAGTTCGGCTTCTGTCCACTCAGCGACAAAATTGGCTAGTACTTGCAACTTAATGGCTCGTCGTGGTCTATATGTTATGTCGAACGAGAGGAGCTCGATAGCCCATTTGGCAATCCAGCCCGTGGCATCGCGGTTGTTTATTATGTCATTGAGTGGTACTTCTGAGGCCACCGTAATTGAACACTCTTGAAAGTAGTGTCGTAATTTCCGGGATGCCATGAATACCGCATATGCTATCTTTTGATAATGTGGGTACCGTGATTTGCATGGAGTGAGGACAGTGGATACATAATATACCGGCTTTGGAAGTGGGAATTTATGTCCGTCCGTCTCTCGTTCGACGACGAGCACTGCGCTTACAACTTAGTGAGTTGCCGCTATATATAACAACATTGGTTCGCCGACATTTGGCGCGGACAAGATTGGGTTGGTGGCCAAGATGGCTTTTATTTCTTCCAATCCGGCCGTGGCTGCGTCCGTCCACTCGAAGTGTTCGGTGCGCCGAAGAAGGCAATAAAGGGGGAGTGCCTTTTCTCCTAATCGGGAGATGAAGCGGCTTAAGGCCGCCACACATACAATTAACTTCTGGATTTGCTTGAGGGCAGTTGGGATAGCCAATTGCGACAGGGCTCAGATTTTAGCCGGATTTGCTTCAATTCCTGTACTAGAGACGATGAAGCCCAGGAGCTTTCCGGCGGGTACGCCGAAAACGCATTTTCCCGGATTGAGCTTAATGTCGTATGTTTGGAGATTGTCGAACGTGAGCCTCAAGTCGTCTATTAAGGAGTCGACGTGTCTGGTTTTAACGACCACATCGTCTACGTATGCCTCCACTGTTTTGCCGATCTACTTTTCCAGACATGTCTGAATCATGCGCTGATACGTTGCGCCGGTGTTTTTGAGCCCAAAGGGCATTGTGTTAAACAGAAGGGGCCATATGGAGTGATAAATGACATTGCGGCATGATCGGACTCCGCCAGCTTAATTTGGTGGTAACCGGAGTATGCGTCGAGGAAGCACAATGAGTCGTGTCCTGCGGTAGCGTCGATATTTTGATCGATGCGAGGGAGGGGGCAGGGATCCTTTGGGCAAGCCTTATTAAGGTCCTTGAAGTCGACGCATAGGCGCCAGGATTTGTCCTTCTTTGGTACCATCACCAGGTTTGCTAGCCAGTCCGGATGTTTTATTTCTCTAATGAATCCAGCCTCCAGTAACTTGGCTAGCTCCTCTCCCATGGCTTGTCGCTTAGGTTCAGAGAAACGCCGAAGAGTCTGCTTGACCGACTTGAATCCTTTTAGAATGTTAAGGCTATGCTCGGCCAACCTGCGTGGGATTCCTGGCATGTCTGAAGGATGCCAGGCGAATATGTCCCAATTCTCACGCAGGAACTCCCGTAGTGCGGTGTCTACAGCGGGGTTTAACTGTGCCCCGATGGATGCTATTTATGTGGGGTCCATTGGATGGACTTGGAATTTGACTATTTCATCCGCTGGTTTAAAAGAGGTGGACTTGGATCTTTTGTCGAGTATCACGTCGTCCCTGTCCACTGCGGAGCGCAACGCAGTTAATTCCTCCGCCGCAAGGGCTTTGGATAATGCCTCGAGGGCTAGTGTGGCTGTCTTGTTTTCGGCACGGAGTGCTATGTACGGATCACTAGCTAGAGTGATGATTCCATTGGGCCCGGGCATTTTGAGCTTCATGTACCCGTAATGGGGTATGGCTTGGAAGATCGTGAATGCCTCACGCCCTAGAAGGGCGTGGTATCCGCTACTGAACGGGGCCACTTGGAATGTAATTTCTTCAGACCTGTAGTTCTCCGAGTGCCGAATACCACATCTAGTGTGATTTTCCCAGCGCAGCGTGCCTCCCGACTGGGGATGATCCCTCAGAAGGTCGTGCTGCTTTGCTCAATACGGTTTCTGTCTATTTCCATTTTTTGAAGAGTCTCCTCACAAATGAGGTTAATCCGCTGCCGCCGTCCATGAGCACTTTAGTAAGCCGAAAGCCGTCCACAATTGGACTGAGGACCAAGGCGGCTGGTGCTCGGGCTGTTCGGAATTTAGGTTCGTCACTGGCATTGAAGGTGATAGCCGTGTCGCTCCATGGATTTATTGCTGCCACGTGGCAGACTTCGGTAAGGCCGCGAAGTGCTCGCTTATGCCTATTATTTGAGGCGAAGGTCTCGAAGACCGTCAATACTGTATTGTTATCCATGGGATGGTGCTCTGCGGTGTTTTGAATAAGGAGATCCTCACCGCTCTTGGCCACCTGCCAGAGTACCCAACATGCTCTAAGGCTGTGTGTTGGTATGGTATCCATTGTACTATGAATTTTGCAGGGCCCGTTAAGCCATCCCTCCAATATGGTTCCACGCCTTGTAGTGGGCTTTTTCTTCTTTGCAATTGAGTCGGGCGACTTATGAGAGTACACCCTTTTAGTTCGGACTGGGGGGTTTATCAGAGCCGGATTATCCCAAAATTTTGTTTGGGTTTTCCAGGCGCTTTCCATCGCACAATACTTCCGTACTATGGCCGCCAAGTCAGTGAAGTGTGCTATGTCACGGCGACTTATGGCGTTAAGGATTCCCTTGTCCGTGCAATTGTTGCAAAAGAACGAAATTGCGTCTTCCTCGTGACAGTCCTTGACCTTGTTCATTACAAGGAGGAATCTGGCCCAATAGTGATGTACTGTCTCTTGGGGCTCTTGCCTAATGTGGGAAAGATCGTTTATATCTGGGTGGGTAGGTGGATTTAAGTCCATACCTTGACCCAATCTGAGACCCAGGGGCGGGGGAGTTTCCGATCTAGGAAGTTCGGGCTACGAGATGTTGCCCCGCAGGTTCGGCATACTGCCTGATTCTAGGTTCAGGGTTAGGGCGATGTCCTCCCGTGGACGGGTATCCGGCTCGGAGAGCTCGGGAATTCGGACATGGTTTGTCCTCAGGATAGAGGAAGATTCGCCGCATTGCTCCTCCACCACCGCTATCTCATGGGTGACGGCGGAGAGTTAATCTCCCTTTGGTCGGGTTTAAGCCCAATCCGATCATAGTCCGTAGCGACTCCCAGAGCGGCGATGCGATCCAAGAGGTCGTTCAAAGAGGAGATCTCCATTGGATCCATCTGCTCGGTGAATTTCGATGACCCGAGAAGTCATCGTCGGTGCAGTGGCCGAGCGGGCGGTCATGACGAAGCCGCCTAGTCGGAGAGTTTGGCCTACAGCCAGGGCTCCCCCAGAGGTGATGGTGTTCTTGACAACGAGGCAAGCCATCCCTCCTTATGATGACGACACAGTGGAACTCTCAATGAAAGCACCAATGTCGTGTCAAAACCGGCGGATCTCGGGTAGGGGGTCCCGAACTGTGCGTCTAAGGCGGATGGTAACAGGAGGCGGGGGACACGATGTTTACCCAAGTTCGGGCCATCTTGATGGAGGTAATACCCTACGTCATGCTTGACTGATCTTGATGATATGAGTATTACAAGAGTTGATCTACCACGAGATCGTAGAGGCTAAACCCTAGAAGCTAGCCTATGGTATGATTGTTGTTGTCCTATGGACAAAACCCTCTGGTTTATATAGACACCAGAGGGGGCTAGGGTTACACAGAGTCGGTTACAAGGGAGGAGATCTACATATCCGTATTGCCAAGCTTGCCTTCCACTCCAAGGAGAGTCCTATCCGGACACGGGACGAAGTCTTCAATCTTGTATCTTCATAGTCCAACAGTCCGGCCAAAGGATATAGTCCGGCTGTCCGGAGACCCCCTAATCCAGGTCTCCCTCAAAAAGCATGTCACTTACCTCTCGAACTAGAACATAAGGCATATTGGCCCATTAAAGAGCTCAATTATGATTTCAAACTTGTCGGTGAGAAGAGGCTTTTTGACATTAGCTCACTTGATGAATGGAGAACCTAGGCTTATGAGAATGCCAAACTGTTTAAAGAAAAATTTAAAAGATAGCATGACAAAAGGATACAAAAGTGTGAGTTTAATGTAGGTGATTATGTTTTGCTATACAACTCTCGTTTAAGATATTTTGCACGCAAACTCCTCTCAAAATGGGAAGGTCCTTACGTCATTGAGGAGGTCTATCGTTCCGGTGCTATAAAAATCAACAACTTCGAAGGCACAAATCCGAGGGTGGTGAACGGTCAAAGAATCAAACATTATATGTCAGGTAATCCTATAAATGTTAAAACTAATGTTATCGAAACCGTAACCCCGGAGGAATACATAAAGGACACTTTCCAGAATGTTTCAGACTCCGAAAAGGAATAGGTATGAGGTACGGTAAGTAAACCGACTCCAAAACAGTTCTATTAGCAATTTTTCTCCATTTTGGAATATTTAAGAAAATAGGAAAATAAGAAGCAGTCCGGGAAGGACACGAGGCTTCCACGAGGGTGGAGGGCGCACCCTACCACCCTGGGCACGCCCCCTGCCTCGTGGGCACCTCGTGTGCTCTCCGGACTCTGTTTTCTTGCACGATACTTCTTTTGGTCGGTAAAAATTCATTATATAATCTCTCGAAGGTTTTGACCACCGTATCACGCAAATATCTCCTATTTTTGTTTCGAGCTATTTTCTGCCAGGGTTATCAAGGCCAGGCATCATGTCGTCTCCTTCCTCCAACAATGAGGGCAATGATTCTTGGCTAATGAAGATAGAGCTGAAGAGAGAAGAACCCGGGGTAATCAACAAGGACGATGGGATCAAGAAGGCCATGGGAGATCAAGTTCCGCAGTAGAAGACGAAGACATCCTTCAACCTCATCACACTCTCCTTACCCCAACGGAGATTGAAGCTTTCAAGATGATTGAGTTACCTCGCATTCAAAACAACTATCTCACAAGTGAAAATATTTTGTTGAAGCAGCATATCATCGCACTCAAGGGCATCATCCGCAAATTGGAGGATCACCTACGCTCGATGTGCGACTATCCATCATCACCATCACCATCACCAACAAAGAACTAAGTATCTAGTATGGGCACTCCCATTGGCGACTACCAAGCTTGGGGGAGATGCCCCGGTATCGTATCACCATCACACTCCTATCTTTACCGTTTTTCTTAGTTCGGTCCTTTTTGTAATATCTTGATCTAGTAGAATAAAGTTTTAGTATGATCTAGTTCTGAGAGTCCATGAGCTATATATAATAAAGATTAGTGTTGAGCCAAGGGCTTTGCCATCTTGCTACGATATGGAGGGAACAAAAATAAAAATTAAAGAGAGGAGAAAGAATAAAAAGAAATAAAGAGATCATATGGATCTTATGGAGAGTAATGACTTCACATATAAAAAGTATGATGAATAAAAGTTGTTGAGAGTTGACAAACATAGTTTTGGTCATCGTTGCAATTAATAGGATGTAATAAAGAAAGAGAGGTTTTCACATATAAATATACTATCTTGGACATCTTTTATGATTGTGAGCACTCATTAAAATATGACATGCTAAAGAGTTGATGTTCGACAAGGAAGACAACGTAATGGGTTATGTTTTCTTACATCCGAAATAAATTATATTGTCATGGATCATCCAACATGTTGAGCTTGCCTTTCCCTCTCATGATAGCCAAATTCTTTGCACCAAGTAGAGATACTACTTGTGCTTCCAAATATCCTTAAACCCAGTTTTGCCATGAGTGTCCACCATACCTACCTATGGATTGAGTAAGATCCTTCAAGTAAGTTGTCATTGTTGCAAGCAATAAAAATTGCTCTCTAAATATGTATGACTTATTAGTGCGGAGAAAATAAGCTTTATACGATCTTGTGATGTGGAAGAAATAAAAGCGATGGACTGCATAATAAAGGTCCATATCACAAGTGGCAATATAAAGTGACGTTCTTTTGCATTAAGATTTCGTGCATCCAGCCATAAAAGCACATGACAACCTCTACTTCCCTCTGCGAAGGGCCTATCTTTTATTCTTATCTTATACTTCATACAAGAGTCATGGTGATCTTCATCTTTCCTTTTTACATTTTATCCTTTGGCAAGCACAATGTGTTGGAAAGATCCTGATATATATAGCTAATTGGATGTGAGTTTTCATGAACTATTATTGTTGACATTACCCTTGAGCTAAAAGGTTGGGAGGCAAAACTATAAGCCCCTATCTTTCTCTGTGTCCGATTAAAACTTCATACCCATAAGTATTGCGTGAGTGTTAGCAATTGTGAAAGACTAAATGATAGTTGAGTATGTGGACTTGCTGAAAAGCTCTTATATTGACTCTTTCCGATGTTATGATAAATTGCAATTGTTTCAATGACTGAGATTATAGTTTGTTAGTTTTCAATGAAGTTTCTGATTCATACTTGAAATTGTGAATGAATTGTTACTTTAGCATAAGAAATCATATGACAATATATATATATATATATATATATATGTTGCTGATATAAGAATGATCATGATGCCCTCATATCCGCATTTTATTTTATCGTCACCTCTATCTCTAAACATGTGGACATATTTTTCGATATCGGCTTCTGCTTGAGGACAACCGATGTCTAAGCTTGGGAGAGTTGATACATCCATTTTGCATCATGCTTTTATATCGATATTTATTGCATTATGGGTTGTTATTACACATTATGTCACAATACTTATGCATATTCTATCTTATTTTATAAGGTTTCCATGAAGAGGGAGAATGGGAGCAGCTGGAATTATGGGCTGGAAAAGGAGCAAATATTAGAGACCTATTCTGCATAACTCCAAAAGTCCTGAAACTTCATGGGAGTACGTTTCAGAATATAAAAAAATATTGGGCGAAGGAAGCACTAGAGGGGGGCCACCCACCATCCATGAAGGTGGGGGCGCACCGTACCCCCTGGGCGCGCCCCCTGTCTCGTGGGCCCCCTAGCAGGCCTCCGGTGCCCATCTTCTGCTATATGAGGTCTTTTGTCCGAGAAAAAAATCACAAGAAACCTCACGGGATGAAACTCTGCCACCACGAGGTGGATCCTTGGCGAAACCAATCTAGGGCTCCGGCGGAGCTGTTCTGCCGGGGAAACTTCCCTCTGGGAGGGGGAAATCATCACCACCGTCATCATCATCTATCCTCTCATCGGGAGGGGGTCGATCTCCATCAACATATTCACCAGCACCATCTCATCTCAAACCCTAGTTCATCTCTTGTATCCAATCTTTCCCTCAAAAACTCAGATTGGTACCTATGGGTTGCTAGTAGTGTTGATTACCCCATGTAGTTAATGCTAGTTGGATTATTCGGTGGAAGATCATATGTTCACATCCTTTATGCATATTTATACCCCTCTGATTATGAACATGAATATGATATGTGAGTAGTTATGTTTGTTCCTAAGGACATGGGAGAAGTCTTGCTATAAGTAGTCATGTGAATTTGGTATTCGTTCGATATTTTGATGAGATGTATGTTGTCTTTCCTCTAGTGGTGTCATGTGAACGTCGACTACATGACACTTCACCATTATTTGGGAATAGAGGAACGCATTGGGAAGTAATAAGTAGATGATGGGTTGCTAGAGTGATAGAAGCTTAACCCCTAGTTTATGAGTTTCTTCGTAAGGGGCTGATTTGGATCCATATGTTTCATGCTATGGTTAGGTTTACCTTAATACTTCTTTTGTAGTTGCGGATGCTTGCAAGAGGGGTTAATCATAAGTGGGATGCTTGTCCAAAGAAGGGCAGTACCCAAGCACCGGTCCACCCACATATCAAATTATCAAAGTACCGAACATGAATCATATGAATGTGATGAAAACTAGCTTGACAATAATTCCCATGTGTCCTCGGGAGAGCTTTCCTTTATATAAGAGTTTGTCCATGCTTGTCCTTTCCTACAAAAAGGATTGGGCCATCTTGCTACAGCTTATTTACTTTTATTACTTGTTACCCGTTACAAATTACCTTATCACAAAACTATCTGTTACCGATAATTTCAGTGCTTGCAGAGAATACCTTACTGAAAACTGCTTATCATTTCCTTCTGCTCCTCATTGGGTTCGACACTCTTACTAATCAAAAGGACTACGATAGATCCCCTATACTTGTGGGTCATTAGACGTCATGGCGGGTTACAATATCTTGTGAAGAACAAATGAAGAAGGATTTTTTCCTAAGTGTTGAAGGTTGACATGAACAAGTTCAAATCAACCTGGGGCCTAATGTTGGGGATGTAACTATTGGGTTAACCCGCCTAGGAGGGGCCGGGTTAAGCCACGGCGGTCTATCAAGACAAAGCCCATAAAGGCGCTGAAGATGGCAGTTCACTATGAACACTCGTTAAAAGGCCCAAGGACCAGAGGCGGCTTAAAGCCCATAAGCCTAAACCGCCATATATGTATGACTTGTATTGTAAGGCATGTGTATTTGGTCACCGAGCCAGACACATTATATGAGCCGGCCAGGACTCTGTAAAGCCGGTGGGCGTCAACCTATGTATATAAAGGGACGACCCAGCGGCGGTTTAGGGCAAGAGACAAGAGATCGAAAGCTAGGTCAAGCGTATTCGCTCCCTGGTAATCGAGACATAAGCAATACCACCTCAACTGGAGTAGGCCTTTACCTTCACTGCAAGGGTCCGAACTAGTATAAACTCTTGTGTCCTTTGTCTCGTTTAACCCCTTTAAGCTAACCTAGTGCGATGGCTCCACTACAAAGTTCTCATACCAGGACATCTGCCGTGACAATTCCACAACAAATACCTCTTTCAGAAATTTTATGACCCAAGACAATGCCTTCATTAACCATAAAGTGGCACTTCTCCCAATTCAAGACAAGATTTGTTTGTTCACATCTCTCCAAAACTAGGCCAGGATTGCTTAAACAATCATCAAAAGACTTCCCATAACCAGATAAATCATCCATGAAAACCTCAACAATCTTTTCATAAAAGTCAGAGAATATAGCAGTCATACATCTTTGAAAGGAAGCAGGTGCATTGCATTAACCAAAAGGCATACGTCTATAAGCATAAGTTCCAAAGTGACAAGTAAAAGTGGTCTTTTCTTGATTACGTTGAGAAACAGGTATTTGTGAAAAACCAGAATATCCATCAGGGAAGCAAAAATGTGTGTGCTTAGATAATCATTCTAGCATTTGATCGATAAAATGCAGAGGGAAATGATCTTTTCTAGTTGCTTTGTTTAATTTTCTAAAATCTATTACCATTCTATAACCTGTAACAATTCTTTGTGGAATAAGTTCATTCTTATCATTAGGAACAACAGTAAATCATCCCCTTTTAGGGACACAATGAACAGGACTTACCCATCTATTATCTGCTATAAGATAGATTATACCTGCTTCCAGAAGTTTTAGGAATTCTGTTCTTACCACTTCCTTCATTTTTGGATTTAACCGACGTTGGTGATCAACCACGGGTTTAGCATCAGGTTCCATATTAATTTTGTGTTGACATAGAGTGGGACTAATGCCCTTTAAATCATCAAGAGTATATCCAATAGCAGCTCGGTGCTTCCTCTTTCTTCTTCATGTTCTGAAAGGTTAGCACTAATAATAACAGGATATATCTTCTTTTCATCAAGATAAGCATATTTCAAAGTGCATGGCATTTGTTTTAGTTCAAATCAGGATATACCTTCTTTTCATCAAGATAAGCATATTTCAAAGTGCATGGCATTTGTTTTAGTTCAAACACAGGATCACCTTTAGGTGGAGGAGGACCTCCTAGAGTTTCAATAGGCAAATTGTGTTTAAGCAGAGGACTTCATTCGAAGAAAATCTTATCTATTTCATTTATTTCATGCATATGTAAATCATTTTCACGGTCTAGCAAATATTGTTCTAGTGGATCAGTAGGAGGCACGGTAATAGAAGCAAGACCAATTAATTCATCTTTACTAGGCAATTATTTTTCATGAAGTTTTCCACTAAACTTGGAAAAATTAAACTCATGAGACTCATCACCAAAACTATCACCGACAATTTGTTTCTCACAGTCTATTCTAGCATTACGATGTTCAAGAAAGGTCTACCAGAGATAATGGGCTAGAAGTCATCTTGTGGGGAACCAAGAACAATAAAATCAGTAGGGTATTTTATTTTCCCACACAAGAATTCAACATCTCTAACAATCCCACTTGGTGATATAGTGTCTCTATTAGCAAGTTTGATAGTAACATCTATGTCTTCAATCTATGCAGGTGCTATGTCATTCATCATTTCTTGATATAAGGAATAAGGAATAGCACTCATGCTAGCACCTATGTCACATATAACAGTGATCTCCTATTTTAACTGAGACAACGTCCATGCCAACAACAGGTATGTGTTTATCCTTTTTATCAGGTTTGGCAATTCGAGCATCTTCTTCACAGAAGTAAATAACATGCCCATCAACATTTTCTTCAAAGAGATCCTTAACCATAGCAATACTAGGTTCTACTTTAATTCATTCATCAGTTTTACGTGTTCTCATACAGCTTTTGTTGACCATAGTTGAAACTTTAGCATGTTCCTTTATCCTAACAGGGAAAGGTGGTTTCTCAATATAAGCAGTAGGAACAACTGGATCAACATTATAAATTATAGTTTCTTCTTTAACTGGTACCGGTTCTTCAATGTCTTCTCTAATACGTGGGTGATATATAAACCACTTCTCTTTAGGGAGATCAACATGAGTAGAAAATGATTCACAAAAGGAAGCTACTATCTTAGAGTCAAGTCCATATTTAGTGCTAAATTTTTGAAAAGCATCGGCATTCATAAAATATTTAACACAATCATACTTAAGTTTAATACCTGACTCTCTACCTTCGTCGAGTTCCCAATCTTCAGAGTTGCATTTAATTATTTCCAAAAGATCCAACCGGAATTCAATAGTTTTCTTCATAAAAGAACCAGCACAAGAAGTATCAAGCATGGTTTGATCATTACGAGAAAGCCGAGTATAAAAATTCTGGATAATTCTCTTGAGAGCTCATGATTGGGGCATGAATATAAATTGACTCTAGCCTCCCCCAAGCTAGAGCGACACTTTATCCTTCACGAGGCCAAAAATACAGTGGAGGAATACAATGGAGGAGATCGAGTCTTGTGGGGAAAAGTGCGCACACCTTTGCAGAGTGTATAAACTAATCATGGTTAGCCGTGTCCCCGGTTATGGAGATCTTGAGTATATGGTACTTGCATTATTATGTTGATCTCATCACTTTACTTAATGAATATGTTGGGTTATTAATGTTAATTTGGGATTGAGTTGGGGGTACCTTCTCAATATTTCATCAAACTCTGTGGTTAAGTAAAATATATTCCTTTGTTGTAGGGAAAAATTAGCTTTGTGCAAATGATAACCATAGAGCCTCCACCAGCCAAATATGCATGTAGTGATAGATGTTATTTGTTCATTGCTCTATGGTGTTATCTTGCCAGCATATTCCATGTGCTGACCTACATGGCTGCAACGTATCATGTTGTAGAGTTTTTAGACGAATAGTAAGGTGTGATAGGTCGTTATCATTCACTCAGTTTTGTCGTGGAGTTGGATGGACTCATTTATCTTCAAAGCTTCCGTAGTTACCTATTTTAGATGGCCTTCAGCAATATTATTGTAATAAGTACTCTTTATGAGACACTCATTGTAATAAGTGTGTGATTGAACTCAGCAATAAATCCTCGAGTACTATGTGTGTCAGCAATACCGATCCAGGGATGACACTTAAGCACAGAGACTATGGTATTAGGATTGGGTCGCCATAGTAGTTGACATTCACATGACACCAGTAAGGGAATCACAATATACATAGTATCAAAATATCGAACAAATATCAAGTCCACATGATTACTTGCAACATGATTTCTCCCGTGACCTCAAGAGCAAAAGTAACTACTCAAAAATGATAATCATGCTCAAGATTAGAGGGGTATTAAATAGCATACTGGATCTGAACATAAAATTGTCCACCAAATAAACCATATAGTAACCAACTACAAGATGTAATCAACACTACTAGTCAACCACAAGCACCAATCTATAGTTTCGGTAACAAGATTGAACACAAGAGATGATCTAGGGTTTCAGATGAGATGGTGTTGTTGAAGATGTTGATGGATATTGCCCTCCCCAAGATGGGAGAGTTGTTGGTGATGATGATGATAATTTCTCCCTCCGGGAGGGAAGTTCCCCCGGCGGAATCGCTCCACCGGAGGGCAAATGTGCTCCTGCCCAAGTTTTGCCTCGAGACGGCAGCGCTCCGACCCGAAATTCCTGTCCTTATTTTTCTAGGTCAAAATGACTTATATACCAGAAGATGGGCACTAGAGGTGGGCCTGGGTGAGCATAACCCACCAGGGCATGCCTGGGCTCCCTGACATGCCCAGGTGGGTTGTGCCCACCTACTGGGCCTCCTATGGTACTTATTTGCTATAGTATTCTTCATATATTCCATAAGAATTCTCCGTGAAGTTTCATCTTGTTTGGAGTTGTGCAGAATAGGTAGCCTGACGTAGCTTTTCCAGGTCCAGATTTCCAGCTGCCGGAATTCTCCCTCTTTGTGTATACCTTGCATATTATGAGAGAAAAGGCATTAGAATTACTCCAAAAAGCATTATTATGGATAAAAACATCATAAATAATAGTAGGAAAACATGGTGCAAAATGGAAGTATCAACTCCCCCAAGCTTGGACCTCGCTTGTCCTCAAGCGAAAACCGAAATTGAAAAACATGTCCACATGCTTAGAGAGAGGTGTTGATAAAATAATACGGACATAGAAGCATCATGTTCATTATTATGATAGCAACAAACATAAACATAAGACTTTTATCAAAGAACTTTTATCATAGACTTCTCATGAATAAGTGATAATTCATCACACTATTGAAGTATAAAGCAAAAACTCTATTAGAAACCAACAAACTATGTTCTCGGTCAACTTTGCAACTACAATTCATCATCTTTTCAGGAAGGGTCACGTGTCGGATCCTTTAGGAAAGTCCACATACTCAACCATCATATAGTCTTCCATGATAGAACTTATATCGTAGACTTCTCATGAATATGTGATAAATCATCACACTATTGAAGTATAAAGCAAAAACTCTATTAGAAACCAACAAACTATGTTCTCAGTCAACTTTGCAACTACATTTCATCATCTTTTCAGGAAGGCTCACGTGTCAGAGCCTTTAGGCAAGTCCACATACTCAACCATCATATAGTCTTCCATGATTGCTAACACTCACCGCCTACACATGAGCAAAACGTTTCAATCGGACACATAGAAAGATAGGGGCTTGTAGTTTCGCCTCCCAACGTATTCACCTCAAGGGTGATGTCAACAATAATAACTCATGCTATCTATATTCTAAAGGAAATATGCCCTAGAGGCAATAATAAAGTTATTATTTTATTTCCTTATATCATGATAAATGTTTATTGTTCATGCTAGAATTGTATTATCCGGAAACATAATACTTGTGTGAATACATAGACAAACTAAACGTCACTAGTATGCCTCTACTTGACTAGCTCGTTAATCAAAGATGGTTATGTTTCCTAACCATAGACATGTGTTGTCATTTGATTAAAGGGATCACATTATTAGGAGAATGATGTGATTGACATGACCCATTCCATTAGCTTAGCACCCGATCGTTTAGTATGTTGCTATTTCTTTCTTCATGACCTATACATGTTCCTATGACTATGAGATTATGCAACTCCCGTTTGCCGGAGGAACACTTTGTGTGCTACCAAACGTCACAACATAACTGGGTGATTATAAAGGAGCTCTACATGTGTCTCCAAAGGTACATGTTGGGTTGGCGTATTTCGAGATTAGGATTTGTCACTCCGATTGTCGGAGAGGTATCTCTGGGCCCTCTCGGTAATGCACATCACATAAGCCTTGCAAGCATTACAACTAATGAGTTAGTTGTGAGATGATGTATTACGAAACGAGTAAAGAGACTTGCCGGTAACGAGATTGAACTAGGTATTGTGATACCGACGATCGAATCTCGGGCAAGTAACATACCGATGACAAAGGGAACAATGTATGTTGGTATGCGGTCTAACCGATAAAAGATCTTCGTAGAATATGTGGGAATATGAGCATCCAGGTTCCGCTATTGGTTATTAACCGGAGACATGTCTCGGTCATGTCGACATTGTTCTCGAACCCGTAGGGTCCGCACGCTTAACGTTACGATGATAGTTTCATTATGAGTTTATATATTTTGATGTACCGAAGTTGGTTCGGAGTCCCGGATGTGATCACGGACATGACGAGGAGTCTCGAAATGGTTGAGACATAAAGATTGATATATTGGAAGCCTATGTTTGGACATCGGAAGTGTTCCAGGTGAAATCGGCATTTTACCGGAGTACCGGGAGGTTACCGGAACCCCCCAGTAACCTAATGGGCCTTAATGGGCCTAGTGGAGGAAGAGGAGAGGAGGCCTAGGGGCTGCCGCGCGCCCCTCTCCCCCTAAGTCCGAATTGGACAAGGAGGGGGGCGGCGCCCCCCCCCCTTTCCTTTCTTCCCTCTCTTCCTTCTTCCCCAAGTCCTAATCCAACTAGGGAAAGGGGGGAGTCCTACTCCCGGTAGGAGTAGGACTCCTCCTGCGCGCCTCCTCCTAGGGCCGGCCGCACCCCCCCCCTGGATCCTTTATATACGAGGGCAGGGGGCACCCCTAGACACACAAGTTGATCTCTAAGATTGTTCTCTTAGCCGTGTGCGGTGCCCCCTTCCACCATAGTCCTTGATAATATTGTAGTGGTGCTTAGGCGAAGCCCTGCGACAGTAGAACATCAAGATCATCACCACGCCGTCGTGCTGACGGAACTCTTCCCCGACACTTTGCTGGATCGGAGTCCGGGGATCGTCATCGAGCTGAACGTGTGCTAGAACTCGGAGGTGTCGTAGTTTCGGTGCTTGATCGGTCGGGTCGTGAAGACGTATGACTACATCAACCGCGTTGTCATTACGCTTCCGCTGTCGGTCTACGAGGGTACATAGACTACACTCTCCCCTCTCGTTGCTATGCATCACCATGATCTTGCGTGTGCGTAGGAAAATTTTGAAATTACTACGTTCCCCAACAGTGGCATCCGAGCCTTGGTTTTATGTGTTGATGTTATATGCACGAGTAGAACACAAGTGAGTTGTGGGCGATATAAGTCATACTTTGGTTCGGCGGTATTGTTGGATGAAGCGGCCCGGACCGACATTACGCGTACGCTTACGCGAGACCGGTTCTCCCGACGTGCTTTGCACAAAGGTGGCTAGCGGGTGTCAGCTTCTCCAACTTTAGTTGAACCAAGTGTGGCTACGCCCAGTCCTTGCGAAGGTTAAAACAGCACCAACTTGACAAACTATCGTTGTGGTTTTCATGCATAGGTAAGAACGGTTCTTGCTAAGCCCGTAGCAGCCACGTAAAACTTGCAACAACAAAGTAGAGGACGTCTAACTTGTTTTTGCAGGGCATGTTGTGATGTGATATGGTCAAGACATGATGCTAAATTTTATTGTATGAGATGATCATGTTTTGTAACTAAGTTATCGGCAGCTGGCAGGAGCCATATGGTTATCGCTTTATTGTATGCAATGCAATTGCACTGTAATGCTTTACTTTATCACTAAGCGGTAGTGATAGTCGTGGAAGCATAAGATTGGCAAGATGACAACGATGCTACGATGATGATCAAGTGTCACGCCGGTGACGATGGTGATCATGACGATGCTTCGAAGATGGAGATCACAAGCACAAGATGATGATGGCCATATCATATCACTTATATTGATTGCATGTGATGTTTATCTTTTATACATCTTATCTTGCTTTGATTGACGGTAGCATTTTAAGATGATCTCTCACTAATTATCAAGAAGTGTTCTCCCTAAGTATGCACCGTTGCGAAAGTTCTTCGTGCTGAGACACCACGTGATGATCGGGTGTGATAGGCTCTACGTTCAAATACAACGGGTGCAAAACAGTTGCACACGCGGAATACTCAGGTTATACTTGACGAGCCAAGCATATACAGATATGGCCTCGGAACATGGAGACCGAAAGGTCGAGCGTGAATCATATAGTAGATATGATCAACATAGTGATGTTCACCATTGAAAACTACTCCATCTCACGTGATGATCGGACATGGTTTAGTTGATTTGGATCACGTGATCACTTGGATGACTAGAGAGATGTCTGTCTAAGTGGGAGTTCTTAAGTAATATGATTAATTGAACTTTAACTTATCATGAACTTAGTCCTGATAGTATTTTGCAAATTATGTTGTAGATCAATAGCTCGCGTTGTTACTTTCATATGTTTATTTTGATATGTTCCTAGAGAAAATTGTGTTGAAAGATGTTAGTAGCAATGATGCGGATTGGATCCGTGATCTGAGGTTTATCCTCATTGCTACACATAAGAATTATGTCCTTGATGCACCGCTAGGTGACAGACCTATTGCAAGAGCAGATGCAGACGTTATGAACATTTGGCTAGCTCAATATGATGACTACTTGATAGTTTAGTGCACCATGCTTAACGGCTTAGAATCGGGACTTCAAAGACGTTTTTGAACGTCATGGACCATATGAGATATTCCAGGAGTTGAAGTTAATATTTCAAGCAAATACCCGAGTTGAGAGATATGAAGTCTCCAACAAGTTCTATAGCTAAAATATGGAGGAGAATCGCTCAACTAGTGAGCATGTGCTCAGATTGTCTGGGTACTACAATCGCTTGAATCAAGTGGGAGTTAATCTTCTAGATAAAATAGTGATTGACAGAATTCTCTAGTCACCATCACCAAGTTAGTAGAACTTCGTGATGAACTATAATATGCAAGGGATAACAGAAACGATTCCCAGGCTCTTCGTGATGCTAAAATCGACGAAGGTAGAAATCAAGAAAAACATCAAGTGTTGATGGTAGACAAGACCACTAGTTTCAAGAAAAGGGCAAAAGGAAGTAGGGGAACTTCAAGAAGAATGGCAAGCAAGTTGATGCTCAAGTGAAGAAGCCCAAGTCTGGTCCTAAGCCTGAGACTAAGTGCTTCTACTGCAAAGGGACTGGTCACTGGAAGCGGAACTACCCCAAGTGATTGGCAGATAAGAAGGATGGCAAAGTGAACATAAGTATATTTGATATACATGTTATTGATGTGTACTTTACTAGTGTTTATAGCAACCCCTCAGTATTTGATACTAGTTCAGTTGCTAAGATTAGTAACTCGAAACGGGAGTTACAGAATAAACAGAGACTAGTTAAGGGTGAAGTGATGATGTGTGTTATAAGTGGTTCCAAGATTGATATGATCATCATCGCACACTCCCTATACTTTCGGGATTAGTGTTGAACCTAAATAAGTGTTATTTGGTGTTTGCGTTGAGCATGAATATGATTGGATCATGTTTATTGCAATACGGACATTCATGTAAGTTAGAGAATAATTGTTGTTCTGTTTACATGAATAAAACCTTCTATGGTCATACACCCAATAAAAATGGTTTGTTGGATCTCGATCGTGGTGATACACATTTTTGTAATATTGAAGCCAAAAATACAAAGTTAATAATGATAGTGCAACTTATTTGTGGCACTGCCGTTTAAGTCATATTGGTGTAAAGCGCATGAAAAAACTCCATGCGGATGGGATTTTGGAATCACTTGATGCTTGCGAACCATGTCTCTTGGGCAAGATGACTAAAATGCCGTTCTCCGGAACAATGGAGCAAGCAACATATTTGTTGGAAATCATACATACTGATGTATGTGGTCCGATGAATATTAAGGCTTGAAGCGGGTATCATTATTTTCTTACCTTCATAGATGATTTGAGCAGATATGGGTGTATCTACTTAATGAAATAGAAGTCTGAAACATTTGAAAAGTTCATATAATTTCAGAGTGAAGTGGAAAATCATCGTAACAAGAAAATAAAGTTTCTACGATCTGATCGTGGAGAAGAGTACTTGAGTTACGAGTTTGGTCTTCAATTAAAATAATGTGGAATAGTTTCACAAAATCGTGGCACCTGGAACACCACAGTGTAATGGTGTGTCCGAACATCGTAACCGTACTTTATTAGATATGGTGCGATCTATGATGTCTCTTACCGATTTACCACTATCGTTTTGGGGTTATGCATTAGAGATAGCTACATTCACATTAAATAGGGCACCATCTAAATCCGTTGAGACGACACCGTATGAACTTTGGTTTGGCAAGAAACCTAAGCTGTCGTTTCTTAAAGTTTGAGGTTGCAATGCTTATGTGAAAAAGTTTCAACCTGATAAGCTCAAACCCAAATCAGAGAAGTGCGTCTTCATAGGATACCCAAAAGAAAATGTTGGGTACACCTTCTATCACAGATCCGAAGGCAAGATATTCGTTGCTAAGAATGGATCCTTTCTAGAGAAGGAGTTTCTCTCGAAAGAAGTGAGTGGGAGGAAAGTAGAACTTGATGAGGTAACTGTACCTGCTCCCTTATTGGAAAGTAGTTCATCACAGAAATCTGTTCCTGTGACTACTACACCAATTAGTGAGGAAGCTAATGATGATGATCGTGTAACTTCAGATCAAGTTACTACCGAACCTCGTAGGTAAACCAGAGTGAGAGCTGCACCAGAGTGGTACGGTAATCGAGTTCTGGGGGTCATGTTACTTGACCATGACGAGACCTACGAACTATGAGGAAGCGATGATGAGCCCAGATTCCGCAAAATGGCTTGAAGCCATGAAATCTAAGAAAGGATCCATGTATGAGAACAAAGCATGGACTTTGATTGACTTTCCCAATGATCGGCGAGCCATTGAGATTAAATGGATCTTCAAGAGGAAGATGGACGCTGATAGTAGTGTTACTATCTACAAAGCTAGAATTGTCGCAAAAGGTTTTTCGACAAATTCAAGGTGTTGACTATGATGAGAGTTTCTCACTCGTATCTATGCTTAAGTCTGTCCTAATCATGTTAGCAATTGCCGCATTTTATGAAATCTGGCAAATGGATAAACAAAACTGCATTCCTTAATGAATTTATTAAAGAAGAGTTGTATATGATGCAACCAGAAGGTTTTGTCAAATCTAAAAGGTGCTAACAAAATATGCAAGCTCCAGCGATCCATCTATGGACTGGTGCAAGCATCTCGGAATTGGAATATATGCTTTGATAAGTTAATCAAAGCATATAGTTTTATACAGACTTGCGGTGAAGCCTGTATTTACAAGAAAGTGAGTGGGAGCACTACAGCATTTCTGATAAGTATATGTGAAAGACATATTGTTGATCGGAGATAATGTAGAATTATTCTGCAAAGCATAAAGGAATGTTTGAAAGGAGTTTTTCAAAGAAAGACCTCGGTGAAGCTGCTTACATATTGAGCATCAAGATCTATAGAGATAGATCAAGACGCTTGATAAGTTTTTCAATGAGTACATACCTTGACAAGATTTTGAAGTAGTTCAAAATGGAACAATCAAAGAAGGAGTTCTTGCCTGTGTTACAAAGGTGTGAAGTTGAGTAAGACTTAAAACCCGACCACGACAGAAGATAGAGAGAGAATGAAAGTCATTCGGTATGCCTCAGCCATAGGTTCTATAAAGTATGCCATGCTGTGTACCAGAACTATTGTATACCCTGCCCTGAGTTTGGAAGGGAGTACAATAGTGATCTAGGAGTAGATCACTTGAGAGCGGTCAAAATTATCCTTAGTGGAATAAGGAAATATTTCTCGATTATGGAGGTGACAAAAGGTACGTTGTAAAAAGTTACGTCGATGCAAGTTTTGACACAGATCTGGATGACTCTAAGTCTTGATCTAGATACATATTGAAAGTGGGAGCAATTAGCTAGAGTAGCTCCGTGCAGAGCATTGTAGACATAGAATTGGCAAAATACTTACGGATTTGTATGTGACAGACCCGTTGACTAAAATTATCTCACAAGCAAAACATGATCAAACCTCAGTATTCTTTGGGTGTTAATCACATAGCGATGTGAACTAGATTATTGACTCTAGTAAACCCTTTGGGTGTTGATCACATGTCGATGTGAACTATGGGTGTTAATCACATGGTGATGTGAACTATTGATGTTAAATCACATGGCGATGTGAACTAGATTATTGACTCTAGTGCAAGTGGGGGACTGAAGGAAATATGCCCTAGAGGCAATAATAAAGTTATTATTTCATTTCCTTATATCATGATAAATGTTTATTGTTCATGCTAGAATTGTATTATCCGGAAACATAATACTTGTGTGAATACATAGACAAACTAAACGTCACTAGTATGCCTCTACTTGACTAGCTCGTTAATCAAAGATGGTTATGTTTCCTAACCATAGACATGTGTTGTCATTTGATTAACGGGATCACATTATTAGGAGAATGACGTGATTGACATGACCCATTCCATTAGCTTAGCACCCGTTCGTTTAGTATGTTGCTATTGCTTTCTTCATGACTTATACATGTTCCTATGACTATGAGATTATGCAACTCCCGTTTGCCGGAGGAACACTTTGTGTGCTACCAAACGTCACAACGTAATTGGGTGATTATAAAGGAACTCTACAGGTGTCTCCAAAGGTACATGTTGGGTTGGCGTATTTCGAGATTAGTATTTGTCAATCTGATTGTCGGAGAGGTATTTCTAGGCCCTCTCGGTAATGCACATCACATAAGCCTTGCAAGCATTACAACTAATGAGTTAGTTGTGAGATGATGTATTACGAAATGAGTAAAGAGACTTGCCGGTAACGAGATTGAACTAGGTATTGAGATACCGACGATCGAATCTCGGGCAAGTAACATACCGATGACAAAGGGAACAATGTATGTTGTTATGCGGTCTGACCGATAAAAGATCTTCGTAGAATATGTGGGAGCCAATATGAGCATCCAGGTTCCGCTATTGGTTATTGACCGGAGACATGTCTCGGTCATGTCGACATTGTTCTCGAACCCGTAGGGTCCGCACGCTTAATGTCACGATGACAGTTTCATTATGAGTTTATATATTTTGATGTACCGAAGTTGGTTCGGAGTCCCAGATGTGATCACGGACATGACGAGGAGTCTCGAAATGGTCGAGACATAAAGATTGATATATTGGAAGCCTATGTTTGGACATCGGAAGTGTTCCAGGTGAAATCGGCATTTTACCGGAGTACCGGGAGGTTACCGGAACCCCCCGGTAACCTAATGGGCCTTAATGGGCCTAGTGGAGGAAGAGGAGAGGAGGCCTAGGGGCTGCCACGTGCCCCTCCCCCCCCCCCCAAGTCCGAATTGGACAAGGAGGGGGGGCGGCGCCCCCCCTTTCCTTTCCTCCCTCTCTTCCTTCTTCCCCAAGTCCTAATCCAACTAGGGAAAGGGGGGAGTCCTACTCCCGGTCCGGTAGGAGTAGGACTCCTCCTGCGCGCCTCCTCCTAGGGCCGGCCGCACCCCCTCTTGGCTCCTTTATATACGGGGGCATGGGGCACCCCTAGACACACAAGTTGATCTCTAAGATCGTTCTCTTAGCCGTGTGCGGTGCCCCCTTCCACCATAGTCCTCGATAATATTGTAGTGGTGCTTAGGCGAAGCCCTGCGATAGTAGAACATCAAGATCGTCACCACGCCATCGTGCTGACGAAACTCTTCCCCGACACTTTGCTGGATCGGAGTCCGGGGATCGTCATCGAGCTGAACGTGTGCTAGAACTCGGAGGTGCCGTAGTTTCGGTGCTTGATCGGTCGGGCCGTGAAGACGTACGACTACATCAACCACGTTGTCATAACGCTTCCGCTGTCGGTCTAAGAGGGTATGTAGACTACACTCTCCCCTCTCGTTGCTATGCATCACCATGATCTTGCGTGTGCGTAGGAAAATTTTGAAATTACTATGTTCCCCAACATATTCAACTGGACATATATGCCTAGATCTTTCCTCGCCACATGATGCTTGCCAAAGGAGAAAAATAAAAAGGAATAGAGGGAAACTTTGACTCTTTGCATAAAAGTAAAAGATAGGCCCTTCGCAGATGTAAGCAGATGTTGACATGCGCTTATTTGTTTGTAGGCTCAACCCCTTAATGCAAAAGAACGTCATGTTGCATTGCCCCTTGTGATAGCGACCTTTATTATGCAGACTGTCGCTTTTATTCTTCACCATCACAAGTTCGTGCAACGCTCAATTTTCTCTTACACTAAATGATATCACACTTTTAGAAGCAAAATTTATTGCCTTTTTGCACCGATGACAACTTACTTGAGGGATCGTGCTCAATCCCTAGGTAGGTATGGTGGACTCTTGAAAATAAAATTTGGGTTTTAGGGTTTTTGGATGCACAAGTAGTATCTCTACTTAGTGCGGAATTTTTGGGTAGCCAAGGTAGGGGGCAAGCACCACAGCCTATTTACAGTTTATTAAAATTACAGCCCATTTTCT